>NC_080419.1:12734252-13050942 GCF_029873635.1 Malania oleifera
TTTTTCACTCTCTCTCTCTCTCTCTCTCTCTCTCTCTCTCTTTCTCTAAGACACAATCACTATGCGTGTGTGTGTGTGTGTGTGAGGAAGGACAAATATAAAAGCTGCTAATTCACCAAACCAAACCAGTGATATTGTATCCGACTCAATTGACCACTTCCCACAGGCCACAGCTATGTTCCAACCACAGAGAGAGAGAGAGAGAGAGAGAGAGAGAGAGAGAGAGAGAGAGAGAGAGAGAGAGAGAGAGAGAGAGAGAGAGAGAGAGCAAGTGTGGATGACGATGATGAGGTAATCAATGGTGATGAGAAATTTTACCAACATGTGCAGCCTCTAGCCGGCCGGCCACTTCCATGATTCAATTCAATATTATTTACATTCTAATTTTTAATTTTTTTTTAAAAAGTATCTTATGATCCAAAATTCTTATATCGAGAAGTCTTTCGCACCCATTTAGACAATATCAAAATGAAATAATTGAAAATATTATCATTCATGTATTAACATATTTCTAATAATTTAGAAGATAAATTACAAGAGGAGATTTGAATTTGAAACCTCAATGAGCAAACCTGACTTTATCCTTACCATTCCAGTTAAAGCAAACTCGGCTGGGGAATTCAATGTTCTTTGTTACCAGCATGCAGCTTATCATACGCACGCATGATGATATTATATCAATCAGCTTTTGCAAGGTTATAATATACATACGTACGTAGGAGATACATAATGCGTTAATGGTGGTAGCTCCGCTTCACCTTGCATCTAAATTGCATGTGCGCCACTCTCTATATATATATCTACGACGTCCTTTTCTTTTCTTTTCTTTTCTTCAGGGCATCCTTTACTTCGAAGTCTTTCAACCATGGCAGTAGACCTAATTGATCAGAACAGCTAGCTATCTAGTGATTAACTAGCGTGGGTGAGACAGCTAACATGCCCCTTATGTCATCATATTAATTTCAATTTTTACTTTAATTCACTATTGTGAAGAAATATTAACGACTGGAAAATGCTTTTCATTTTTTATTTTACTTTTAGACAAATTATTAAAAATTGGGTTTCTTTACAACATTTATATTAAATAAAATGAACAAGCTAGTGAACAACAAACATTTTTTACGTTTTTTTTTTTTTTTTTGTGGAAATAATTTTATTTTTTTATTTTTAAATAATCAAATAATTATAAAAATGGCAACATATTTTCTAATTTTCTAAATTTATATAGAAAACATGAAAATATATATTTTTTTAATTATTATTTTTTAAATTTCTAACTCTTATTTTGCATATGAGAGGATGGTATTCATATATATATATATATATATATATATATATATATATATATATATATCTTGGACTTTAATTTGTGCGAATTACGTACAAAGTTTATTCTAAATCCACACAATCCAAATCCAATCCCCAAAATCCATGATCTTAAATATTAGCTTATAAATTTTTAAAAAATTAAAAAATAAGTTTTTTTTTGTAATTATTTTAAAATAAAAGAGAAATAATTTTTTTTGAATATTTGAAAAAATATTTATTTTCTATCTTTGTAATCTGTTCTTGAAAAAACAAGAAAAGGGCAAAAAATTTTAATTATTTAAAAAACTAAAAAATAAAAAATAAAAAAGAGTTTCCAAAACTAAATGGACCCTAAGCAATTGAGTTATACTACAAATCATTAGGTTCATGTGATGATGTGGCACAAAAAAGGCTAAAAGGAGTTGCCTTCTAGCTTGTGAAGAATTGAAATCTTTTCATTATGTGCAAGATTGGTCTTTAAATGAAAGAAAAAAAAAAGATGTGCTTGATTACACAACTTAAAACAATTTAAGCGAACCAATCAAATACATGAATTATACATACATATATGTATATATATATATATATATATATATATATATATCATATTCAACTAAGTTGCAAATAAAGAGATTAAGAGAGAATAAAGAGTTTAAACCCTTGAAAATTAAATATAAATATGTTTTCTAACGTTCTTTAGGTTTTAGAGGGAATATAAATAGAGTTTAGAGCAAATTAATCATTTTCTACCCGTTAGAGTTGGTTTGAGTACAAAACGGTTGACTTGGGTCATAGATCAGTTGATTGAGCAGTAGCCATAAGAGAGAAAAATTGGCACTTCAAGTCTTTGAAAAGTCGAGTCACTCGATCGTTTCCTTAGGCAGATTGACTGCTTCAAACCTTTGCTTAGGTCGCTTGACCAAACACCAAGGTGCAGTCGACTGCTTGGGCATTCTAACTAGGTAGGTTGATCACCTTTTGGGACTGCTCAATCGTCCCCCTTGGCAAGGCAACTCGACAAAGTCTTTTCCTTTTGTACAATTTTAGAGTAATGAGTACTAATAAAATGAATAAAGTCTTCAAATCTTCTCTCAAATTTTCAATTTCAATAACTTAATTTTGTCATAAACAACTTAAGTGCAAAATCATTAATATCAAATATTTTGTTATTCTCAAAATTAGATTAATGAAATCTTAGGATTAATGTAGGAACGCAAACCAAGAAAAGAAAAGCAAAATAAAAGAGAAAGGAAAAAGAAAAGAAGGAAACAATTTGGGATAGGACCAAACCGTCGACAGTTGAGGAACCTCAGGAAAACCATCGACGGTTTTAGTAGGGCCACAGTTTGGTAAGACCAAACTATCAGCGGTTTCAAAAATTTCAGGAAAATGTCGACGGTTTCCCCCGGGCTGAGCTTACTTAAGTGAGAAGTAAGCTTAAATTTTTATAACTCTCATATTTTTTTTCTCTCTCTCATTAGGGTTTTAGAGTCTCTCCCTCACCCTATCATGTCTCTCTCTCTCTCTCTCTCTCTCCTAAGCTCATCCAGAGTCCTCTCTTGCTCTCCAATTGACTCTCTTTCTCCTGCCGACTTGCCGGTCCTCGTCCTCGGCCAGTTAAGAGGCTAGGGTTTCGTTCTCCAAAGTTGTAGGCAATTATTCAAGAACAGGTAAGGGAATTAGATTATGTCAATTATTTTTGAAATGTGAATCGATTAAACTAAAGTATATGGATACAGGAATATTATATATGGTTTTCTGAATGAATAAGGTATATGAAAATGAGGGTTTTGGTATTTTATACGTATTTGGGGAAAACTAAAGTGAGTGGGGTGATCATCTCATTTTCCTGAAAAAAAAAAAATATGTATTGAGTTAAACTAAACCCTAGAGATGATTTGTAGCACCTCGAACCCGGTGGGGCCCGAAGTGCTATTCTCCATACATATATCTCTTATGCCATAACTATAACGACCTGAACCCAAAGTGGGGTACCGGGTTCACATGTCCATAACTCATTTTAAACCAAGCAGCAGAAACATATGCATAAAACCCCAAATACTATGCCATAGTTCTAATACCATCCTAATTACACATGTATCTCCAAGCATTCATATTACAGCCCAAATAAATAAAAAAATATATATCTATATACATAGCAGTGTCTCACAAGCACTTACTTCAAGCAAAACTAACTAATCCCACCCCGGAGCTCTCTAGGTTTGGTTCCTTGTATTCCCAGAAATGTTAAAATTATTAGGGTGAGACACTTCTCAGTAAGACGAAATAGATTATTATCAGTGTATTGCCACATGAATTTTAGTGCAGCAAAAACACATCCATTAATTAAATTAACTTTAACTAAGAAATCATGTAAAACTGTACTCACACCTATATATTTGAAAATACTTACTTTCTTCTCAAAAACATGCTTTGGCTTAATAAATTTCTCTGTGTACGTAAATTCACATTTATGCATAAAAGAACCTCCCTGAATGGACAATCATATAACATCATGCATGTATTAACCCCACATGATCAGGTTGTACGGTCCAAAGACTGGACTTACCATGGCTGGCCTCACACTAGGCTAAGTCAATGTAATATATATTTGTCACAACAGTGTGGTTGCACTAACAAGTTTCACTAGTTATGGTACCGAGCTTCTTACATATTTGGTCCATCAGGGTTCTTATTGTGGCGACCCAAAAAATTTCGCTAAAATTTCTCTGATACCACTTGTAATAACCATAATATTTCATATTATAATAATCAATGATAAAGACAGTGGATGTAGAGACCCAAAAAATATAATAATAAAAGAAAATGGGAAAAGTGGAATTTTGGCTGGAGGAGGAGAAAACCGGTGATGGTTTTCTGAAGGAGGAAGAAAATCGGTGACGGTTTTGGGATTTAACCGCAGGACGGTAAATGGTAAATGGTAATTTCAAGCCGATTAAATAGAAAACTGGCGACGATTTTCTGAAAGCTAGACGAAATCGGCGACGTTTTTTGTTAGCAGTGTTGAAGATATTTAAGAACCAAGAGCTCATTTGAAATTTAAAAATTTAAACACAGACACACAGACACACACACACACACACACACTCTCTCTCTCTCTCTCTCTCTCTCTCTCTCTCTCTCTCTCTCTTTCTCTCTCTTCTCCCAAACCCTACAAACCCTCTTCCAATTTACTTTGATTCCGGCTCTGTTAAAGCCCAGATTGACGATCAAGAACCACCACGGGGTTCCTGGTAAGATTCTCTACAATGTAGGTGGAGCGGAATTTCAGTTTGGGGTTCTGGGGTAACATCCCAAAACTGAGGTAAGAAGGTAATTTGAGTGTTTATGGGTTATTTATCTGAATTATTGGATGTATAGGCCTAGAAATTTGAATATGAATATAGTTCTGGGGTTGAACTGAGGAATTGGAATTTTGTGAAATACAGGGTTATGGTGCAAAAGCTAGGCATGAGTTAGAGTTTCGGCGAGTACTTTCCTAGGAAATAAGGTAAAAATGATAATATTTTTCTAGTTGATCTTCAGTAGATAAACTAGGATTATGCGGGTTCGGAAAAAATGTGAATACGATAATTCTGGGAAATAGAGTTGATTGACTGGGGAAATACATGTGTATAATTTCATAGCGTTGAAATTGCAAACGCCGCAAGCATGAAATAGAAAAATAGTAAAGAGTCCTCAGAAAGTCAGGTAAGGGAAATATGTTATGCCAGTTAAATTAGAAATTTTATCAGTAAAGCATAATATTTGATTATGAGTTACAGAGTATGATTTTTGAACAGATCAAAGCATGAAAATTATACAGTATCACAAATTATATTTAATGATTTTTATTTAGTTCTATGGCATGAGTAATATTGGAATATTACAAAATTTTATACAGATTTACTGAGTTATGATTATATAGTTTTTACAGAATTACACTATATAGATTATACAGTTTTATTTATAGAGTTATGACTATACAATATTTTATAGAGTTTTGAATGTACAGTGTTTTACAATACCGATTATATAGTATTTTACAGAACCATGAATATATAGTGCTTTATAGTACCATGATTATACAATGTTTTATAGAACCATGATTGTACTAAGTTTTACAGAACCATGATATACAGAACATAGAGCCATGACATACAAAATTACAAATGATACAGATACAAAGTTATATTATAACATCATGGTTAATATAAAGTATTACAGTATCATGGTAAATACAGTTGATACAGAATCATAATAAAATAGTAGATATTATATAGAAATAGTATTATATAGTATCAGACCCTGATGGAACAAAGCAGTTTACAGAGTACGGTACTGTAGCTATACAGTATAGACAGTGCAACCATACATCTTAGATAAAGTATGGTGTTGAATGCCGATTGTGCCACAGGTAGGGTAGAGGGCTCCGTGGCGTCCGAACCAGGTGGAACAGGCCTTTCATGCTACAAACATATACAGAAATATAGTTACTCTAGTAGTAGTAGGCCAACCAGTGTTTAGTCCAGCCTATGAGCTGTATAACCCTGTCATGAGGGGTTAAATCATGACATACAACCATCTAGGGAAGTTCTTAGAACTATATACATATACAGTATACACAGAAAATAGATATTATATATATAGATAGAAGTATGATTGAATAATTTACTCAGAATTACTGTCTTTTAAATGACATAGATGTGGGTTATAGTAAAAATACTTTTACATGATATATCATATATAGTTTTAATATAAGGTTATGTTTTGTGTATAAACTCATATGCCACACATTGGTAATAACATGTTTCTCTTTACTGAGAGGTGTCTCACCCCAACGATATAAACATTTCAGATAAGCCAGAGAGACGTACAGGGCCGGCTCAGAGATAGAGGAGACGGCTGAATCGACATAGTTTTGGGGTGAGTTTTGGGTTGAGTTGTAGATCCCTTGGCATTTTTTGATTTTTTGGAAAGGTGTACATATATGTTTATGGTGGATTTGTAGTACTCTTGTAACGACCCGACCCTTTATATGGACCCAGGTATCACTCACTCATACAAAATACCTGTACCTATTCAAGATACGTAAACAACGCGCCCTAATCAGGGACATACGGGTATAAATCATACATGATTACATTGTAAATGTCGCGGAAAAACATAAACATCCATTGGGATTTCTATCAGTCTTATACCAGAGTTTACTAATACATCCACAATTACATAAAACCAGACATAGAATAAATCTTGTTGTTACAACCCTCCAAAAAGGACTTCCATCTAGGTTTAATACAAGATTCAAAATGCTTACGTAAGCTAACCAAAATAATCTCCCCAGTCCCTTTATTTACTAGGACCGACATACTGATGGACCTGAAAACAAAGGTTGTAAGATAGGATGAGACACCTCTCAGTAAGGAAGAAAGTGTTACAACAGTGTGTGACTGCATGTATGCATATTTTCATACAAACTCATACATTTGAAACATTTGTTTACAATATTGTATCATATAACATTATTCTGCACATCAAATATTTAAATAATGCATATGATTATTATAACACCTCCAGCTTGGTATGACAATTTGCCTGTTTACCCCGTGGCACGGGTTGTGCATTGATTGCCTCTGACAGTGTCCTGTTCGTGCAGACAAAGCCGAGCATCTCTTATGATACGACCGCCCCCTGGTTTATTTTACCAGCAGCTTACTAACTCCTCGTAGGTCGACCATCTAATATACCCATACTGATTTTCTCATGTATGGTTGCACTGCTAGCATCGGTACCTAGCCCTAGGAGTTTATTTCAACCCCCGAACTAGAGTATCTTTCAACCCCTTTATTGAAGCTTTTTCAACTTCTTACGTTGGAGTATCTTTCAACCCCTATTACTGGAGTATCTTTTAACTCCTTTTGGTCACAAGTTGTGGTTCCAGTATCATATATACAATTTATAGCAAACTAGTAACCTGTGCAATTCCAGTATTTTTCACAAATTCAGATCATCACATTGGGTTCAAACCGGTGCCTTTCCACTCAGTTTACCTCTTTTTGCTTACTGATTCAGTTCGGTGTTTCACCGGTCTCCGTTTATCAACATACTGAGTATAACAATTTGGAACTTCGTTCCCATATTCTATATCAATAGTATAGAAAATTCATACGTTTCCATTTCAACATACTCAGTATAACAATTTAGAACTTCGTTCCCATATTCTATATCAATAGTATAGAAAATTCATACATTTCCATTTCAACATACTCAGTACAACAATTTGGAACTTTGTTCCCATATTCCATATCAATAGTATAGAAAATTCATACATTTCCATTTCAACATATATCACACACATTTAATCCAAAACCCGCTAAATGATAAAAATCTAGTAAACATCATTTAAATGAATAAGTAAAGGATTCGAGCATCTCCTACTATAGTATAAATACAAATAAATGATTTTTGTAAAGTTTGGAGATCATACGCTGAAATCTTCGTTTTTAACAAAAATCGTAAAATCGTAAAACTGGCATTTCTACTCTGTAGAATTTAGCAAATAAGCAGTTAAATCATACATAATAACATAAACTAACTTTTTAGTGGTTTAGTTTTTTTCAAAAATGCTGTTGTAATCAAATTCCACTTACCTTAAACTCAAAAGGAAACTTCGTACGATAATGATCCAAACCAACAACTTGGATTCCCGAAAACCTAAAACCACAGAATGTAATCTTACTATATTTTATATTATTATCCAAATATCCAATCAAAACTAAGATCACATCCCTACCTCAATTTTTGGGAAAACTCGAAGATCTCCAAAATGACGATCTGATCCGCTAGAATTGCAGAATTTTCTCTTCTTATCCACGCATTACCCTCCGTTTTTGGAAATGGACAATGAACGACGAAGAATTCTAGAGAGAGAGAGAGAGAGAGAGCTCGGTGGTGGAGAGAGAGAGAGAGAGAGAGATATTTTATATTTTCTTAACCCTAAAGCAACCCCAAAAGAAGCTTTAAGGCGTTGTTGACTGAGTCAACTTCGTCGATGAAGCGGTGGCTTCGTCGATGAGGACGCCGACATCCTCGTCGACGAGGCTCTGAATTTCGTCGACAAGGATTTCCCAACAATGTCCCAAAACCCCACGGTATTCCCTCGTCGACGAGGCTCTGAATTTCGTCGATGAGGAACTATAGGGACCTCATCGACGAAGGCGACCTTCGTCGACGAACCCTGCTTATTTGAAGGTTCGGGTCTCTACAACTCTAATATTGCGTATTTTGGATTATGGTTTGGTATCTATGTTTTTCCACTACATAGGTATTATACAGTGAATGCACAGTTTACTACGGTACCCACTCTATGCTATGATGATGATATGTATATGTATACAGAGTATTAGAGTTAAGAAATATAGCTTGATAGTGTAGATATACATAAAAAAAAATGGTACGAATTTTCGGGTCGTTACAATTTAGTATCAGAGCCTAGGTTGCTAGGTTCTGTAGAATATAGAGTACAACGAAAAACAATACCAGAATATAGGAATAGATCAGGAATTTGGGTGAGTTCATGTTTAGGGAAAATTAAGATGAGTATTTAGGGTTTATGTTTAATGATCGAGAAACAGAATTTTCATTGTGGTTTTTTATGTTTTTCCTAAGGTGACAATTTTAGGAAAGTCATAGTAAACTATTGTCGGGTTGTGTTTCTCAATCACTGGATTGAAATTTTAAATTGAGAATAAGTACGTTTGGTTAATTGAGGATATAAGATTTCAGTTAGATAAATATGTTAGTTATGTTATGTAGACAGGGTCCTCAGACTATGTTTAACTTCTTGTCAGGATGGACCCTAGGGTTAGAAGTGCCCACGCTAGTGGTGATGATGATGCGGGTCCCTCTGGTGTAGGTGGTGGTGATTCAGATGCAATTTAGCGTACTATGGCTCAACAAGTTATGGCTGAGATTGCATGAAGCTCTAGAGAGCAGGGAGGCCCATCGACATATCAGGGTTGTACTATCAAGAAATTTACTAAAATGAATCCTTCGACATTCTCAGGAGGAGCCGACCCTGCAGTTGCTAAGAATTGGGTGAAAGAGATGGAGAAAATATTGATGGTGCTCCACTGTACGGATGAACAGAGAGTTCTCTATGCTACCTATAAATTGACAGGTGAGGCCGAGAGATGGTGGATGGCCACGAGATTATTGGAAGAGTAGAGATGTGTACCAATGGCTATGACCTGGTGTTGATTTAAAAAAAATTTCTTTGATCGTTATTTTCCTGCCACTGTCAGAGATGCCAAGATAGCGGAATTTCTGAAATTGACTCAGGGAAATCTCATAGGGTAGCAGTATGCGGCAGTTCATTGAGCTGACATGTTTCTCCCCTTACGTTATCCTAGATGAGGTTAAATGGCGAGGATGTTTGAGAGGGGTTTGAGGTAGGATATCTACAAGCAGGTGACAGTCCTAATAGTGTAGGATTTCTCTGAATTGGTTGATAGGGCCACAGTAGTAAAGGAGAGTGAAAAAAGGGATGTGGGGACCCCGAGTTAGAGAAAGAGGTCTATTCCTCCAGGATTCAAGGCAGGGTCCAGTCGAGGCCCTTGGAGGGGAGATAGATATGGCAGAGCTTAGAGACAATAGAGGGGACATCATGGGTACCAGGGTGAGCAAACATACCTTATTTGCCCCGTTTGTGGTAGGAGACATACGGGAGCATGCCGGTTGGGAAGCGATGTTTGCTACAGATATGGTGGAACCAAACATATAGCACGGGAGTGTCATTGGCCATAGAACAGTGCACCAGTGCCTAGACAGATCCAGAGATATAATCAGACACCTAGGGGTAGTGGCCAGCAGAGGAACACAACCCCAGCAAGAGTTTATGCATTGACGCTGGGATAGGTGGAGGTTGCAGGCGATGTCGTAACAGTTATTATTAATTTTTTACCATATAAAGTAGTTGTTTTGTTTTAATCAGATGCCACCATTATTTTGTGTCATCGAGATATGCTAAATTATCTAGGGTTGAGGCACAACTATTAGATGTTGAAATATCAGTAGCCACACCGACTAGATCAACAGTGAGGTGTAGGAGGGTACTTAAAAACTATCCAATGGCCATTCAGGAGAAAGTATTACCAGCCGATCTCGTGCTACTAAACGTGCAGGGGTTCGATGTGATATTAGGTATGGACTGGCTGGTAGCTAATTACGCTAACATTGATTGCCATAAAAAAAGAAGTGATTTTCAGACCCCCAGGTGAGCAGGAATTCAGATTCCTGGTGTCATGTGTATGTGCCTCACCACAGTTAGTGTCGTATTCAGGTGAGGAGGTTGCTTCAGGGTGGTTGCCAGGGGTATGTTGCTTGTATAAAGGAGATGCCAAAGGAAGAATTGAAACAAGTTGATATTCCAGTAGTTAGATAATTTTCAGATGTATTTTTGGAAGAATTACCTAGGTTACCACTAGATCGAGAGATAGAATTTGTCATGGATTTACTACCAGGGTCGGCACCGATATTTAAAGCACCTTACAGAATGGCTCCAATTGAACTGAAAGAATTGAAAAACCAGTTGCAGGAGTTATTGGATAAAGGATTCGTCAGGCCTAGCGTGTCACCTTGGGGAGCACCAGTTCTGTTCATGAAAAAGAAAGATAGGACTATGAGGATGTGCATTGATTATAGATAGATAAATAAAGTGATATTCATAGTCAAGAATAAATATCTTCTTCCCAAAATCGATGATTTATTTTATCAGCTCCAGGGGACCCAAGTCTACTCCAAGATTAATTTGTGGTCGAGATATCACTAGGTAAAAGTTAAAATAGAAGATGTTTCGAAGATAGCTTTCCAAACCAGGTATGGGCATTACGAGTTCTTGGTGATGTCGTTCGAATTAACGAATGCACCGATAGTGTTTATGGATCTAATGAATTGGGTGTTCCATCAGTACTTAGACTAGTTTGTTGTGGTATTTATTGATGATATACTGGTCTATTCGAAGAGTTTTTAAGAGCACGGGAATCATCTGAGGTTGATATTGCAAGTATTAAGGGAAAATAAGTTCTACGCTAAATTTAAGAAATGTGAATTATGGCTGAGGCAAGTCACTTTCCTCGGGCATGTGATCTCTAGGGATGGCATATCAGTAGACCCAAGCAAGATAGAAGCAGTGGTGAATTAGGTGAGACCGGGGAACATACAGGAGATTAGGAGTTTCCGAGGTTTGGCAGGGTGCTACAGGCATTTTGTGGATGGATTCTCCAGATTATCGATTCCACTGACACGACTCACGAGGAAAAATATGAGATTTGAATGGACCGATGAGTGTACGAAGAGCTTCCAGGAATTGAAGCAGCGACTGGTCACTGCACCGGTATTATATATTCCATCAGGAGATGATGAATTTGTTATATACAGTGACGCGTCCTAGAAGAGACTCGAGTGCGTGTTGATGCAAAATGGTAAGGTTATTGCTTACACTTCTCGGCAGCTTAAAAAGTATGAAAAGAACTACCCAGTACATGATTTAGAGTTAGCCGCAATGGTGTATGCTCTAAAGATCTGGAGTTATTTTCTTTATGGTGGGAGATGTGAGATCTTCACTGACCATAAGAGTTTGAAGTATTTCTTCACCTAGAAATAACTGAATATGAGGAAGAGAAGATGGCTAGAGCTCATTAAAGATTGTGATTGTACTATCAGCTACCACCTAGGGAAAGCAAATGTGGTGGCTGATGCTTTGAGCTGAAAATCAATGGGAGCAGCATTGTCAACAGTGGAGATTCAGCATCCGATTCGGATGAACTTGGAGAGGCTCGGTGTGGAGTTAGTTGAAAATGATTAGCAGACATTTATTTCCAATCTAGTGTTACAGCCTATGAAACGCACCGGACCCGGGTTACCCTTAAACCCGGGTCCGGTGCGTTATACTTGAACACATCCTCATAAATCATATTCCAAAACATACGCAGTGGAAAAACATGATCATAACCTCCATATAACATAATACCAGAGTTTACTAATTCTAACTATAATCTATAATAAATCATCCAATACCTGCATTTCCATAATTACATATATCTCCAAAACATTTCAGTATGTTCACAACTTTCTTTTCTCCACGGACTTAAAATATAAGGACGTAAAACATATATATTTGCATCCCATAATTAAAATAAAAATATACCATTTTCTTTTACTATTTCCCAATAATGTTATAGAACCTCGAGCTCTCTACGCTCGATCTTGATGAAATCCTAAAAAAATATAAATTTATATTCGGGTGAGACACATCTCAATAAGGGAAGAAACCATATATTAAAGCAGTGTGTGGCCAACATGAGTTTATATATAACATAATATTTAACATTTGAAAATCCTTAACATAATTTTCGAAATCATTTCCTGATCCTAATCAAACACATGCAAATATTTAACTCACGAGATTACCTGAGGATAAGGGTAATTACCCGCCCATACAAGTAGCACCCCTCTGCTCTGATACTTAGGCAACCCAAAGGTCACAATTTAAGCATACTAGGGCACTCACCTTACTCAGTAAGCCCTCAAGTGTTAAATTGATCTCGTACTCACACAGTTCATACAAAAGTTTACCAGTAAAGGCCCTAAGGATAGGGAAATCTACCTGTTCATACAAGTAGGTTCCCTCTGCCCTAGTACGTTATACGGCTACTGCCACATCTGTAACTACTAGTGCACTCACCTTACTCAACAAGCCCTCAGGCGAAAGGTACGCCTCGCCCAATCATAACATGTTCTACGTACATAGATACTTCTAATATCATAATACATCATTCTTGTCTATCATTATTCAAGCATACACATATGTTCATATTCATGGCTCAATATTGCATTGCATTTCACTTTAAGTGACTCTTTCCCATTTTACATTGTTCACATTTCACATTTCATTTCTATTCCATTCATTTCCCTTTTCATTTCATTTTCATTTCATACTCATTTTTATTTTAATTCATAAATACTCGGAATCTTTCCAGCCGTGGTTGGTTAACTTCGGCATCCTTTCAGCCGTGGTCGGCATCTTTTCAGCCGTGATTGGTTAGCTTCGGCATCCTTTCAGCCGTAGTTGGCATCTTTTCAGCCGTGATTGGTTAGCTTCGGCATCTTTTCAGCTATGGTCGGCATCTTTTCAGCCCTAATTGGTTAGCTTCGGCATCCTTTCAGTCGTGGTCGGCATCTTTTCAGCCGTGGTTTGTTAGCTTCGGCATCCTTTCAGCCATAGTCGGCATCTTTTCAGCCGTGATTGGTTCCATAGTTGCATTAACACTCACATGCAGCAATTTCATATATCATTTTCATGCTCATTTCATTTTCTGTATATCTTGCATCTCGTATATATATATATATATCATAATTCCACACAAAATTCTATTTTACTCATGCCATACAATTTAACAATAAAATTCATACAATGCCTATAAAATAAGCCAACCAACATTTAATGTTTATATGCTAAAAATACCTTTCATTTCTTACTTAATTATCCTGAAAATATTTCTCACTTTCATCAGTTCATTTTCGCATATACATATCTAATAAACAACCCTAAACTAGAAAGAAATATAATTTAAATGGCTGGTATTTTACCCATACCGAAACATACACACGTACATATAATACAATTTATTTTTCCATTAAATTCATAAAAATTCTGATTTAATATATATTTTTCCCTTTACCTGGTTTCTTGAACTTCGCCAACAGGGACTCCGAAAAATACCTGCGGCGCTCACCCGGACCCTGAAATTAAATTCCTAGTTTCGATAAATTATTCATGAATAAAATATTATTTAAATATTTCTTAGGGCCATAATTCCTAAAAAATAAATATACCCTTAAATTTAGTCAAATTGTCAAATTTATCAAATCTCACTCTCGCTTTGGAGTAAGGCCTAGAAAACCTCAATTGGAAAATTACATACGTCAAAATGACGATGACAACAACTAAGACCCCGTGATGGTGTCTGTTCGTCAATTTAACCACGTATTAATGGCGAAATTGAGAAAATGGGGAAAAATTACCTTTCTCCGGGAGCAGTGCCTAAGCCTTTCCCATGAAAAATCTGCTCTAATAGAAATGTCGGCAGCGGAACCAGGATTCTAACGGCACCTTCCGTTTCCCGATCCGTCCCAAACTCGCTGAGCAATTAAGAGAAGAAGAGAGACGGAGACGGAGAGGCGCACATGAGTACGTAGGAGATTGCAGAGACCGGGGGGGGGGGGGTCTGACTATTCTCTTTCTTCTTCTTTCTTCTTTCTTTATTCCTTCTTCTTTCTTCTTTCTTCTTCTTTACTTATCCTTCTGTCAGTACTATATATATATATATATATATATATATATATATTAAACTTATACTTATCATATATATATA
Source organism: Malania oleifera (assembly GCF_029873635.1). NCBI lineage: Eukaryota > Viridiplantae > Streptophyta > Magnoliopsida > Santalales > Ximeniaceae > Malania > Malania oleifera. The sequence goes on from NC_080419.1 coordinate 12,748,994, forward strand.
TATACACACATATATACATATATACATATATATATTTATATATTATATTAACCATATACATATTTCTCTTATTTCAATTAGTTTTTTTTTTTAAATCCAATGTAAAAATATTTAATTTAATAACTAATTATTTAATTATTTAATTTATCTTAATTTAATTTAATTTCTTTAATTTTAATTTTTTTTCTTTTCCCACGTCATTTCTTTTATTTATTTATCTGTTATTTTATTTATTATTTTTTTTCTAAATTATTTTAATCCTTTTTAAATTTTTCGGGTCTTTACAGCCTACCTTACAAGAGAAGATTAAAGCTGCTCGGAGGAATGACGCAGAATTGGTAGAATTGATAGATAAAGTGCAGGATGGATAGGGGGAGGAGTTTAGTATTTTAGATGATTGAGCTCTGAGGTTCCGTACCAGGCTGTGCGTACCTGCAGATGCTAAGATTAGGAGGGCTATTCTAGAGGAGGCGCACAGACCCCTTTACATGGTGCATCCAGGATGCACTAAAATGTATCGAGACCTTCAAGAATCTTTCTGGTGGAGCAGTATAAAGAGGGAAATAGTAGAGTTTATGGAGCAATGTTTGACGTGCTAGCATGCAAAGGCTGAGCACCAAAGACAGGCAGGACAGTTGCAGCCACTCCACATCCCTGAGTGGAAGTGAGATCATATATCTATGGATTTCGTCACAGGTTTACTATCAGCGCTGCATGGACAGAATGCTATTTGGGTGGTCGTTGATTGATTGATGAAAACCGCTCATTTTCTCCCTATTAAAGTTAGTTATTCCATAAACAGATTGACAAAATTATATATTCAGAAGACAGTTTGACCCTATGGTGTGCTAGTATCTATAGTTTTAGACCGAAACCCACGTTTTACATCACGATTTTGAAGGAGCTTGCAGGAAGCTTTGGTGTCTCAGTTAGCATTCAGCATGACATTTCATCCTCAAACTGATGGGCAAATAGAGAGGAAAATTCAAATACTTGAGGATATCTTATGAGCATGTGTGTTGGATTTCGAGGGTAGTTGGACCCAGTATATGCCGCTGGTTGAGTTTGCGTATAATAATAGCTATCAGGCCAGCATCGTGATGGCGCCTTATGAGGCATTATACAATAGGAGGTGTCATTCTCTACTATACTGGTATGAAATATGTGAAAGGAAAGTTTTGGGACCAGAGTTAGTGCAGCAGGCGTACGATAAAATCAGACTTATTAAGAACAAAATTAGTGCATCTTAGAGTTGACAGAAAAGTTACGTAGATACTCACCACCGAAAGTTGGAATTCGATATGGGATACCATGTATTTTAATTAAATAAGGTTAGACAGTGCTGCTTCTTCTTGCCCTTCTGGCGTCTGCGTTGGCCTTGACCAAGCCTAAAAATGGTTGCCCTCTCCCCTCTTTTGACCGGTTCTCTTAAGAACCGGTTTGGGTCCTCTAAACCGATGTCGGACCAATTCAGGATGTTTTACTTTTATTAATAATCTATTAAAAACTCAATAAAAATCATAAAAAATCCTGAAAAATCATAAAAATTTCAAAAAAAAATATTTTCAGTTAAAAAATCATTTTGGCATTTGAAAAAATCATTGAAAAAAAAGGAAAAAGCTACAAAAATCCAAAATTTTCTCAAGGTTAGAGAGTTGCTTTTTTGTACTTGAAAAATCACAAAAAAATTCAGAAAAATCAAGGGAAATTTTCAAAAAATATATATATACTTAACTTTCATGATTTTGCCTTAATTAGCTTTTTGTTATTTAATTAACATTCGGGAAAAAAATATGAAAAATCATAAGAAATTTGGAAAATTAGAGAAAAATTAGAAAAAAAACATTTTTGAGATCTAAACAATTATTTTGCAATCTTTTCATCCCGAATGAGTTCCAAAACCTTCGGAATATTATTTTTCATACTTAAAAGATTCTATAACAATTTCAAAAATCCTGGGAGTGTATTTTTCAAACTATTTTCTCGATTTTACAATTCCAATGATAGTAATGGGAGGCATTGAGCTCTTTGGAATATGGTGTGCCCTGGTTCTTAGCGAATACTTATTTACTATATTTATCTTGTGTATTTTCTTTGATTTTTGATAGGGAGTAATTTTCTGAGGCTTATTGATTTATTTTGGGATAATTTTCAATTAATTAGATACCATTTGTAAGAACGGACACGTAAGAGATGCTGATACCTTCCCCTCGCATAACCGAATTCCCGAACCCGACTCTGGTAACGTAGACTGATTTTACCCTTAGTTGGGTAATAATCAAGTGTTCTAACCACACTCTAAAAAGTTAGTGGCGACTCCATACACAATGTTTTTCAAAAAAATATCATTTTAAAATCCATTTTTCCAGTTCGCATACCCTGGGGCAACACACATTCTGGTGTTTCCGCCCGCGCAGGAGAATGCCACGACGACCCTCACAATCCACAAGCGACTTTCTTGTAGATTATTACAAACGTAAGGGACATTTTATGACTCTCCTAATGCTTAGAAAAATTCAAAATTTAAACATAGCAAATTTACTTGTCTCACGATTCATCTATTTAATCAGGTTTAACTAACTCAATTTTAAAGAAATTACTAAAAAAAAATTTCATTATAGTATCACCAAACTTATCTATAGTGTATAAATATACAATGTAAGAGATTATGAAAGGTAAAAATGTAAATATGCTAATTCAATAGTAGGATAATTTATAAGAAGAGCATTCATTTCATTAATATACAATCCAATCACATCATTAGTTGTACTGGACCTGAACCCGAGCGGGTTCCTACATATAAATTTTTTAGTGGACGCAAATAAATCTAAATTAATTTTATTACCAGAGCACTAATTAGTTTTATTACAAATACATGTCTCAATTATTAAAATGCAAATTTTTAAAATTTTAAAATACACAAACGTATTCTAAATTATATTATACCAAATTTTTATTCTACTCTACTATTTCTACTCCCGTCTATGCACTTGCTACTTCAAATTTCTGGTACGCTCCTCAAAATAATCTGAAATGTATAATAATGATTGAGGTGAGACGACGCTTAGTAAGTAAATAAGATTATTATTAGTGCGTGGGTAAAATAAGCTTTCATAATTTCGTAAAATAATATTTAATACTATAACTTTAAAAATGTTTTTAAAGTAAATGTAAATTTAAAAATTTCTGCATAAAAACTTTTGCCATCAACTACAATAGTAAAGTTTTATAATCATATACTATAACTGTTAGATTGAACTTTTTAACTTTTAAAACTATAACTATAATACTCAATCATGTATATATATATAGATATGTACTTTTCCGTATTAAATCATTAATTAGGCACAAAAATGCCCTTATTCACATAAATATATATTTTTCCTTCAATTCATCAATAGCTCTGTATACGTAATTAAATATACATTCACGTACTGTAAAAACCACCCTTAGACTTGTTAATCGTAAGTCATGTTTACTCTCGTGACTTGGTTATGTGGTCCGAAGGCTGGACTTAGCTGGCTGGTTGGTCAAACTAAATCAACGTATATCATCATTAAGTGAAATTTTCCCTATTAAACCCTGGTCCGACCCAGGTGTACACTTAGGAAAAATTCACAACCATATAAAATCACTCTATAAATAGCGTGAGTGCACTGTAATCCGTTTAAACTTTAAACTGCGGTACCGAACATTCGTAATTTTTTGTATCATTTGTGCCATAAGGAGTTTTAAAAATATCTTATTATAAAATTTAGAAAATTACAATAATATCATGAAAATATTATTTTTACTCATATTTTCGTGAAATACGTAACGTAAAAATCAACTCATATCATTTTTTACTCATATTTTCGTGAAATATGTAATGTAAAAATAAACTCATGCACACAATTTTCGTGTTGAAAATATTTTCTTGAATAAAATTTTTGATGTAAAATACCTGAGAGGTTTATAACATTTATTAACTCAAAAATAAATACAAGTATATTAAAGTTATAATTAGTATAATTAAATATGCATAAAAATAAACTCAAGAGAATTTTATGAAACTAACTAACATAATCGAAATTTACTTATAAATAAATTCAGGTATGAATTTTAAATAAAAACCTAACATAATCAAATTTACTTACCTCTTCCTTTACCTTATACTACGAACACAATAAATATATCTAAAAAATGAGATTAGAAAGAGTAAGCGAGTGAAAATTTTAATTATACCAAAAATTCTCTCTCCACCACTAATGTTTTCACTCACTAATCATTCTATTCCTTTGGAATTTTTTTGTGAAAAATGAAGGTTGAGAGTTTCCTATTTATAGGAAAATTTTGGGAAAGAAAATTAAATTTGTAAAAGTGTGAGGAGAGGGGTGAAATTATAATTTTTTAAAATTAATGAATGGGCATGGGATGGGTTAGACATGAGTTAGGTATGGGATAGGGATGGAGGTCATGTGAGAGTGTTTGTTACTACTCCCATTTAATTAATTTTTAATTAATTACTTAATTAATTAATATATATTTTTAATTTTTTTATATTATTATTATTAAGTTATGTTTTAGTATTTCTTTTTTAAAAAAGAATTAAATTTAAATTTTGAAAACTCATGTGGGCCTCACATGATCTTGTGGGTCTCGCACAACTTCGAGACCCAAGTGGGTCCTACGTAACTTCATTAGTCATCACACAATTTTATGAATTCTACATAACTTCGGGACTCATGTGGACCTCACACGACTTTAAGACTCAGGTGGGCTTCACACAGTCTTCTGCCCCACATAAGATACCTATATTATTATTATTATTATGTATTTTTACAAATTATGTTTATCAAAATACTATTTTATGTATATGTACTTATTTACGTGTACAAACAATGTCTATCTTGTTTATCCTATAAAATTCCATTTTAACTAGGCCGGCCTTTAGGGAGCAACTGAACCGTAATGGTCTCTGAGCACTTACTAAGATAAGGTTTTTCTTAGGCATCAAACATGAAATCAAGGATCCTACAAAAAAGCTCTTCTGTATTGATATTAACTTAATGACTATTTTTATTATTTTATTATTATTATTATTATTATACTTTAATCATATATATATTTTTGAGTCATCACATTAGTAATATACAACTCTTATCAGGTTAAAATCTTAACAATATCTCACTCATTTAATATTTTTTTTTGGTACAACCCATATTTACATTTCAAATTTGAAAACAATCATTTTTTTTCTTTGTCATATACTACAACCATGTATACTTTTCATCGCACTATTTTATTGAAAATAACTATACCTTATCTAATTTATATATCATTCGCATCTTCTTTAATTAACTAACCTAACCATTAGTACCATTGTTTGAATTCAAGCGAATTAAATTGAAAATTGACTTCAATCGAGTCAAAAAGTCAAATTTTATTCTTAATTAGTCAATTTAAAATTTATATGATAAGTTTTTTTATATAAATATTACACATACAATCCAAGAAAATATCACTAGCGTTCTATCATTTTTTTATCTTATAATGGGGTGACAAATTTACAATTTTTTACGTTAATATTATATTAAAAAAAAAATACATATATAGGAGAAATGGAAAAAAAATACTGAAATGTATCGAATGGACTTTTCAAAAGCTTAAAAAAAGAAAAGAAAAAAGATGGGACGGCTTTGACTGGTGCATAGCCCCCAATGGCTGTCAGCACAGTGGAGGAGAAAAACAAGAGAGGAGAAGGAGGGGAGTGGGGAGAGACGAGAGAGGGATGTTTGTCAGGATTAAAAAAAAAAAAAGGTAGAGGATGGGACGGGTGGGCTGAGAGGAGAAATGGCAGGGAAAAAAAAAAAAGAAGTTACATGCACGTAAATATATGAATTAAATTTTAAAAATTGAAAAATTTAATTATTATTACTATTTTTTAAATAAAATTTGTTATTTTTTATTCAAAATTTGTAATATATAATTTTTTTAATTTGTTATTAGTAATTTTAAATTTATTTAAAAAAAAATTAACACAGGTCAAATTTTATAATTATAAATTTTATAATTTTATAAATTAAATTTTTTCTATTTATTCAAAATCCGTAATACATATATTTTCTTTTAATTTTTTTATTGATAGTTTTAAATTTTTTTAAAAAATAATTAACATAGGTCAAATTTTATAATTATAAATTTTATAATTGTATAAATTAAAATTTTTATAAAAAATATAAATATGATTATTATCTTCACGGTGTCAGTACTTCCCAGATCATCACTCGTCCAATGCTGATCATCGCTGATCACTTCTCGTACAAATTCTTGACCGCCGCTTGCTCGTGCCCAGGCTGGCTATTCGTCGATCATCGTCAACCTTTGATTGCATCAAGCTCGCAGCTGGCTTTCTACCAACATCCGACTGCATACAGGCAGCATCCACCAAATATAATCTGCTCTGACTCAGACCAAATATGAATTCATATTAAATTAGAGTAAAGATATTAGTTTAATTAATAATATTATAATTAATATGAATTCGTATGATAATTGTATGCTAAAAATATTAATTAAATTGTTACTTAGAAAAATACTAACGATTTAAACTAAAAATATTATCTATAAAATAATCATTTTATTATTATCATTATTATTATTATTATTATTAAAATAAATGTATATTTGATGCGCAATTCTAAAACTACTATGGCTTGTTTAGTTGTGGAAAATAATTTTTTTTTTTTTAATCTTTGATTTTTCGAAGGTACAAAAAGCAGCTTATTTTGCAGCCTATTTTGCAACATTTTATTATTTCAAAATAAGAAAACAATGATTTTTTTATAATAAAATATGTTTATGATTCAATGAGTAATTGAATTTAATATATCTTTCAGTTTTTCGTTCACTTTTACTACAGAGTTACATTGACCCTCGACGTATCTTTTCAAAGGAAAATTAAAGACATTAAAGTAAATATATATAAATCAAAAATAAATATGAAGCGTAATTAATGTAATTTAGAGTCCCAATTAAATTTGTTTTTGTAAATCCAAGAGAGGAACTTTTTAAATTTAGGGCAAGACAATGGGAAGAAGATGGAAAACGTGTACCCAAAGTGCAATGTAGGCATTAGGCGGTGAGTTAATTTGGGGGGACTCATTTATGGCAATAAAGGAATTTGCTTTTTCATTATTGATCATTGAAGGTCAAGGTGGTGGGTCCACTCCCTCCTACAAGATTAAAATAAAATAAACTAAAATGCCAATATTCCATTTCCACCCACGGCCACAGGCAGTCTCCACAGATTTTTTCATACATATATAAACCGCAGCGAGGAGGAGGAGAGACTCAAGCGTTCCTGCTAGGAGCTGGTGCAAAATTGTTACTTAATTTTAGTGTTGTTTTAATTGTAATTAGATTTGGGGGTGGTGCAATGGCGGCGACGGAGGGGAGAGCCGCGGCGGCGCTGCTATTTGTGGCTGCAGTGATGGTGGCGCAAGGGCCGCTGGGTGCAAGCGGCGCAACCGTGCACACGGTGGGGGACGCTAAAGGGTGGACTGCTCTGGGCAAGATTGACTACAAAAGCTGGTCTGCTAGCGAGGACTTCCAAGTTGGCGATACCATCCGTAAGCTGTTTCTTATAAATTCCTTCCTTCAATTCTCTCGCTCTCATCGATCTGTCTGTTAATTTCTATTGTCCTTAATTTCCCACTTTCTATATCTGTGTTCAATTTTGTTCGCTAGTCTTGGGGATGTGGGGGGGGGGGGGGGGGGGGGGTGCATGGCATTAGTTCCTTTAAATGCAGAACGCTTTGCTCTTCGATCTTCATTGTAACTCGTCCAGAAACTCTCTCTCTATCTCTCTCTCTCTCTCTCTCTCTCTCTCTCTCTCATACACACACACACACACACGCACACACACACACACGCACGCACCCAAGAGCAAGAAATAATGCAATGAATTAAAGCACCAAAGAAGAACACCCTCTTTAGGAGAGAATTTAGCGCTGTAGATTTGCATTTATAGTAATGTAAACAAAATTTAATATAATTATATTATATAGAATTACATTAATGATGATGATTTTGTTAGGAAAGAAAAAAAAGATGAAGCTTAGAAACCTAATTTTACATTGTAATCTTTTATCTTATAAGTTACTAAGTCTCCATTTGAACTTCAAAATATAAAGAAAAGAAAAGAAATTTTAATATAACTTCTTTCTTTATATTAAGGGAAAAAAAATACTAAATTAGTCAACAAAATTTTAATTTTGATCCTAAAGATCTTAAAGTTAAATTTTCTATGCATGCATGCAGTTTTAAATTTAAAGCTTGAAATGAATAAACTGAAGGCAAGGATTTTCTTGTTCAATAAAATAGTGAGATAGTTGGACTTTTTATTTGGTGTATTTGGCTGTCCTTTCAAACAGAAAGAGAATTGCGGTGCTTTGTTAATTGTTAGTTTGTTCAGTTGGGCTTTTGGGGACGTGTCCAATCATATACTTGATGCAACCCCTTCTCATTTCTCACCTACTCACCTCTCCCATCTCATCCCACTAATCCCTTTAATAATTATTCGTTTTCCGAAAATGTGAATTGGAATATTAGTTTCCTAACTTTTGTATTAGGATAAAATTTCCATACCTAGTTTATTTTATTTAAAATAAATAAATTATAACAGTATTTATGAGTATAAATTTTGAATTTTAAATTTAGACGAAATTTAATGTATTTTATTATGTATTTTTCTTAAATCTATGCAAATTAAAATTTTAAATATGATATTCATATTGACAGACACATGTAAAATAAGATGAAAATAAATAAAAATTAATAAAACCTTCATTTACCCTAAGATTTTAAAATTTGCTGATACTTTTCTTGAGTTTCAAGAATTACCCAAATTTCCCTTAAAATTTATTAAAAAGATACGAATTTCTCCTTAAATTTTGTAAAATGACAAACCTTTGGAAACGTACAAGTAACCTAAAAATCAAATATTATGGGAGATTTCGAGAGATGAATTTCTTTTAATAAAATTTTAAGATGTTCTATAAGAAGGCAACTTGTGACTTTAATGACTTCAATATCACGAGTTTGATTCTTCCATGAGAGTTTATTTCGGTGAATTACTAGAGGTGTGTCAATGGACGGACGACTTTCATCCTCAGATTTAGTGACGCACCATAGTGTCTAAAGTAACATAATGATGGCTAAAGTTTTCAAGTTATCAAAAAGAAAAAAGAGATGTTATTTAGAGCGTGAGATATTTGATTTGAGTGAAGAAGAGATTTTTATGAAATTTGAGTAGAAATAAGTATCTTTCACTATTTTTTCAAAAATTATTTTGTTAATTTTGGAACTAGATGACACGTAGGTTAAGGTCTGCCACGTCAGACGACATCAATATTGCAGAGTCGTCACGGGGGCCTGACCAAAGTTTGGGGTCAATGATGATGTGTTTGGTGCGCAGTAGGGCTGAGTAATGGCATAACATTAAGATGCATTGCGCACAATGTCGTGCCCACTCAGCCACGCCTGGTTTTAATGATGTCGGCTCTTACCTTTGCTTCAGCACTCACACCAGCACCAGCCCTCCCACATTGATCATTAGACCAAAAGGGTGCACTCATGCCTCATGAGTCAAGCTCAAGGCCCTTGCGCAGGACGCTTGCCGTCGTGTACCCGACCCGATTTCATCCGCTCTTCACATTATCAAGTCGGATTTGGATCGGATCACTCATCACTGTTTCTTAAATTCAAAGAACTTTATTTCTAGGAATGAGCTGTTTATTTCATTGGAGTATTTTTGTTCTTTGCATTATAAGATTTTTCAAGAAATATGATCATATTACCATAAACGCAAAAATTAGAATTTATAAAATATAATTATGTAAAATAGTATACATGCAGAATAGAACGGGAAGAATGAAATATATATATATCATTTGACTTGGACATACATCGCATTTAGGTATTTATTTCATTCCTTTTTCAAGTGCTCCATTCCGTAACATTGGGCAACTGTTTTAAAAGTTGCAAATCAATATTTTATGACAGGATCCTTGGTCATCAAGAGAGTTTCTATTTGGGTTTTTTTTGGCTAAGCTTGCATGCTAATAGATGGTCTGAAATTTAACTTCTCTTTTCTATGAATTAATAAGCAGACAGATTTTCAATTAATTCAATATGGGGGAAGGATCGTGTGGATTAATCAGAAAGAACTTGGAAGTAAAAACAAGGCACGGTAATGAAAATACAGAAATCATATCGTACCTTACATTAGAGTAGAACGTGCTTTCCCACTGAAAGGTAGTGCTCCACGCCCACCACGCAGATTAACTCACCACCGCGGCTAACTCACAAAGCACACGCTCTTGGCTGTACCTGCCTCCCCTGAGCTAATGGCGGGGAGCTCTCGCTCCTCCAAACTCCAAAGTTACATATCCATTTTAATTCGTCATTGTACTACCAGTTAGCTAGTAGTACTACTACTACATTTCTTAATTGGTAGTACATGGTCAATCCAGCAATTCACATCCTTTTCCCATTAATGCTAATTTACCCTGCATGCTATTTTTTAAGTTTTTTTTTTTTTTTCTTTTATTACTGCCCTAATTCTTGCCTTTTGTTTCCCTTCTTGGAGCGTAGAGGATGTCAGCCTCGTAAACTTTTTATTTTTATTTTTTTCTATTTGTGTGGGGATGTAACATTTGAGAGATAGAATTGGAACTTTTGGGTATAGAATGTGTGTAAATTTTAAAATAAGTGGTGGGCTAGACATATTATAAAATTATATATGATCTAAATTAATGTATGTCTGAATGCGGGAATGATGCAGTTTTTGTGTACAATCCTAAATTTCACGATGTGATGGAAGTAACACATGCCGACTACAACGCGTGCAATGCCTCAGCCCCCATCCACACCTACAAAACGGGCAACGACTCCTACACGATCCAGGGTGCCGGTCATTACTACTTCCTCTGCGGCGTCCCCGGCCACTGCGAAGCTGGCCAGAGGGTTGACATCAGAGTTTCCAACTCTACCGCCGACGGCCCTAGCTCTGGCCCTTCTGCCTCGCCATCTCCTTCAGCTGCCTCCGCCCGCGGTACCAAGTCGCCTACTGGCCCCACGCCTTCTGCCAACGCCGCCGCTCCACTGCTTGCTCTTAAGGGCCTCTTCGCCTTGCTTGGCTTTGCCATGGCTGTCGTTGCTGCTTTAGCTTCTTGCTAGACGGTTTTTTTTTTTTTTTTTAAATTTGTTTGCATAGTTGATTTGAGTTGTCAATTTTATTATTGAAAAAGTACTTTTGCGGGATTTATATATATTATTGGGTCTTTCCAGATTCGTGATTCTTGATTTTCTAAACATATGCCTGGCATTATTTTGCGGGTAAAGGAGAATTTGCAGTACTGTTTTTTTCTTAAAAAAATAAATTTACCATTGATTCAAATAATTGATAGATCACACCTATATGTGATAGGTAAGGTAAGGAAGAATAAGTCAAGTCCTTCGATCTTTGCAGGCGACTACTCCTTTCAATCTTGTCAGCGCCGGTTGTCCATAACGTCAAAAATTGATTGTCAATTTTGATTATTTGATGCTCCACATATATATATTTGTGTGTGTGTACGCTTGTCCATAATGTCAAAAGTTGCTTGTCAATTCTAATTATTTGATGCTCCACATATATATATATATTTGTGTGTGTGTATGCGCGCGCTATGAATAGGCAGAGAGAGTCGTGAGAGTTGGTGAGAATTGTATCCTCCTTTGTATTTTTTTCAAAATACATATAGTAGTTATCTCTCCTGTGGCGTAGATTGGAATTGGTTGAACCACGTAACTCTGATGTGTATAAGTTTTTCTCTTGTGCTTCTTTATTTCATTAATTTGTGAACCGGTAAACTCAAAAATGTGGTATCAGAGCATTGTTGAGGGTTTTCGACAATTTTTTTTCGGTAAAAGGAGTCTGTGGTTAAAGTTGTTTGAAGATTTTTCAGCTTTCATCCAGGGTTGAGAAGAAGAACTGTGCCCTAGCTTTCGCTCGCGTGTTCTTGCGAGCCTCTGTCGCCGGACGTCGAGTTGTTGAAGGTGGATCTTTGAGCGGCGATAAGGGCAGGGAACTGTGCCCTTGCTTTCGCTTGTGAGTTCTTGCAAGCCTTCGTTGCCAGACGTCGCGTCATCGAAGGTGGATCTCCAAACGACGATAAGGGCAGGTATCGGGACTGCCTTAGCTTTGTACACTGCTTAGGCGAAGAAAACAAAACAACCGGCCATTCTGTGGAGAGCCTCTGTCGCTAGTCCCTACGCCAGCACCGCCATCTCCGTTGCGTCGAACGTCCACCTGCGGCTTCTCTAGTGGGCCTCAAGCAGCAGCGGCATTCCGCGTCTTCTCCAGCTTCCTAGCAACGGAGTTTGTCCCAGTCCAGGACGTAGTGGCAGCCTTGCTTGTCGGGGAGCAGCAGTGTTTTCGCCTTCCACATTGGCAGCGATCGGCTCCGGCGTTGCTGTGAGGAGGGTTGGGGAAAAGACGAAGTGGTGACGGCGAATCTGCGTGAGCGACATACGATGACGGCAGACGTAGGTCTACAGGACTACAAATTTGGTTTTTTATTTTTTATTTATTATTTTTATTTGCTTTTTGGTGGTTAATATGGAAAACAGGTAATTTTTTTTTTTAGACATGACTGAGCCATCTTCGGTAGCTGTTATCGGAGGGTTGAGGGGACGTGTCAATGCTAGTATATGGGAGACAAGGAGTGGTTCGGGGGATGTTAAGGTTGAAAAGGGGGAAGGTTTCGCTGGGGGAAAATCGTTTGCGGAAGTCTTGAAGAGGCCAATTCCATTTTCAAAATTCAAAATCCTATTGAGGAAACCAGAACTAATTAATGGAGAATTAGGTTTTTTTTTCTCGGATGTGGAGATGGAAAAGGCTGCGGAGGATCTGAAGTTTGCATTGGTGCTTAAATTTCTTTCTGCAAGGTCGTCTATCGATATCCTTCGGAGGCATATTATCCAATCCTGGGGCCTCTCTGAAGTTCCCATGATAAGTTTTATGGATAACTATCATGTTCTGTAACATTTGGTAAACGAAAAGGATCACATTCATGCATAGGCACGAGAAGGAAGATGGGTGACAGGGTGCCAATTTCAGCTTTTTAACTAGTTCATGAATTTTGATGTCAACAAGGAGCCATCAATCGCACCTCAGTAGATTTTCTTACCAGGTCTGCCGTAACATATATATAGAATGGACTGTTTACAGAGTTTGGCCACTAGATTTAGTAGATTCTTGGGAACGGATAATACCACATTATATAGAACACGAGCTTCAGGTGCGAGATTATGTGTTGAAGTGGATTTGCAGAAGGATCCTGTGGAGGGTTTTCCGTTGGTGGTAGGACAAAAGCCGAATTGGCAAAGGGTAATATATGAGTAGAGGGGTTTCTATTATAATAAATGTTGTAGGCAAGGTCATACTAAAGTAGTATGTTGGTTTAGAGTTAAGCCTAAGGATAAAAGGAAGGTAGGTATGAGGAAGGAGATAGATGGGATGGTTTGGAAAGAAGTGGGTAGAAAATAGAATATGATAGTTGAAGAGGAAGGTCTTGTTTTGAAGAGTCAGGAACAACGGGTGGAGGAGAAGAATGATGGAAACGTGAATGGTCCGTCGAAGGTGATTGAGAAAAATAAAGAAATTGTGAATGAGGTTAATAATGTGGGTACTAAAAAAAGTGGAGGAAGTTAATTTGGTAGAGAAGAATAGTGGAGAGAAATTCGATCGTTGTAAAGATCAGAAGTCAGGGGTGGTAGGGGTGCAGGTAGAACTGGGAGATTGTTTTAGGTCTGTTCAGGAAATCGGAATTGTTTATGAAGGGGGGAGGGGAAAATTTGAAAAGGATAAGGATGGAGAGTTGATTTTAGTGGAGGAGGTAGATGAGAGAGAGGGGGAAGTGGAGGGTGAAGTGTGGAGGGATAACTATGATGTGTCATCTGAGGGAGATTTAGAGGTTTGCATTGATACTCAAAAAGAATATTATTCTAATCTAGGTAATGTGACAATGGGTGAATCGGAAGGAAAAAATAAAGATGATGGACAAGTAAGAAAGTCTAAGAGGTCTAAGGCAGTACCTCAAAAGTTGAACCTATGATTGAAAAAATTATGTTTTGGAATATAAGAGGGTTGGGCACATTGAAGAGAAGATTGAAACAAATTGTAAAGGATCAGAAAGTTTCGATTTTGGCAGTCTTGGAACCTTTTCAAGATATAGAAAAGATACGAAGGTGGGCAATGTATTTGCAATTTACTAACTTTTGCTCTAATGTAAAAGAAGGTTGGAAGATTTGGTTGTTCTGGAAAGATGAGGTTCAAGTGGATTGGGTAGGTACCTTAAATCAATGTGTGATAGTTTTGTTAACAGAGGATAGAGGCTCCCTGCTTCTTACTTTTGTATATGTTAAATGTTATCATATTGAGAAGAGATTTATGGGAACAACTTCAGGAGATGTCGAGTGTTGATGTGGCTTGGGTTGTTATGGGAGATTTTAATGTAATTCAGTCAGATGAGAAAAGGGTAGGAGGTAGACCTCGCTTGGGTTCGTCTACGGCTGAATTCAATGGTTGTATTAATAGTTGTGGGTTATTGGACCTCAAATTCGAAGGAAGTCAATTTTCATGGTGTAACGACCAACAAGGTTTGAGAAGAAGTTGGGCGAGACTGGACAGGGTGCTGATTAATAATGTTTTTTCTATAAAATATGGTGAAGCTAAGACTTCTTTGTTGAAAAGAAATACTTCATATCATTCTCCTATCTTATTACAGCTGTGTGCGAGTATGGAGAGGTATGGCCCAGCGCCTTTTAGGTTTCAGAATATGTGGACGTCACATGGGGATTTTTTGGAAATGGTTGAATCATTTTGGAGAGAACACATTATGGCGGATTCAGGATTGTGTAAATTGGCGGGCAAATTAAAAAAGCTAAAACAGAGGCTTAAGGTGTGGAATAAACAAACTTTCGGTCGTGTTGGTAGTTTTATTCGAGAGTTGGATGAAAGGGTGGAAAAATATGAGAATTTACTACAGATAGAATACTCGGAATCAGTTGAAGAAGAGTTCCTTGTTTCTAAGGCTAAATTGGAGGTTTGGTATAGAAGGGAAGATGCTAGATTGGCGCAACAAGCAAAGATAAAATGGTTGATAGATGGGGATCAGAATTCAAAATTTTTTCATTCTGTGATTACGCAAAAAAGGAGAAATTCTTGCGTAAATTCAATGACGCTTACTGATGGTTCAGTGTTAGAAAATATGCAGATGGTCCATGATGAGGTTGTGAAGTATTTTGAGCAATTCTTGGGGCAAAATAATTAAGTGCAAAGGTCAAACCTGGAAGATATCATCCGTTCGGTAGTTTTTGAGGAGTTTATAGGTTAGCTGAGGGAAGAACCGTCTGAGGAGGAGGTTTATGAAGTTGTTTCATCTATTTCTGTGAATAGTAGCCTGTGACCGGATGGGTTTGGGTCTTCTTTTTATATTACCTATTGGAAGATTATTAAAAATGATGTGATGGATGCGGTAAGAGAATTCTTCAAGGTGATATGTTGCCTCGGTATTTTTGTTCCTCTTACATAGTGCTTATTCCTAAGGTAAAGGATCCTCAGTCTTTTGATAAATTTTGGCCTATCGCCTTTATAACGTAATCTATAAAATTTTCTCCAAAATCCTTGTTGGTAAACTTTCGTTGATGATGGGTGATTTAATATCTTTAGAACAAGGTGCTTTTGTGAAAGAAATGAGTATTTTTGAAAATATAACGCTTACTCAAGAGATGACAAAATTATTACATAGGTGGGTGAGAGAAGGTAATATAATGCTAAAGCTTGATATGAGCAAAGTGTATGATCGAGTGGAGTGGCAGGTGGTAGATCAGATTTTTCAGGCTCTTGGTTTTCCAGATTGGTTCTGTAAGTTAATTCAGAATTGTATTTCTACTCCAAGGTTTTCTGTCATGATGCATGACACTTATAGAGGTTTCTTCAAGTCAAAAAGGGGCTTGAGGCAAGGGGATCCATTGTCGCCGTATATTTTCAACATCATGGAAGAAATTCTTTCTAAATTAATTCAAAAAAAGTTGTCTGAGAATCGAATTTTACCATTTGCACACCCGTGTGGTGCACCTATTATATCGCATTTAATGTATGGGGATGATGTTGTTATTTTTTCTAATGCGGGAAAAAAATCAGTTAGTCAATTAATGGAGGTGATTAAGGAGTATGAAAACTGGACTGGTAAAAGGGTGAATAAAGATAAATCAGCTATTTTTTTCTCAAACAAGTTGGGTGTTCAGAGGAAAGGAAAAATTCTTCAAGAGATTGGTTTTATTGAGGGTAAATTTCCTTTTACGTATTTGGGTGTGCCAATAGTGGATAATAAATTGAAAGACTGTCATTTTGACCCTTTAATCCAAAAAATTAGTAAGAGAGTTAAGGGCTGGAAAAGTAGACTATTGTCTTAAGGAGGTCGTCTTGTTTTGTTGAGACATATGTTTTCAAGTATGTCATTGCATCTGTTAACTGTTCTAAAAGTACTGAAACTCGTGATTAAAAAGATACAAAGTATGTTTGCTTCTTTTTCTGGGGATTTAGGGATGGAAAAGAAAAAAAATGAAATGGATGGCTTGGAAGAAATTGTGTGTTCCTGTGCAGAAGGGGGACATAGGAGTAAGGGACATTTCAGAAGTGCAACGGTCTTTGTTTATGAAGTTTGGTTGGCATTTATTAACGCAAAATTCTTTATGGGCTAGATTTTTTAAAGCTAAATATGTGAAAAGAGGACATATTGCTCTTTGCAGATCGCATGGGTCGGATTTTTCCTTTTGGAGGAAAGTTCTGCAGGGTATACCTGAACTGTTAAGTAATTCTAAGTGGAAGGTTAGAGAAGGAAATGTAAAATTGTGGTATGATAAGTTTCTAGATTCGGGACCTTTGTTTGTAGATTGTCCAAATGGTGCACAATCTCATATCAAATTAAAAGATTTGGTTATCAATAATGCGTGGGATGTGGAAAATTTGCAGAGGATTCTAAGGTTTAGTAAAACGGATGAAGTAATGGAAAAGGTGGGAAATCTTAGAAATTCTTCGGACATTCTGTTATGGCTCCCGGAAAAGGATGATTGCTTTAATACAAAATCCACATAGGATGTTATTGGAGTTAGAGCTCCAAAATTTGATTGGGTTAAGTGCGTTTGGAACAAATGGTTACCGAAGAAAAGTTCTATTTGTATGTGGAAGGCTACTTTTGAGTGCCTAAGTGTTGATGAAAAGGTGAGAAGGGTGAGGGTTTCACTTGTTTCGGCGTGTAATTGTTGTGAGATGAGGCAATCAGAAGATTTGGAGCATGTGTTAAATAAGGAAGACCTTGATTCTGAGGTTTGAAGGAAGGTTTTGGTGGAGGTAGGTGTTCCTTTCCTTAGGCAACAAAGTTGGAAAGAAAGAGTCCAAATGTGGTTTAATAGGGCTTCTAGGTTCTCTCAACTGGGTTTATTGATGGGTTTGATTCCTTGTTTAGTAGTTTGGAGGCTGTGGAGAAGGAGATGTGTGGCTAGAATGGGAGGAAAATTAGAGAGTAGTACTGATGTGTGGCTCTCCATTAAGTATTGGGTGGGGGTTTTGAGTAGGAACATGACAGAAATGGTTCAGTTAAAGGATGCTGATTTTCAGGTTTTGTAGGATCTAGAAGTGCAAATTGTGAATAAAAGAATTAAAACTATGCAAAGTGTGAGATGGCTAAAACCAAGGCAAGGGAGGTTGAAACTAAATTTGGATGGGAGCAGATTGGGGAACCCAGGGCCGGCGGGTGGTGGTGGCATCATTAGAGACCATACAGGTTCTTTTGTGATTGGTTTTTCAAAATATTTTAGTTCTTGTTCAAATAATGAAGTTGAATTGAGAGTTGTGTTAAAGTGAATAAAGATTTGCAAACATTTGGGCCATACCTGTATCGATATTGAATGTGATTTGAATATTGTAATTAATTGGATAAGAGTCAGGAAGGGCTCCTTGTGGTATTTGTGTGATTTTTGGGAGCAGCTTATTGGTTTATTGGAAGGAGTATATTTTTCAATAAATCATTGGTATAGAGAAGGGAACAAAGTGACAGATGCCTTGACTCGACAAAGTGTTATGGGGAGGAATAGTTTGTTTACAAATAGTAGTCAACTCCCTAAAGTTAGCAATGATTTGTATAAATTAGAGAAGATGGGTACGGCTTATATAAGGTATGTTTAGCTGATTTCCTTTTGGTTTTAGCTTATGCTTTATGTTGTTTATCTTTTGTTTTGTTTTATTGCGTGAGGTTTGTTTGTAGGTCTTGTTTTGTTTTGTTTTGTTTGGTCTTGTAACCCGGATTTTGGCTGGATGTTGGTGTTGTTCTTTGGGAGGTTTTTAACGTGTTGTCTTTTGTTATGTTTCATTGATTGTCTTGTAACCATGATATTCCTCAGCCAAAAGTGAGGGGTTATCAATAAATAAATGGAGGTGCCGCCCTTCTTTTAAAAAAAAAAAGTAGCCTCTCGATCAATTTTTCTGAGTTGTTCGAAACTTCAAATTGATCATACCATTGCATAGAGATGATCACAACGGAGAAAATGGCATCAAAAACTGACTCCAAACGAAGTCACACGAGCCGCCGCAAGAACACAAATTGTGCTATGTTTTTTTTAAACATTACAGAACTTGTAAAATTGTTTTTGCCGTGAAGAAGAAGAACACCACATCATCATAAACACCAGCATGGCTATAGATCGAGACTCAGAAAATAATAATAATAATAATAATAATAATAATAATAATAATAATAATAATAATAATAATAAGTCAGAAAAAGGAGAAATTGGTTTGGTGCAAGGCCAAACCGTCAACGGTTTTGGAGGAGCTCAGAAAACCATCGACGTTTTTGAGTTACCGAAGGGAGGTAAGGGTAAAACAATAGAAATGGTTTGGTATAAAAAGCCAAACCATCGATGGTTTCTTCTGTACCAGCAACCCTATATAAAGGGCTTGAGTTCATTTTACTTGTTAAAAATCAAGTTCTCTCCCTCTCCCTCTCCCTCTCTCTCTCTCTCTCTCTCTCTCTCTCTCTCTCTCTCTCTCTAGGGTTACGGCCATCTCTCTCTTTCTTTTTCTCTCTCTTCGATTTCTCTCTTGAAACAAGCCCGAATCAGTTAATAAACATCATTTTGGGATCTCGGCGACAATTCTATGCAATTTAACCAGAGCGGTTTCCTAATTCAAGCTTCTAGACACCACTCCAAAACGAGGGTAAGGAATTTGTTTTTCTAATTTAGTTAGTTATTGGTAGTATGTGGGCCTAGGAATGTTAAAATGACTGTTATTCTAGGGTTGAGTTGATTGAAATAGGGTTTATGGATACATGATTTTGTGCGAACGCCGCAGGCACAATTTTAGGATCCTTGCAGGCTTTTCTTTAGGAATCAGGTAAGGAGATAGATTATGTCAGGTATTTTTAGAAAATTTACTAGTTAAAAAGCAGTTTTGGATTTTAGAAATTATATATATGATTTTTTTAAATAATCAGGCATATGGAAATGATGTTTGTAAATTAATGCACGTGTTTGGGAAATCTGTTAATTGAACTGAGAAAACCCTAGAAACAGATTTAATATTATTTTTAATACTCGCTCGTGTGGCATGAGTATGACTATTTTATAGTACGTATATACAGACCAGAATATTTTATGTTTATACATAACTAATGCAGTTTGATAAAGATTTTCAGAAATGATATAGATATCACAACAAATATGACATTATATAGTATATTATTACAGTTCAACCGACCTAGTGTCATGATCAAATATGTATATAATAGTTATTTAGAAATTTTAATATGACAAATTTTATACAGAAGCATGAAAGAGTTATGTTACAGTCATTTATGAAATGTACTGTATGATAGCAGAACCCTGATGGCTTAGTTTAGTTTTAGAGCACGGTACCGTAGCTATCAGTTCAGATTGGTGCCACCACACGTCTCAGATAGAGTGTTGGTAATTGGATAATCGATTGAGCCCAGATAAGAGTAGTGTGCTCCCCTAGCAGTCCGGACTAGGTTGGGCAAGCCAATCGTACTTACAGATGAGTCAATTTTGATTTAGCATGGTAGGCCAACCATTACTAGGTCCCGCCTACGGGCTACACAATCCAATAATTTTGCAGTAATACATGATTCAGCTACCTAGCCATTTAGGGGAAAATTTTCAGTATTATACAGTTATAGCAGATGATTTACATGTTACAGATATTTATTACGATATACTATGCTTATGTTTAAAGTACATATTTCCATGATTTATCTGTTACAATATATATATATATATATATCTATCTATCTGTCTATCTATCTATAACACGCTAGAACTTATGTTGCCTCACACTGATGATACTCTATGCCACTTACTGAGAGGTGTCTCACCCTATAATTCAAACATTTTAGGAGATCCAGATAGGCGAGCAGAGCGAGCTCCGAGGTTGAGGAGGTGTTGGTACAGTCCTAGATTCAAGGTAAGTGATGAGCTGGGAAATGTGTTTTTTACAATCCCTAGGACGATTTATGGTTTTTGGGGATGCACATGTATATTTATGGAGATAGTAGAACTTTGGTATTGTATATATATGGTTCGGGTATATTATGTTTTCCGCTGCATAAATAGTATGTATTTATAGACAGGTATCCTCAGTACCCACTTTGGGTCTGGGATGACATTGTAGATATTATTATTGGTATCAAAGTAATTTAATATTTTTAATAGTATAAAAAAAATGTAGCAGAATTTTTGGGTCATTACAGTCAAAGAATAATGGTGTTTAAATAATAAAGAGAGAGGAAACATAACTTATATAATATGTTTCATATACTGAACATAACTGTTTCGTATTTCATAAATTTTGTCTTATCATATATGATTATGGCATCTGTGCCAACATGAATCTCGGCATTTGCACCGGCATATCTTAATATATTGAACATAATTTTTCTATACTGTTTAATATGTAAAATCATGAAACTGAACTAAACCATACCATCTGGGTTCCGATAACATATAATATGTTTCATATACTGAACATAACTGCTTCGTATTCGTAAATTTTGTCTTATCATACATGATTATGGCATCTGCGCCAACATGAATCTCGACATCTGCGCCGACATATCTTAATATACTGAACATAATTTTTCTATACTGTTTAATATGTAAAATCATGTTTCCTGTATTGTTTCATAATTGCCTTGAAAACTATCATATTATGCTTGATCTGGGAAAAGCATATTATTTTGACATGCATAATTATATGAAAATTTAAACTCATGCCACACGGAAATGGGTAATCTACTGAATGTAAAATCTGTTCCCAAAACCATATTTTCTGATAAAACACGTTTAAAACATATCCCTGTTCATAACAATATTTCCCAAACATAATTATATAATATACATATTTTCTTGAAATTTAATGCTTTAAAATAATAAATAATCTCATAATAATTTCTAACTTAGTTTATCCCCTTACCTGGCTTACTGAGAAGCCCACAAAACCCCAAATTTCTACACCAACAATGTTCCCAGTACAACACCCTGAAATTAACATTTCCCTAACAAAACATCAGTCTTATCTTTCCTAACATATTCTCCTTAGTATGGAAATACCAAATTCCCAATAATACTGAAATTAACGAACTTACCCAAATTTTGGGATGATGTCCAAGTCAGCCCCATCAACGATCCATTCTTGCAAAAATGAAAAGAAACTTCTCAAAAGTAGTGCAACGGCTTTGGATTGTCGATCCGACAAAGAATCGGGCGAGAAAGTTAGAGAGAAGGTGAGGAGGGTGAAAATTTAGAGAGAGAAACTCCACATGCAAAACTTTCTCGCCACAAATCTAGGTTCAACATATTTATAAAATGTAGACTCGTCAATGAGCCACATCATCTCGTCAACGAGCGCAAAAAGGAGGTTCGTCAACGAGCACTTATTCCTCATCGACAAATTTTAGGCCCTGAAACACCCCTCTAGGTAATTCCTCATCGATGAGACACGTGTTCCAGTTGACAATCCCAATGAGCCGCTTCGCGTTCGTCAACGAGATCATGCTGTTAGCCCTCTTTAAAATTTCCTTTTCTCCCTATTTTATTATTTAATTTCTATAATTCTTTGGGTCTCTACAGCGGCACCTAATACAACTAGGTCAATTCACAAGGTTGACCTCAACCTACAACCATACCTTACTAGGGTGGTGCACCTAACTTTCCTAACTAGGTCTAAGCCAATTTGAAACTATTCAATAAGACTAATCTCCCTCTTCAAGCCCATGCCTAGAATACAAAGGATATAAAAATTTGCATATAAACAAATGCTTTTTACACAAGAAAATATGTACCACTAAGCACAAGCACTAATCAATGCACCTCAAACAAATAAGAACTATAAGCTCTGTGCAATAAGTGTCCAACTACACTCTTACAATCGTCAATATGCAATAACCATAAAGAGTGTACAGTTAATTTATCTTTAAAACCAAGTATCAATATTGATCAATCATAGCAAGGGTTTTAAAGATTTGCAACAAGAGTGTTCAAAATATCTCACAAATGATTTTCTTAAAAATATAGCTTAAGAGATATTTGAAAAGTATGCTTGTAAAAATGTATTTGCACAATCAAAATACAAGCTTAGTGAGTCTTGCAATGGCGATGCAAAGACCCACTAGCTACAAGGTTTTCCCACACAAAAGAGTATAGATTATATCGGGGAAAAATCTTAGCTAAAACTCTCCAACAAAATCAAACAATCAATCTCAAGTAAGGAGAGTTTTGAGCAAGTGTAGCTACTCAAGATCACTCAATAACACTCTCAATAAACTTGGTATGTCAAAGGAATCACAATAGGAAAGTGTATTGGGTTTGTATGTGAAACATAGGGACTTAAAATTTCAAAGGATTTTCAAGATAATCTAAGTGTTAATCCTGTCTTAATTTTGCAAATGAGCTTGTATATATAGGCATAGGCAAAATTATGATCGTTGGGGACTCAATGGGTATTATTAAAAATTTTTAAAAAGAGTTTAAGAATTTAACCCTATTTAACCCCAAATTACCGAGGTAAAAATAAAAACAACCCAAGAGTTTCGAGTGCCCGAGCTAAAATTTTGTCGCCCGAATAGACACAGCACGAAAAGGTATTTTCGAGGTTTGGGTGCCTGAATTATAGTTCGGTTTGTTGAACAGGGCGATTCTCTAAAAGACCGCGATTCGGTCTCCTGGTCCTGAGTTCGGTTTACTGAAATCATATGTTCAATAGTCCGAGGCAAATTTGAACATGGGAGTTCGGGCTGCCGAGTTGTTGGGAATAGTCAGAATTGTGGTTTGGTCTTTCGAGGACACTACGGTCATTTTTGGTTCGGTCACCCGAAACTAAGTCAACTTTCTGACTGGTCAAAGGTTCGGTCGCCCGAGTTGTTTTGAACACCAGGGGTTCGGTCGCCCGAAGCCTCACTAATTTTGCCGTATAAGTCCATTTTTACTTCAATTAATTCCTTTGATATTATAAGTGATTTTGGGGACATCTTATGTGTATGTGCAAGGACCTAAGGTCATTCTAAGGTCTTTGAGAGTACGCCCAAAAACCTAGAGTCAGTCAACCTTGTCTAGGGTCTCTCGATTCCAAGTGATATGTAGGGACCTAGGATCATTCTAAGGCTTTTGAGCTTGTAGTTCCTACATGCATGATATGCAGATTATTACAAACTTTTGGAATTATAATTATAAACCTGAATAAAGCATAATATAAATTACAATACAAGTAAACATTCTAGGTCTTTAGTCTTCAAATTTTCACATGCCACTGTATGATTTTGCTAATATGAGCCTACACACAAACTTGATAGACATTAAATACCAGATTATTTATCATAATCAAAACAGGATATGACTTATAAGGTCAACAATTTTTGTTTCAGCAAAATTCTTTTTACAAGCTAACTTTTGAATATCTCTTTATTCTTGAATATTGAGAAAATTTTTTTTAAAGATATTTAGAATACTCTTGGTAGAAATCTTTGAAACCCTAAATTTTAATTGAGATTTACATCTATACCTAGTTTCAAAGATTAGCTTGTTGATACACTATTGTGCCTGATTGAATATAGTCTTTACTTTAAGTGTTGATTGTACACATATAGCACCGAATTTATAGTTCTTACATTATTGGTGTGCATTAATTATACTGTGTTGAATTGTTGTACAAATCTGCCTGTGTTAGAAGCACTTTTCATTGTACAAAAAAGTTTAACTGATTGTATTCCAGGCATGGCCTGAGGGGGCATTGATCCAGCCCGTAAGGATCGGTAGGGCCTTCTCCGCCCTGTAAGAAGAATGTGTAAAGGTTGAGGTCAGCCCTGAAAATTTGACGTAGTTGTAATCGGTGCCGCTCCACTTGTTAAGTGAGTTGTAATGGAATCCTCAGGTTTGCAAGCTAGAGGCGGGGACGTAGGCAGTATTGGTCAAACCTCGATAAAATTTCTTGTGCCTAGTTTTAATTTCCGCACTTTAAATTTCAGCACTTAAATGTTTGCGTTTAATTGTTTAAATATTTGATTGGGATTGCATAGAAAGACCTTAGGTTGTGAAATACTGCTAATATCTAGTTTAACCTAGGAATAAGTCTAAAATTTCAATTCACTCCCCCTCTTGGGAATACACCAAAGTCAATAGAATATCAGCAGTTGAAAGGTATTTTGAGTTGCATGTTTCACAAAATCAAACCTCTGAAATTATATTTCATTAAATCTAAGTTTTACTTCAAAACATTCTGAGATTTGTTTCTTACAATCATAAATTGATAGTTACAATTTATCAGTTGGGTTTTAACATCAATGAGTTGAATTTGGATTAAAAAATAAAAAATAGATTACTTGGATACTAAATTACTGGATGTTGAGAGTTTACCAAAATCCTAATCATAATTGGTATCTGAATCAAGTAATTAATTGATTGGTAAAATTCTGAATATTGAAGTTCTTGAAATATAACTAAGACATATCTTGTGAATCTGAATATCTCATTGAAGTTATATTACAGGGAAATTAAGATCAATCTTTGAGAATTTATCTTGATACTGTTCATTGAAATCTAAGCTCATATAAATTTTGTGTGATTACCTTGTCTATTTTACAAGACACTTCAAATTGGCACATTGAAGTTATATATTAAAGCTGTCATTGTTCATAACTGAGAAGAATTATTAATTCTGAAATTTGGTTATGTATTGAAGCATTGGATTCAAATTGTGAAGTGCTGAGTATTAAGATTGAGTTTAATCTTGTGCAATAAATCTTTCTATTGAAACAAAATTACAAGGACACTTAAGATAATTTTTTGTAATTAATATTGTCCTTGATATATAAATCTAATTTGATTTTTTATATGTTGAAATTCTAAAAGCTGAATAAGCAATATCATCTTTACTTTACATTGAGGTAGTTGAGAAGAATTGTGTTGTTGGTTGGAGAGTGTGATTACAATTAACTTAAGTTGAAGAAGGGTTATCTTTGACTAAAGTTTTGAAAAGGAAATTTTAAAAACCCAATTACCCCTCCCCTTAGAGTGCACCTTACTTCTCATATGGAATTTAATGCAATATTTCACATATGGAATCAAATTAAGTATTTTTTTAAAACCTCTATTTAACACTAATGTGTGTATATGAATCAATGTTTCAACATTTAAGTTGAGTTTTTTTATTTTCTGCTTGATTTGATTCCATATTTTAATCATTGCCACATATTTCTTATAGTTAAATTTTATTTCATCCTAGATGACTATTGTTGATAATTACTACATAAATGAAGTCATATTAATCTTGTTAATTTTATAATCTCATCGATTTTAAATTAATCTGTATAATAAATGCAAACACGTTCTCTAGTTATGGATTTGAAGATAAAAATGGTGAAGCAATATTTTTTTTGTGGCTTTTAACAATTACCATGGGAAAATAAAGATATATGTAATTAGTCATCTTGATTTACACCTTAGTATATCATTTTTAAACTCCAAATTCATGCGATCAATTCTGAGAGACCAAACGAATAATTAATTTAATGGCGAAAACACTTCCATTATATTTGGGAAGGGATAGTCTTTGGACTTGGATGAGTGTTTATTCCAATAAAACTCTATCTTTACTTTTTATCAAAATACACGAACACAAAATTTAGACTCCAAATTTTGAAAGGCCAACCCAAGCCCCTTAGGCCTTGCATAGTATTTGAAAATCCTAAGGAAACCTTCAAAATGAAAATCACATTTATAAAATCGTAATAGCAAATAACATTTGCAAGGATAATAATAATAATAATAATAATAATATCCCGATTAAATTAAAGAAGCAAACCAAAGTCTAAATAGAACAAAACGCATTATCACTCTCTCCATCCTGCATGCATTTGCGGGGTTTATGTATGCCTATATCTATATCTATATCATCTCCATGTTTTTGTTTTCCGATCCGCTGTCATCCAGGTTTATGTATATCTATATCTATATCATCTCCATCTTTTTGTTTTCCGATCCGCTGTCATCCAGGTTCATGTATATCTATATCTATATCATCTCCATGTTTTTGTTTTTCGATCCGCTGTCATCATCCATGAATCTCCTCCAAACAGGGTGTGGCTTCCACACCCTCTCCACCATGGCGTCGATGGGCACGTTCTTGGTTTCGGGCAGAAGGAACAGCACGAACAGCCCCATGAAGAAGATCCAGGCGGAGAAGAAGAAGAAGATGAAGGCGCGCATGTGACACAGCATCGACAGGAATACCTGAGCTATCAGGAAGGTGAACAACATGTTGGAGCTGACAGCAAAGGCAAACCCGGCGGTTCTGGTCTCCAGCGGGAAGGTTTCGCTCGGAATCAACCAACCCAGAGGCCCCCACGACCACGCAAAGGACATCACAAACGTGCACACCAGCAAGACCACTACTATTGCCTGCCCTTTATTCAGAGAGTTCGTCTCGCTCAACTTTGCCAGTAGAATCCCCCCAATAGCCATCTGCAGGAGCCATGGATGCCGGTGATTGATTTCAGTATGTAGTAATTAAAAAGAAAATGCGAATGAAGATATAAGTATGTAGATGCAGATATGTTGTCACCTGGCTTATGAACATTTGGACGCAAGCTTGGAGCAACAATTTCCTTCTGCCAACCTTGTCAACTGCGTAGACGGAGACCAAGGTGCTGAGCACGTTCACGGACCCAGTGATGACCGCGGAAAGCAGGGAGGCGTCGCTCTTGAACCCAACCGTTTGGAACAAAACAGGGGAGTAGAACATTATAGCGTTAATCCCCGTGAACTGTTGAAACACTTGCATCATTATGCCGATTATGAGCGGTGGCATGCTCGATTTCTTCATCAGCGTCCTGAATGGGTGCTTCACTTGCCCCGCCAGGTCGCAAGCCATTTGGATTTCTTCAAACTCTGCGTCAACATTTTTTGTTCCCCTGATCTTTGCCAGAGTCTTCTTGCCTCTCTCGCTCTTCCCATGCTCCACGAGGCTGGTCGGCGTCTCGGTGATGATCGTGGAGCCGAAGAAGAGGCCGGCGGCCGGAACGCCCGCAAGTCCTAACGCCAATCTCCATCCGTATGGGTGGACGGTGGATACCGCATAGTTGACGAGATTTGCAACCAAAATTCCGATTGTCACGAAGAGTTGGAAGAGAATGTTGACAGCTCCCCTGTGCTGGACTGGGGCAATTTCTGACAAGAACAAAGGAACAGCCTGCAACAAATTTTGAGGACTCCATAAATAGCCAAGAATTCTAAGCTGGTGATCCTTTTTAACTTCCAATTACGCAGAGCAGTAAATGGGTACAATGGACTATGGTACAATTCAATAACATACCGAGCTGATGCTAGGACATGGACTCAAATTTGATCAATTTCAAAATTATTAAACCATGTCATGAGTCCAATATTTCATACTTTGTAAAATACCTTGTTTAACTAACCAACTTAAAGTTTACTTTAATTTATCAAAAAATATTTTATCATTTAAAGAAATATAAGCAAAAGTATTAAACAATTCATGTAAGCCATAACACCCAAACTGTAAGCATTGAATCAAAGTTATTCATTATAGAATACTTAACAATGTGTTCCCAGCGAGGAGGACAACTGAATTCACATAACAATAAACTTAACTCTGATGCCAACTCAATCGGGCTACAACATATAAAACAATTCGAACTCAACTTGATTAAATTTTTAACTTGATTATAAATTAATATTAAATAAATATAATATATGTATAATATTAAATATATTTATAAAATATATATTATATAGTATAAATAAAATTAGAAAAAGTTTGAACTTGATTCAAATTTGAAAATATTTTTATTTCCATTAGAAAATAAAATTGAAATAATAGTATTGAAATTTTCATTTAATGTCAATAAATATGGTCAGCTTAATTTTAAACTAATAAAGTCAACCGCTTCAATTTTTTTGGCAATGTTATTAATGCAGGATTAAATTAGCTTAATTTAGACAATAGTTTTTAAAAGCATAAAATCTCTCTTAAAATTTGATAATATCACAAAAAATATTCATAATGTTTCTTTCCTTTTGGATATAATAACACTTGCCTCATCATTGATGCGTCAGCAGTTTAAATTGTCATGCCAGACAAACATTCCAAAATTGAAAAATGAAATCAAATCTGATACGCCCTAGTGTTTGACATGTCGGTGCCGTGTCAAGGACATTTTAGCATGTACATGCCACGAATCAGACACACAAACCCTTTTTAAAAGGTCAATCCAAGTGAGTGCTAATAATTAATGAAAAATTATAAATTATATTTGTCCCTTCAAATATATATATATATATATATATAAAATTTTGATATCAAATATGAGTGAGTGAATTTTACTTTTTAAAATATGATACTTATTATGAAGGCGAACCATTTTCGTATATGATAATAGGAACAGTATGGAGGAACAAACATATTCTATAATTTTCCTTAGGGATATGGAGCGTAAGTAAAGTGCGCACCTCATTGCCAAAGCCAATGCCAATGCCAAAGAAAATTCTGCCAAGAATTAGGACATAGAGATGCTGAGACAACCCACTCAAGAGGGCTCCGATGATGAAAAAGCCAGATGCGATCATAATTGTGGGCTTTCGTCCAAACACAGAGCAGACCTTGGACGCAACAAAGCTGGACACGAGTGCCGCCAGGTACAATGAAGATGTGAACAGCTGAAGAAACTGATTGTCGTATTTGCAGTAGTTGTTTTCCTTCGCATGAAGTTTTCGTTCGTAGACAGCGGGAAAGAACTTAATCAAGAAGTCATCCATGGACGTCACTCCTCCTGCAAACACCACATTATTCGGTAAAATTGAATGAGAAACATCCAGAAATTACCTATAATAGATTTTAGACAATTTTATCCTATTGGGTTGGTTTGGTCTCGCTATTTTATCTAACCGAGAAAATAAAATTATTAAGAAGAATAATCTTAATTTTATGTTAGTTAGGGATGGATTGAATTTGTATGAATTAAAATAAAATATAATATAAAACTACGCATGATCCCCGTTAGACAATTTGATTCTATTGAATTGGTTTAAATAGGCAGAAATATTAAAAATCAAAATCAAAAGCCAATCATTATTTAGAAAAATAACCCTAGCTTTATGTTAGGAAGGGTACTTGAATTTGTGCAAATTTGAATCAAATATAATATAAAATTATAGTATCTTTATCTCAAAATCTAAATAAATATAAATACAAGAATCAAAATGCATGCCTTCAAATAGTACTTAAAGATAATTAACTCAATTTTCACATTTCGCATTCCTCTTTCCCTTCTCCCAAACAGACTATTTAAGAAAAATGGCATCAAATCACAATTTCTTTGGCCTAACCCATAAGGGTATGCTTCATATATGCTTC
Source organism: Malania oleifera (assembly GCF_029873635.1). Taxonomy (NCBI): domain Eukaryota; kingdom Viridiplantae; phylum Streptophyta; class Magnoliopsida; order Santalales; family Ximeniaceae; genus Malania; species Malania oleifera. Next base: position 12,779,022 of record NC_080419.1, read on the forward strand.
TTCATCCGATCAATCACACCCCCTGGTAAATTACAACTCCCTCGGATGTCAACGGGAAAAATATATACCACGTTTGGATCATTAATCTTTAAGGGAAAAAAGAAACTTCGACATGCAACATAAACTAATTCGTACCTGAAATTCCAATGTCATACCCAAACATGAGGCCTCCAAAGGCTGCAAAAATCCAACACAGAACCACATAAATTGTGATCCTCGATTCGTAAGCCCCAGGGCCAGCCATCTTTGCTCACACCTCCTCGCGCCCTCTCTTGTTAATCCTATTCCAAACCACGGGTGAAGAGAGAAACTGAGGAGGGCTTTTAAATATGTAGATCCTAGAGCAATCACTGCGAACTTGACGAGAAGATTTGTGAATGGAAGACGTATATATGGAGCCAAAAAGAGTGTGGATGACACAGATCTGATAAGGATAACATTAAATTTTTTCACCTTGATTGAAGCAATGACATTGGCCATTGTAGCCATTTTAGGCATCCTCATTATCCCTTGCATCGCCATTAATTAACTTATTCGTCTTGATTTCTGAGATTTTTGCCAACTGGCCGGAACCCTTCTTCTATTTCTCCCTTTAAAATTAACTATTCCCATTTTTATTATTTGTCTCTCTTGGTTACCAATTGTACCAAATCAAAACAAAAAACAAGAAGGAAAATATATATATTATCTTACAATATCCATCTGCATTAACTCTCTTCTTAAGCAAATTTCTCATTCAGTCACTAAGTTCAAGCTTCGAAGTACCTATGCTGTGCATTTAATTCCAGAGAGAGAATGGGCATCTGAGTTGGAAATCCCTCAAAACAGAGAATTTATTAGTTCTCATATTAGGCAATCTTTAATTAAATTAACTTCTCTTGGGCATCTAAATATATGAACCAAAATCTATTTAAAGATTTGCACAATAAATTGCCCTATTATCACACTATCTAGTCATTGTACTAATCAAAACCGAGTCTCGTACTATTCAAGTTTGACCCCAGCCTGGCCCTTATATGCTTTCTTATTTAGTGGTGTCAATTTTAAAATGAAAAATAATAAATTAGTTCTTGTATTAATAATTAAAATTTATTTAGATCCCTATACTATTAGTTAGTACCTAATAATTTTATTCAATTTAAGTTGTCATCTAAAATAACTTAATATGATTACCAATAGAAGGATAGAAATTGAAAAAAGGCATCTCTATCCTATGGATTTGTCGTCATTTGAGGTTTCCATATTATTTTTCGGTTATTTTATGCTCACTATATATGCACTTGAACTCATAATACGAAGTCATAATCACTTGGCAAATAAAATTTCTCTTGAATTTTTTTGCGCATCCTAACAAAAATTAGTGATACAACATGCCTTGTTAATTTGTGTAAGAGAGATTTACTAATATTTTTATTTAAATAGGACAACAAAATAATTAGATGAAATCAATAGATAGAAGTCTTTAATTGTGTTAATAAAAAGTATGAGAATAAAAATAGATTTCACTTGATAGGAATTAAAGAAAACTCTATATAACTGTGCCTCAAACTATAAAAACATCTCTCCTAATATAAACACGTAAAGAAAATATTTTAAAATACCAGTAGGGGCAATTGATATATGGAGCTCTACCATAGCTTCATGATCCAACACTTGATATTTGATAATTGCAAATTTTAATCATTAAAGTATTCTTGAGTGACATTATTACAAACATTTATATTAAAAAAAATTATAATATGAGGAATAAGTAATTAAAAAATGGGAGCGCCATGAACTTAAACTCGACATTTCGATAATTCAAATTTACCATTAGATTATTTCCTAGGTGACAATATGAAACATGTACAATATTGAAAAAAATAAAAAAGTAATAAAAGGACTAATAAAAAAAAAAATTGGGTCGGTTGTCAGCCTTCAAAACTTTATTTGTCTTAGCTATGATATTATAATACATGATATTCAAGGCTCACATCTATAATTATAATTTGTTATTTGTCTCAAAGCTCAATCTAAATTTTAAATTCTTAAAACTAATGAAAAGACTATAAAAAATTGATTGTACAAAAGAAATAGTATACTATATTTATTTAAAACAGTTTAAGATAATTTATTTTAATTTTTGTAAAAAGTTAATAATTCAAGTAAATGTGTTTTATGACTATAGATTGCGATATTATTCAGACATTAAATTCAATGCTTCTATTTCCTTATTCACATTAATGTCCATTCATGCAAGATATATGCTTTTAGTCTATACTTTTAAAAAAAGTATATGTATAAATTAATAATCAACTATGAATTGAGTAATTAATTCTTCAAATATTTCAAAAAAAGAGTCTATTTGAAGTTTTATAAATTGAAATCATAATTTTATACTATTTTACTAATCAAAATCATTAAAAATATTATAACAATAATACTATAAGTATCGACATCGAGTTATGAGGACCCATTTAGGTTGTTAACAATTGGTGATAGTTTTAAAGTCAAATATGTAGAGACCCAAAAATTATAATTATTAAAAATTAGGAAGGATAATCATGGAATAGATAAATAAAGGATAAGGGAAAAAAGGAAAATTTTGGAAAGAGAACAGCAGATCTCGTCGAGAAATCTCTTGTCCTCGTCGACGAGTATTATACATGGGATCGTCGACGAAGTTTAGTTCCTCGTCGACGAAGAGATCTCGAGTGAGTGAATTTCATATTTTAAGTTTCGTCGACGAACGCGTCCTTTCGTTGACAAAGTCCCTTCTGTGGTTCGTCGATGAATCCTATCTTTTCATCATCGTCGATGGATCCAAAGTTGCTTCTTCACGAAGAAAGCAGTTTTCCTTCGTTTTCTCTCTCTAGAAAACATTTTCTTTATCTTCTCTCTTCAAATTCAACCAGAATTTAGCCCGAATCAACAAACAGAAACCGCTACGGTGTTTTAGGAGTGATTCTCTACACATCTAGTAGAGCAGATTTCCAAACCGGGCTTTTTAGGAAATTGCTCCAAAGTTGAGGTAAGGGTTTGGATTCCTAGTTTTTGGGGTTTTAAATGTTTACTTGAGACTTATAGGTTGAGAAAATGCTGAAATAGTAGGTTGTTTGGGGTTTATCTGATTAAATTAGGGTTTTCAATCCAGGGTTCGGGTGAACGCCACAAGCATCATCAATTTGAGGTTCCTGTTAGCGTAGTTCATGAAAGCAAGTAAGGGGAATATATTAAATTAGGGTTTTTTTGAAATTAACTGGTAAAAATGAAAAATTTATATATATATATATGTATATGATTTTCATGTAAGTTTTGAAAAGTCAATCGTTTAAATGGTAAATTTTTGAGCTTAGGGTTGTGTTACTAGTTATATTTGCGAAAAAGGAAAGATAAAATGGCAGATTTTCTAGATAATTGTGCAAGAAATTGAATGTATATTTTTAGTGTATTAAAGATGATTATGGTTGGCTTATTTTCAGTAAACGTATGATTATATGTTGTTAAATGGTGTGGCATAAGTAAAAGGAAATTTTCTGTGCTGAACTATGATATATGTATGAGATGCAGGAAATACTGGAAATGGATTGATAATCAAAATGGGATATGGTTTATTATGCATGTGTTTGGGAATTGTTAAATGGTAATGTATGGTTTGAGAACTCTGGTAAACTGGAAACTGGTAAACTTGAAAATGGACACAGTATTGTTGCGGATATATTTGGCGGAGCTAGTGTACCCACACGTCTTAGATAAAGTGTGGAGATGAGATGGTCGATTGTGCTCGGAATGGTAGTGTCCCCCTGGAGTCTAAAACGGTGTGGGAGCAGCCAATCAGGCCTACAGATAGTAGAACGTGGTTGATTTAGCTCTGGTAGGCCAACTAGAGTTAAGTTTAGCCTTCGGGCTACCGAATCCGTTATGGGGCGGAAGCATGACTACAATCTATGATCGGTATAGAGAGTTCTAAACACATAATTGTTATTTTAACCATGGTTAGTATGGAAAACAATAGATATAAGAACAATTGATATGGAAACTGGAAAATGGAAATGATATGGACAAGAATGATATGGAAACAGATTGTAAGAAATATGGAATATGAATGTAATGAATGATACAGAAATAACAGATATAGAGTAAAGAAAGAAATGTATTTTATATGGTATTATTACATGTATTTGGGGCGGGGTATACTCTTCGCCCGAGGGCTTGCTAAGAAAGGTGAGTGCCCTGATAGGTATCAGATGTAGTTGTGGGCTGTATAACATATTAGGGTAGAGGGAAGTTACTTGTATGGGTGGATAATCTTCCATATTCTCGGGAATTTCTAATAGTAAACTTTTGTATGAATGTGTGAGTACGAGATAAACTGATCACCTGAGGGCTTACTGAGTAATGTAAGTGCCCTGATATGCTTTAGATGTGACCGTAGGTTTCATTAAATATTATAGCAGAGGGGTGCTACTTATATGGGTGGGTAATCACCCAAATCCTTGGAAACTCTCGTTGGTAAAATACTTTTCTTGTGTATGATTAGGAGCAGAGTATGATTTTATAATTATGGTTTCATTTGGAAATAAAGAATATAAACGTATGTTGTTCACGAATCTCATGTTAGCCACACACTGTTTTAATGTATTCCATCCTTACTGAGATGTGTCTCACCCGATAGTTGATTTTCATCTTTTCAGGACCTCCACGGGATCAAGCTTAGAGAGCTTGGGGTTGTTGTAGCATTTTTGTAGAGAGAGAGAGAGGGTATAAAGTTTGATTATGTTTTTGGTTTGTAATATATTTATGTTTTTAGAGATGTATATGGATGTTTGTGAATACTGGATGTTGGGTTATGTTTTGAGATGTATATAAGTATACAAACTCTGGTATATTTTATTTAGGATATGTTGTTATTTCCGTTGTGTAATTGATATAGAGTCAAGTATTATGATATCAGATACAGGTGGGATATATCGGAGATATATTTCATATAACACTCTGGACCCTAGTTTTGAGTTTGAGGCGTGATTACACGTCAAAACTGCGTAATTGGATGTTTAACCCGAGCTTTACGGTTTATATTTTTAATTAAATATCTAAAATTGTCAAATATTTTAATAAAATGCCAAAATCATCATTCTTGAACTTTATTGCACTATTTATGAAGTTTTGGTAATTTTTTGTCGCAGGAAAATTCCCAGGAACCAAAACCGACACCTGTTCATATTTCATGCATAACTTTTCTATCCGAGCTCCGATCGAGATGATTCAAATTTCTGGAGAAAGAGAAAAGGATTATCTACAACTTTTGTGTTTTGAGTTTTATGAGATAAGGCTCAAAAAGAGCATAATTTGCAATGAACAGAGAATAAAAAAATATAATAATTCGGGTCTTCTAAATGGGTCAAATCTCTAATCCGGGTCTAGGGCTTTCTTCCCCAATCTCTATTTATTATTCTCTTCCCCTCTTTCCCAGTGTGTGCCCTGCGCACCAAGCTTTTCTCTCCTCTCCTTTGCTCTTCTTCTTCTTCTTCTTCTTCTTCTTTGGTTTTGTATTTTTTTCTTTCAATTCTGCTTTGTTCTCTTCTCTTCCTCTCTTCCCTCTTCTCCTTCCCTTGTCTGTTTCTCCCTTACCTTGCCTTCAACCCCTGCCCCGAGCCCTCCTACTGTGCTTCAATTTGCTGCAACCGAACCTCTGTTTTTATTTTAATTTTCTCCTTGAATTCTCCCCTACTCTCTTCCTCTCCCTCTTTGTTCTCCCTAAACTCCCTTAGCTTCCCTCTGCTTTGCTGCCAGCACCCGCTCCCTGAAGCTACTCCATCACAGCAACACCATACCAGATCCCCAAAGCCACTCCAGTGGAGACTCTTCTGCAGCAGGTCCCACACAGCAGCTGCAACCACCTTCGACAACACAGCAGCAACACCCGAGAGCAAGCCAGCATCTTCTCCATTCTGCTGCCAAGCCATTCTCTCCTGCAACCCGTGAAACACCAGCAGTCGTGTGTCTCTGCAGCTGCAACAACACCAGCACAGCAGCCCCCTGTTCGAGCACAGCAAGCCTTCCTCCACAGTAGCCGAAAGTCTCCATCACAACCAGTAGCAGCAGCAACCTGAGAACCATCTGCTATGGCTTTTTTCCCTTTCTCCATTTATTGCAATTGAATGTGTTTTGTTTTTAAATTATTTAGTTAGTTAAATAGAGTCTTGAAAATTTGTTTGAGTGATTGTTAAGTACCTTTACTTTATTTTATTTTATTGATGTTTAGTTCTTGATTATTTGAGATTTCTCAATTAATATTGTCATCAGATTGGTAGAGTTTAGTTTAGCTTCTTTCAATTATTTATTTATCGTTCTTTTAATTTAAATTCTGTTTTACTTATTTTTGTTTGAAGTTGTTTTTCCAAAATTTAGTCTTTTTATTGAATCTCAGGTTAGTTAGGGTCAATTTCGTCAAAGGTCGTATTTTTCAATTTTGTTAAAGTTCTTATTTTTATCTTTCGGTATCATTCAAAGTTTAGATTTTTGATGTATTTGCATTTTTGTTCGAGTTCTCGGTTTGAATTATTGATCCGTATTAAAGGTTTGATTGTTAGTGCGTATGTGTTGATTGAGTTTCCATTCCTGTGTGTTTTAATTCCGTGTCCAAAGTTGCCATGTTTAATTAGTGCGTGTTTCGATGTTTCCTTAGGTAGATTAGAGTTTCCATTCTTGCATGTTTTAGTTCCATGTTTTAGGTTTCCAGTTTTTATTAACGCGTGTCCCAATGTTTCTTTAAGTAGACGTAGGGTTTCTATTCTTGTTTTCTTTTATTTAGTGCATGTTAGTTTAGAGTTTTAAATTATGTGTCATTTAATTCATCAAAAGTGAAATTGAACAATCTTGAAAACTCTGAATCTGAACCAAGTTCAGTACCTTTTTAATTTCGATTGGAAGAAAGTAAAATCTGAGATTAAAACGCATTCCCTAAGGAGACGATCTAGCCCTTGGGCTTAATATTACACGACAGAACTCCTATACTTGGGATAGCTTCCGAGCTGCTCATTTTTCGAGTGAGTCAAGGCGTTACATTTTGGTATCAGAGCATTAGGTTTTGGGATTCTCCAGACTTAAGGATGATTAATATCAGAGTATAGGAATAGGTGGTGATGAGGATATGAAATGGGTAGGTTAGGAATTGAGAAGTATAGGATTTTGTCTTGTAGTCTGGAGGCGGAAATACGTCGATGATTTCCTATGATTTTTTTGAAGCGGTCGATGGCCTCAAAAAAGCCACGATAAACCTTAGATGATTTCATTTTTTAGCCGTGAGACTAGTCCTAAATTGAAAAGTTGGGTGTATATTGAGATTTAGATTAATGATTGTGTTGATAAGGTTCTGATAATGGAATTCTTATCCTTTTTCTGTTTTATTTTCAGAATGGATCCTAGGGATGAGGATGTAGGGGCTGAAGGAAGGGATGATTCCAAGACTTCCAGTGAAGAGGACATTGATAGCTCTACGATGTTGAGGGGTATAGCTCAATAGGTCAGGGCAGAACTGTATATCTGCTGATCAGGGCTGTAGCATCAAGGAGTTCATGAGACTGAACCTGTAACAACCTGAAGAATAATGTTATTTAAATAATAAAGAGGGAGAGAAATGGAAAAAGAAACAAAAGGAGATGGCAGACTTCGCCAACGACATCGCACATTGGGAGTAATAATCAAAAATTTTTCCTTGGTCCTCGTCGATGAATGCAGGGGATTCATCGACGAGGGTATAGCAGGACCTCGTCGACGAGGGCAAGCTTCATCGATGAGAAAATATCGAAAGGATGTTTAGGGGACTCTAAATTTCATCGACGAAGGGCAGGGTTCATCGACGAATTGTCTATTGACCTCGTCGACAAAGGCCGCAGTATAAATAGCCTAAACTTGGTTTATACGCATAATTTTCGGCGTAAATCTCTCTCTCTCTCTCTCTCTCTCTCTCTCTCTCTCTCTCTCTCTCTCTCCTGGATGGTTCTCCTTCCAACTTTCTTCGGTTTCGGCCCCATCAGTCGCCGGATCGACGATCTGAGGCCACCATGATGCTCCTGGCGAAGTTCTCTTCAAATCTGCTGGGGCAGATCGTCTGTGGAATTAAGTTGTATTTCTCCCCAGAATCAAGGTCAGGCCTTTTATTCAGTTTTTGACCTTCTGACAGTTGTAGGAAATGATGTAGGCAAAAAAATATTGATATTTTGTTATGGAAAATATGGTTTTCGAGGTGTGGAATAGGAAGCCCCGCGGATGTAGGATTAGTATACGATAGGGGCTTTTCAGCAGTTTGGTAAGGGAAACATGCTATGCTAGGAGAAACCTAGTTTGATTTCAGTATAAAGTTTATGTTTTTTCCAGATTAATATTTAGAGCAGAAATTTATGCAATTTATTATTGATGCTAAAGTATTTTAAATTATTGTTTGGCATAAGAGTATGAATACAGTATAGAAACATGTTTTTACAGTATTTTCAAGAATATGTTTTACAAAATATACAGACAGTGAAAATGTGTTTACAGTATCTTTCAAAATACCATGATTTTATAATTTTACAACATCATAACAGGTAGATTTACAGTTTATCTTAGAAAAATAAAGTTGATATAGTTACAGAATATTACAGTGTTATGGTTTATACAGTTATTACAGAATCACGATAAAACAGTTAGTTGTATATGGAAACGTATTATATAGTATCACACCATGATAGATCAGACAGCAGAGTACGGTACCGTAGCTACATATATACAGATATTCAGTTCAGAGTGCAACCACTTAACTTAGATAGTAAGTGGTATGAGATCGATTGTGCCTAGTTGTGCACAGGCTCCCCATCAGATATGGGTTGAGGAGGGCCGATCTGACAGAGGAGTAGAGTGGTTTACCCTAGTCGGCCAGCCAGGATAAATTCAGCCTTAGGGCCGCACAACCCTGTAATGAGGGGTTAAATCATGACATACAACCATCCAGGAAAATATTCTCAAATATTATAGTATTATCATATTTTCTGAAATAGTAGTATTATTATGAAAAGTAATTTCATACAATTTGACATGTTAAATTATGTAGTTAAAGGTTTTATAATATGTTATGTAATATCTGCATTTTCAGTTTTAGTTATTTGCACTACTCTTATCTCTAATTAATTTTTTTACAGATCGACATCTCAGTAGTCACACAATAGTAATAGCATATTTCGTCTTACTGAACTTTGGCTCATCCCAGTGTTGAATTATTTTTCAGGTGAGCCAGTTGGGCGAGCGGAGCAAGCTCACAAACAAAAAAAGCTGTTAGCCTGCCCTTTTTTAGGGTGAGTATTTTGGTGTTCAATTTTGTTAGATCTGGTGTTAGTAAGAGTAGTTCTTGAGAATACTGTGAAATATGTAATATTTGTGGAATATTTAGACACTTTGGTATTATATATAGGTTGTGTTTCAAGTTATTTGCTTTCCGCTATGTAGGAAATTGTTTTAATTTAAAATAGTATAGGAGAATTTTATTTTTATAAGAAGGTTGTTATAGAACCCTCCTACTTTTGAGGGAGGACCTGATCCAGTGACAACAGAAAACTGGGTTCAACAGATAAAGAAGATACTAAAAGTACTTGACTGCACGGACGAGCAGAAGGTCCGTTATGCTATATTTAAGATGTCAGGCGATGCAAAACGCTGGTTGCTTTTTGTGAAGTTACTAGAGGAACAGAGGTTAGTGAAGATAGCTCTGACATGGAATTGATTCAAGAAACTATTTTTTGATAGATATTTCCCCTTGTCCACCCAAAGAGGAAACGATTGAGGAGTTCACTATTCTAACACGCGCGAATATGACTGTGGGGGAAAAAGAGGCTTACACCTTCTAGTTTCTAGGCTGAGGGTGGTCAGGGATCCTGGAAGAGAGAAAAAGATGCAGTGGGCCCGAGACAAGAGATGGCAGATCAAGGTTATTCTGGTTACCAGGATAATAAGTCTTACTCCTTATGTCAGAAATGTAATAAGAGGCATAGGGGTGAATGGTGGACCAGGACTTCTAACTACTATAGGTGCGGCAAACTGGGGCACATCAGGAGAAACTGTCAGGAATTGCAGCCTATTGCACCTGCACCTAGTCAGATTCGGGAAAATAAGAAAGTACCCTGAGGTGGTGGTGGACCAACACGTGTCTACACGATGGTCCTGAACGAGGTAGATAAATCCAAAAGGACATGTATGAATTTATATTTAAGATAATTATGATTTTATTTAATTATAGATGATGCAATAGTTTATTTGGCGATATATACTGAATTGTAAGGATATAGTGAGTTAGTAAATTTTAGAAATGTGAAAAGGAATGATTAGCAAAAAAATTTCGAGGACAAAATTTTGTGAAGGAGGGGAGAATGTAGAAAACTGGAAAATTATAATTATTAAAAATTTGAAAGGATAATCAAAAGTAGGCATCTCTATCCTATGAATTAGTTTGTCATTTGAAGTTTCTATATTATTTTTTAGTTATTTTATGCTCACTATGTATGCACTTGAACTCATAATATGAAGCCATAATCACTTGGCAAACAAAATTTCTCTTGAATTTTTTAGTGCATCCTAACAAAAATTAGTGATACAACATGCCTTGTTAATTTGTGTTAGAGAGATTTACTAATATTTTTATTTAATTAGGACAACAAAATAATTAAATGAAATCATAGATAGAAGTCTTTAGTTGTGTTAATAAAAAGTATGAGAATAAAAATAGATTTCACTTGATAGAATAAAGAAAAACTCATATATAACTTTGCTCAAACTTATAAAAACATCTCTCCTATATATAAACACGTTAAAGAAAATTTTTAAAATCACAGTAGGGGCAATTGAATATATGTAGCTCTACCCATAGCTCTCATGATCCAAACTCGATATTTTGATAATTTCAAATTTTAATCATTAAAGTATTTCTTGAGTGACATTATTACAACATTTATAATTAAAAAAAATCTTATAATATTGAGAATAAAGTAATAAAAAATGGGCAGCCCATGAACTAAACTCGATATTTCGATAATTTCAAATTTTTACCATTAGGATATTCCTAAGTGACACTATTACAACATGTACAATATTGAAAAAATAAAAAAAATAATAAAAGGATGACATGAAAAATAGTATTAGCCCAAACTCTTATTTGTTTTAGCTATTATATTTATAATACATTATTATCAAGTGCTAATATCTATAATTATAATTTGTTATTGGTCTCAAAGCTCAATTCTAAATTCTAAATCTTAAAAATAATCCAAAACTATAAAAATTGATTATACCAAATAAATAAATAGTATAATATATTTATTATAAACAATTTAAGATATATTTATTTTAATTTTTGTAAAAAGTAAATCATTCAATAAATGTGTTTTATGACATATAGATTGCGATATTATTCTACATAAATTCAATTTTCTATTCCTTATTCACATTAATGTCATTCATGACAAGATATATGCTTTTAGTCTATACTTACTAAAAAATACATTTTTATAAATTAATTAATCAACTTGAATTGAGTAATTAATTCTTCAAATACTTTAAAAAAAGTGTCTATTTGAAGTTTTTATAAAATTTAAATCATAATTTTATACTATTTTACTAATAAAATCATAAAACATTTAAACAATAATACTATAAGTATCGACATCGAGTTATGAGGACCCATTTAGATTGTTAACAATTGGTGATAGTTTTAAAGTCAAATATGTAGAGACCCAAAAAATTATAATTATTAAAAATTAGGAAGGATAATCATGGAATAGATAAATAAAGGATAAGGGAAAAAGGAAAAATTTTGGAAAGAGAACAGTAGACCTCGTTGAGGAATTTCTTGTCCTCGTTGACGAGTATTCTACATGGGATCGTCGACGAAGAGATCTCGAGTGAGTGAATTTCAGATTTTAAGTTTCGTCGACGAACGGAAGCCCCTTCTGTGGTTCGTCGACGAATCTTATCTTCTCGTCGACGAAGCCACGTGGCAACATCGTGTATAAAAGGATCCAAAGTTGCTTCTTCGCGAAGAAAACAATTTTCCTTCGTTTTCTCTCTCTAGAAAACATTTCCTCTGCCTTCTCTCTTCAAATCCGACCCAGATTTAGCCCGAATCAACAAACGAAAACCTCTACGGTGTTTTAGGGGAGATTCTCTACACATCTAGTAGAGTAGAATTCCAAATTGGGCTTTTTAGGGAATCATTGCAAAGTTGAGGTAAGGGTCTGGATTCCTAGTTTTTTGGGTTTTAAATGTTTATTTGAGATTTATAAGTTGAGAAAATGCTGAAATAGTAGGTTGTTTGGGGTTTGTCTTATTAAATTAGGGCTTTTGATATGGGGTTTGGGTGAGCACCACAAGCATCAATTCGAGGTTCCTGTTGACATAGTTCCAGAAAGCAAGTAAGGGGAATATATTAAATTAGGGTTTTTGTGAAATTAACCAGTAAAAATGGAAAATTTATGTATATATGTATGTAATTTTTATGTGAGTTCTGAAAAGTCAACCGTTTAAATGGTAAATTTCTGAGCTTAGGGTTGTGTTACTAGTTATATTTGCGAAGAAGGAAAGATAAAATGACAGATTTTTTGGATAATTATGTAAGAAATTAAATGTAAATTTTTTGTGTATTAACGATGGTTGACTTATTTTTAGTAAACGTATGATTATATGTTGTTAAATGGCGTGGCATGAGTAAAAGGAAATCTTCTGTGCTGAACTATGATATATGTATAAGATGTAGGAAATACTAGAAATGTATTGATAACCAAAATGGGATATAGTTTATTATGCATGTGTTTGGGAATTGTTAGAAGGCAATATATGGTTTGAGAACTCTGGTAATTTGGAAATTGGTAAACTAGAAAATGGACATAGTACTGTTGTGGATATATTTGGCGGAGCTAGTGCACCCACACGTCTTAGATAGAGTGTGGCGATGGGATGGTCGATTGTGCTGGGAATGGTAATGTCCCCCTGGAGTCTAGGCCAGTGTGGGAGCAGCCAATCAGACCTACAGATAGTAGAATGTGGTTGATTTAGCTCTGGTAGGCCAACTAGAGTTAAGTCCAACCTTTGAACCGCATAACCCGTCATGGGGTGGAAGCATGACTACAATCTATGATCGGTACAGAGAGTTCAAAATGCATAATTGTTATTTTAACCATAGTTAATCTGGAAAATAGTAGATATAAGAACAATGGATATGGAAGCAGGCAAATGGAAATGATATGGAAACAGATTATAAGAAATATGGAATATGAGTAAGAATGTAATGAATGATATGGAAATAACAGATATAGTGTAACATCCTCAAAATTTACACCATTTTTTTAACATGTATATATATATATATATATATATATATATATATATATATATATATACATAACCATACCTATGCAGTGGATACATAAGTCATACAACCATATATACTATACAATACCAGAATTCAGTACATTCAGACCATAGTCATATAAAACAACTCCCTCTAGTATCACCTACCCCAAATATACAAAACATTGTCACAAACTTATCTTACAACCAGGATAACCAAGTCAACTCTCTATCGGCGAGCCTGATCTACTTGCCTAGCTGGCTCACCTGAAAAATGGTAAAGTATCGGGGTGAGACGACGCTCAGTAAAAGAAATATTCTATTACTAGTGTGTGGCGACCAAGTCGTATAACTATAATAATAGTATTTAAAATGGCATGATCTGACAAATCTACAAAAAAACATATATCACATGTATAGTAGCTTAAAATATTTGTATTATCTGAACTTTCTATCATCCATACTACTAATATCATACTATATACAACAAAAGTTGTAAAACTGTATACATATATATATATATATATATATATATATATATGCATAGCTGTGTTCTTTTCCTGGGACTCTGTATGTCATGATTTGACCCCTCATGACAGGGTTGTGAGGCCTGTAGGTGGGACTTAACTCTGGTCAGCCCTTCAGGTAAGTCATCATACTCTATACTACCTCAGTTCGGCCAAACTGCATCCACTCCTAAGCTTGGGACTGGCTGCTACCTCGTCAAACTGGCCCCCTTAAACTAGTGAACTGGGGAGCTATATCCTCTCTGAGCACAGTTTGACGGTACCCACACACTATCTAAGATATGTGGTTGCACTTTATTTTGTATATAGCAACGGTACCGTACTTTGTAAACTGTATCTGTCTGTAATCTTTCCATAGGGATCTGATACTATATACATATATACTACACTATTTTTACTGTTTTCATTATGTTTCCAAAATAACCATAACACATATAATTTGTACTGTAAATATTGTAATATCTGTAGCATCTTGATGCTATAACTATAGAATATGTCTGTACTTTCTATCTGTGTAATCTATCTGTATACTTTGAATGTTATGGAATTTAGGAAAACATAAATTCTGTAATTACTATATATACTGATCTGAATAAACATATGTATTTATATATATATATATATATATATATCCATTTGTGAAACTATCTGAATAAAACTGTATATGTTCATGCATCTATCTATATAATATCTATGAATATCTGGCTATATCTATATGTTCTGTATAACATCAAATACTGAGAAAACTGTATCAAATTCTACATCAAATAATATTTACTTAGATCACACATACTTTATAGTCTCATATTTTGTAAAACTACATAATAATTGGTATACATGCAACTGTAAAATTTCTATTAACACAGTCAAATCTCTTAACATAGCATATTTCTCTTACCTAGTTTCTGAAAAACCTTCACTGAACTTTGACCCTACACTCGCAGGGTTCTCCACTCAACACCCTGAAAACGACATCCCTCATAACAAAACATCAGTATTTTCTTGCATACAACATTTCCTATAACTACAGGGAAAGCATATTCTGAATAAAACATCTTACCCTGAATTTGGGATGAATTTCAAACCACTTCCACCGACGATTTGCTCCGGAAGACTTGGAGAGAACTTCCCCAGGAGCGTTGTGGTGGCTTTAGATCGTCGATCCGGCAAGAAACATGGCCAAAATTGAAGAGAGAATGAGAGGGGTGCGTTTTAGAGAGAGAGAGAGAAAGAGAGAAAGAGGAAGATTTATGCTAAATTCTGCAAATTAACTCAGGTTTTCACTATTTATAGCCTCGAATTCACCGATGAGACACGTCATCTCGTCAATGATTTCTTTAAGAAGTTCGTTGACGAACCTTCTCTCCTCGTCGATGAATTTCAGACCTACATAAACCCCCTCTCAGTATCTTCTCATCAACGAAACTTGTCCTAGTCGATGAGCTCCTTTTGTATCCTCGTCGACGAATCCCCTGTGTTCATTGACAAGAACCCTTCTAATTCTTTGGGTTATTACATTCTCCCCTCCTTATAAAGTTTCATCCTCGAAATTTACTATCTGGGTTAAACACCATCTATACACAATCATCTCGTAAAGGTAAAGGGTCTACTTATTTTATTACTTACCCTCACTTATGGCGGAGGAATACCGTGGTTACAATCTAAGTTTTGGGAGATTATACATATAAAACTAAAATACCACCTACTAACTAATTCAATACATGTACCTGCAAAAGAAAATATAACCTATCTACTTATGCTTTACTTGTTTACCACTAAACCTCTTAAAATAACTGCAGGTATTTCCATCTAATTTCATACTCGAGTTCCCATGAAACTTCTTCCATAGCATGGTTTCTCCACAAAACTTTCACTAGATGAATTTATTTCATGCACAATTTCTGTGTCTTTTTATCTAAAATCTGTATTGGTACTTCTTCATAAGCCAAAGAATCCTTAAGTTCTATCTCTGCATAGCTGATGACGTGGGACGGGTCTGGGATGTATTTCCTCAATATGACAACATAGAATACATCGTGTATTCTAGACAGAGCTGGCAGCAAAGCTAGCCTATAGACAACTGACCCTACTTTCTCTAGTATCTCAAAAGGACCAATATACCTAAGGCTCAACTTGTCATGCTTTCCAAATCTCATAATTCCTTTTAGGGGAGCTATTTTCAAGAATACTCGATCCCCCACATCAAATTATAGTTTCCGACGGTAAGTATCTATGTAAGTTTTCTACCGACTCTGCTCGGTATTGATTCTTTCTTTAATTAGTCGGACCTTGTCAGACGCCTGCTGTATTATTTCTGGACCTAAAACTCGCATTTTGTCTACTTCATCCCATAAAAGAGGAGATCAACACCTTCTACCATATAGTGCTTCGTAAGGTGTCATACCGATACTAGCCTGATAGCTATTATTATAAGCAAATTCAACTAACGTCATAAATTGAATCCAACTGCCTCCAAAATCAAGCACACAAGCACGAAGCATATCCTCTAGTGTCTGAATTGTCCTTTTGGTCTGTTCATCCGTCTGGGAATGGAAAGCAGTGCTGAATGCTAACTATGTACCCATAGCCTAGTGAAAACTTTTCCAAAATCGTGAAGTGAACCGAGGATCTCGGTCTGAAACTATGGATACCAGTACACTATGGACATGAACTATCTCTCGAACATATATCTCTGCCAATCTATCCATTGCGTAACTGACTTTAATTGGAATGAAATGAGCAGTCTTCGTCAAGCGATCAACAACCATTCAAATTGCATTCAACCCCTGTCGTACTGCTGGTAACCCAGTAATGAAGTCCATAGAGACGTGATCCCACTTCCACTCTAGAATAAACAGTGGCTGCAACTGCCTTGTTGGTCTTTGGTGCTCAGCTTTAACCTATTGGCAGGTCAAGCACTACTATACAAATTCGGCTATCTCTCTCTTCATTCCACTCCACCAGAAGTATTCTCGCAGATCCTGATACATTTTAATGCTACCTGGATGTACGATGTATAGGAATCTTTGAGCCTCCTCAAATATAGTTCTCCTAATCTCGGTATTTACAGAAACATAGAGCCTAGTACGGAATCGCAGGGCTCTATCATCTGATATGCTGAATTCCTCACCCTAAACATCACGCACCCTAGCCATTACCTCTGCCAACTCTGCATCTTCACCCTGAGCTGCTTTAACCATCTCGTATAACATAGGGTGAACTACTAGATTGGAAATGACTGCCTGAGAAATCTCCTCTATTAACTCTATACTGAGCCTCTCCAAATCCATCAAAATTGAGTGTTGAATCTCCATAGCTGCCAGTATGGGTCCCATTGACTTCCTGCTTAGAGCATCTGCCACCACATTTGCCTTCCCTGGATGGTAACTAATCGTGCAATCATAGTCTTTAATAAGCTCTAGCCACCTTATTTGCCTCATATTTAGCTCTTTCTGGGTAAAGAAATATTTTAGGCTCTTGTGATCCGTGAAAATCTTGCACTTTCCACCATATAAGTAATGCCTCCAGATCTTAAGAGCGTACCCCACTGCAGCTAACTCTAAATCATGGACAGGATAATTCTTCTCATATTCTTTAAGTTGTCTAGAAGCATACACAATCACCTTGCTATGCGGCATCAATACACACCCAAGACCTTTCAATGATGCATCACTATATATTACAAATTCGTCCTCCCCTGATGGAATAGATAATATCAGAGCTAAAACTAACCGTCACTTTAACTCCTGAAAACTCTGTTCGCAATCATCGGTCCAATCTTATTTTAAGCCATGTTTTAGTATTTTTTTTAAAAAAATTAAATTCAAATTTTGAAAACTCATGTGGACCCACACAACTTCGAAACCCAAGTGAGTCCTATGTAACTCCAATGGTCCTCACACGGTTTTATGAGCCCTACATAGTTTCAGGACTCATGTGGACCCCACATGACTTCGGGACTCATGTGGGCCCCACATAGGATGCTTATATTATTATTATTATTTTACCATGTATTTCTACAAATTATGTCTGTCAAAATATTATTTTATGTATATATACTTATTTACGTGTACAAACAGTGTCTATCCTGTTTATCCTATGAAATTCCATTTTGATCAAGCCGACCTCCAGGGAGCGACTAAGCCGCAATGGTCTCTAAGCACTCGCTAAGACAAGGTCTTTCTTAGGCATCAAACATGGAATCAAGGATCCTACAGAAAAACACTTCTGTATTGATATTAACTTAATGACCATTTATTATTATTATTATTATTATTATTATTATTATTATTATTATTATTATTATTATGTTTTAATCGTATATATATTTTTGGGTCATCACATTCTCCCCTCCTTATAAAAATTTTGTCTTCGAAATTTGCAAATTTGAAATGAGTACTGTATAATTGGTTGTCCTATTTGAAAGAATAAATTAATGAACGATTTTGCTAAGTCTTAGAATAGATTGAAGGTCAATTTAGCGAAATATTTTATTTTGAAAACTGAAGTGTGAATCGTTGGTCTAATAGGGGTTGAAATGGAAAAGAAATTCTAAATTTAAAAAAAAAAAAATATATATATATATATATACATATAAAATAAAATGAAACAAAATTTGGACTTTAGTGCCTTAGCTCAACGTCAACATCTATCGAAGTGCTAGCGGTGTTACTTCTAACTACATGGGTTCTTTCTTGGCGGAGTTGACCTCTTGTAATGTCACCGGCTTGGGTCAGAAAAAAGGAGAGAACGCCCGTTTGTTCGGCAAGGGAGGAAGAGCTGTCGTCCTCCCCTTGTGACCTTTGGTGGGGATGCTCATAATGAGCCATCGGTGGCCCATAGATGAATCTTGAAGCGTTTTGGATCTCTTGGCAATGGTGGAGTAGGCCAGTATTATCATAAACCCTTAGTGTGGTGACTATTATGCTACCATTGTAAGGGGTATGACTCATTGGTGTGATGTTAGTTGTAAGTTTGATAGACAAAATATTATCAATAGGGATGACAGTAGAAGTGGTTAGGAAAATGGCAGGGGCACTGCTCGGGGCGGTAGTGGCGGAGGTGGTAAGATGGATAATTGGTGGGGTAGTAATTGAAATAGTGGTTTCTTCAACTGATCCCCACTTACGCCTACGGTTCTCAAACCAAAAGTGTACATTTCTCGGCTCGATTGGACCATACCGTCGAAGTCGTGCTGCAAGCAAGATAGCCCGCTTCACAGAAGGGAGTTCCCCTTGACTGCTGCGAAAGGCCTCCTCTAAAATCTCCAGTTGTGCCTTACTAGGTTTCCATCTTTGGATTGGCGATCTAGTGTTGCTCTAAGAAACTTGGGGAGTTGGGTGATTTGGCAACATTTTCGAGTAATGAGACAACCAAGAGAAAAGTTGGGAAGAGCTAATTTCCGCAAACCGCAATGTGGTTGTTCAAGATGGTAGGAAGCTGTGATGTTTAGAGTTCGTGGAGGCAAACCCTTTTTATAAGGTAATAGCCGCATGTTATGGAAATCGAGAGAGAGCGACATGTGCCACGAGAATCGAGAGAGAGTGACGCGTGTCATGAATATCGAGCGACGCATTTGTAGACACCCTATTTTTGCCCTAGCCAAATAAAACAAGGGGTCCCCTCTTATTATTCTTATTATTTTATTATTATTGTTATTATTATTATTACTCTCATTATTCTATTTTGAAGTATACATATATTCAATTGTGATATTTTTAGTAGTTATATTAACTTGTTATTATTATTATTATTTTTAAATTTAATCCCTATGATTTTATTGCGGGCGTATGAGCCTTCGAACTTCACGTACCTTAAGCTCTGAGGGAATATATGTATATATTTATTTATTTATTCATTTTTCATGTGTGTTTATTAATTCATAAAAGGAGTAGTTTAAAGAATTATTAGATTAACTTAGGGATAATTTCAAATTAATTAGGTACCGTTCGTAAGAACGGGCGCGTAGGGGGTGCTTGTACCTTCCCCTCGCGTAACCGAACTCCCGACCCCAATTCTGGTAATGTAGACCGATTCTACCCCTAACGGGGTAGTAATCATGTGTTCTAACCACACTAAAGGTTAGTGGCGACTCCGACATTCCATGTTTTTCCATGAAAATATTAAAATGATTTTAATTTCGCCGCCCGGGGCACACGCGCTCCCGGGGACGTCGCGACAGCTTGGCGACTCCGCTGGGGACTTAGAGAGTCGAGCCATTAATTAATTGAAAATTATCCCAAGTTTAAATTTAATAAATTTTTTAATTACTCCTTATTTTGTAAATATAGTAATTCATAAATAACCTTAATTAATTGTAAATATTTTACTTCCATAATTTGTAAATAACCAAAATCAGTTAAAATTTTTTGTTTCCTAATTTTGTGAATATTAATTATAGATATTTTGTTTCCAAATATTCTGAATAAAGCATATTAATTGTAAGATATTTTGAATAAGTAAATTAATTATAGATATTTTGTATATTAATCGTAAATATTTTGTTTCCATATTCTTTTTAAGTAAGCATATTAGCTGACAATAGTTTGTTTCCAAATTTGTTGTGAATAAACATATTAATTGGATATATTGTGTTTCCTTATCTTTTGAATATATATATTAATTGTAGATATCTTGTTTCCATATTGTTTATAGCATGTGAATAAATGTGGGGATTGCAGGATTAGGTTAAATTTAAATTCACACACTCTCACGCTCTATACCCGAGCTTTCCTTACTAAGATTAGATAGGAGTGTAATAGCGTTTGTCCCCACGTGGCAGGGCTTGGGGGGACCCGCGAACCACTCCACTCAGTTTAAACTTTGTCCAAACCCCTTTTGGGTGAGGATGGAGGTTAGATTGGGAACCTGTTTTATATAGGGATTAGAGCCTACCCACACGTACTTGTCTATAGTCTTCCCTAACTAGGATAGAGCCATGAAAAACCCCATATATACGTACCTACCCTAGGTTGGGACAGGAGCCACATCCTTCTCCATGTATAGTGTGTTGTATATATGTTATGAGATATCTTGTATTATACCATGCATGCTGCATCCATTTTAGACTTACATACTACTTAGCCAGTATTCTAAAAAAGCCCAATAATGAGACCATGACCCATCCTTTCAAAAAAAAAAAAAAACGAAGCACTTGGCCCAAACATTTTAAAAATATGAGTCGGCCCAACCCTTCTCAAATAATTCGGGCCCAATTCTTTAAAAACAAATCTTGGGCCTAACCTTTTCCTAAGCAAAAACTCGGCCCATGCCTAAGTTTCAAAAAGGGGCAAACCCAGATTTCAAAAGAGGACTTCAACCCCATTGCCTAAAAATTTGGGCCAACATTTTTTCAAGTAATCCAAGCCCAATTCCTTTTCGACTAGGGCCTTAACCCATCATGAAATAACTCAAAGCCCATATTTTAAAATACTTGAAGCCCAAGTGCACACTAAAGTCCACAAGTTCACATTGAATGAATCCAATGGGTTAACTAGCCTGGGTCAACCCCAACCTCAGAACATAATTTGACCCTTTATAGAATCTGATGTACATGGACCATCATCAAGGAAATGAATGGGTAAGGGAGAAATTGAATTGAAATCGTGACCCATCAATGGTCATGTTAATCTTGACCCGTTTCATTAGTGGGATTTTTTCTAGAATTCTAGCTAAGTAGTAATTTAGGACATCATATTCATGCATTTCATTTCATACATAGTCATGCACGATAGGCTGCATGCACGTTTATATCTTTGTTTGTATATGTAAGTGCACTAGTTGCATTCATGCATAAACACCTATTGTATACCCTAATCATGCATCAAAACGCTTTCACTCATGCAGTACATAATTATGCATTCATGGTTCTAAAAAAAGGAAATTTTTTGGTTTTCAGTTCCTAATCAAAGAGGTGGTTTGAGTAATATAAAGCAATAATTGAGACCACCATGCATCAGTACAATACCAAGCGAAGAGCGAGAGAAATGAGTGAACAATTGGAAAATAGAGTCCTGGGTTTAGAACAAGGACAAGAAGAAATAAATGACAAGATAAGTAAGGTTCTGGAGTTACTGATGAACAAGGGAAAGGCAGTGCATGTTGATCCCGAAGTAGATGTGGACCCCGCTCATCCCCCAGGGTTCACCCCAGATCATGGACAAACATCAATTCCACCGCCTGGTGTCATGGGGGGTCCACCGCCAAATATGCCTCCTTTCATCCCTGCTATGCCGGCACAGGGGTTCCCAGTAGTAGGAACTCCTCCATTAGTACCTTTTGATATGGGGATCAGTAAATCTGAGGCTGAGCGTCGCTGCGACGTATTAGAAGAGCGTTTAAAAGCAATGGAAGGTTCTAATACTTTCGATTCAGTTAATCCAAATGACCTTTGCTTGGTGCCGAAAGTCACCCTGCCGCCGAAGTTTAAAATGCCAGACTTTGAAAAGTTTGACGGGACCCGGTGCCCTCGGACACATTTAGTGATGTACTGCCAAGCAATGGCCGCGTACTCAAAGCAGTTTGACCGGGTCCGCTATCCGTTGGTACATTCAACAAGATAAGGCTCTGGTCCGCACTTGGAAGGACTTGGCTAATGCCTTTATCACTCACTACCGCCATGTGACGGAAATGGCACCTGATCGCATGACTCTACAAGAGATGGAGAAGAAACCTACCGAAACATTCATAGAATATGCTTATAGGTGGAGGGATATGTCAATCCAAGTAGACCCCCCGGTGAGTGACCGAGAGGCCATCTCCTTGTTCGTGAGCACATTAAAAGACCCCTACCGTACGCACCTTCGGGGAGCAACTCCCCATGATTTTATGGACATTGTGGCTGCAGGAGGAAGAATTGAAGGTGATATCAAGGCAGGCCTAGTCAAGGATAGCGGCACAGAAACTGGTTTAGGCAAAAGGTGGACTAATAGGAAGAAGGAGGAAGAGGTTCAAATGATACACGGGCAGTTTAATTGGAAGAATTAGTATGCCAGAGGTGGGAACCAATGGCCCAATAGAAACTCTGGTTTTGAGCCCATGGTAAATCAAATGATGCATACAGGCACAAGGCCACAGATTGTTCACTTTGGTCCACCGAATCAGCAAGCACAAGAAAGGAATGTGAATAGAAACTTCCGAAGGGTGGACCCTATTCCCATGACATATGCCGAATTATTTCCTCAGCTGCGAGAAAGGGGGACGGTATCTGCAATCCCTGGGACACCCATTGCGAACCCTCCTCCACAGTGGTATGATCCTGGGGTTCGTTGTGAGTACCATGCTAACTCTCCCGGCCATACTATTGACAGATGTTGGGCCTTCAAGCATAAGGTGCAATCATTAAGAGATGCTGGATGGTTAGCATTCGACGACAAGCAACCGGGAATCCAGGGGAATCCTTTACCCAAACACGAGGAAGGAAGTGGTTAACATATCCAAGAGGTTCCCAAATCAATGGTTTCAGTCATTATCCGCCGAGGCTAAAGTGATGGAGTACCGAACTTTTGACTATCTAATCCTTTTCAGTTGATGTTCTTTTGTTTTCCATTGTTATTTGCTTTTCGTAATCCGTGGACGCCTGTGTCTCGGAATAGTTTCTATATTCAATAAAATGAATTATGCATTTCGTTATCTCACTTGCATCATGAGTCCCATTACCAAATTATGTTTGCTTATGTTTCATGCCGGAATAGGGAAAGTAATATTGCCAGTGTTCATGAGCTAGAAAGAGATGTTAAAGGATGAAACAATCATTGAATTCAGACATTATAAAGAAGTTTTTTTTTACTTTCCAAGGAATTCAACGAGGTGGCTGCACTGTTTTGATAAATTAATCACTCATGTTTTGATCAAATGATAGATGGCCCTCTTTGGTTGACCAGTTATCCCTAAAAGAACCCAAACAATGATTTACCATTTGTTAACCAAATTGAGCCTGAATGTTAAACCAGCTTTTTCTTAAAAGTCAGATCATCAAAAATCCAACCTGGGTTTGGGTCCCTTAGTGTTTGGCAAATCATTTGAGACAATAGTCATTACCAAAAGGATGGCAGGCCATTGTTTTGCTACCCAAAAGAAAGTCAAAGAAGAAATCCCTTGCAAACCCTTTTTGAGCGTAAAAGATTTATTTCTTGATTAACCCGTCAAAGGATCACACCTCACACTGGGGCAGTTTTTAAAAGATTGGTCCCAATTGAAGTTCAAATGAAAATGATGTCAAGATTCCTTGATAAAAGGAAAAGAAGATTAAAAGGGAAAGAAAAGAAAAAGAAAAACAGGAGGAAGAAGAAAGAGAATAAGGGACTTACTACATATGTGATCTTTGACCAAATTACCCTTGATGAAATTGATGATTTTGAGCCTTATGTAACTCCTTTCTTCTTTAACCCATATCCTTAGCCTACATTACGGTCCCAGTGAAAGTCCTGACTAGATTGGTATACATTATTGTCTTAAATGATTTGTCAGACTCAATGTTGAGTCTGAACTACGTAATGACCTGATCCTGAAAAGGTACGTAGGTAGCTTGTTTAAATAACAAGTTCGGTCAACATCTTGTAAAATGCCTCAACTCGAACTGGGGGCATAAAACATTACTTGGGGTGGTATTTTTGAGCCTTAGTTTCCCTTTTATTATGAAATCCTACATCCTTAAGCCTACGTTTCGTCCCGAGTCTTAAAGACCATCTTGAGATCAAAGCATAAGTTGATGAAACAGGGGCAGTTGAAGAGAATGACAGTCATCTAAGCTGGGAAATCAACGTTACATGACTTTTGAATATTGACATGAATTTTTCCTATGATAGCATTGAATCATGGTAAAACATTTATTTAGTACAGACGGCCTTTTGATTTAGCAAATTGATGTCATAGTTGCATAATCATTCCTCGTTCCTTAAAAAAAAAAAAAAGAAAAAAAAAAAAGAGGAACCCTTCTTATTCTTTAGAGCATTAAAAGAGGATGGATAGTCAAAGAGTTTCAGAATCACTAGAAATTTCTATAAAGAAGATCCTTGTGGAGAAAGAGCAGCAAATGTTATGTCAAGTTCAAAAGGAATCCAACAATACAGTCAAGATCGGTGGCAGATGAATTTAACTGGCGCAAATTCCGAGTTGAGTCTCAGTAGGTCCCATTCAAGCACTTTCTTATCGGATTGGAATAGGAAATCAGAGTCAAGATCAGTTGTAGGTCCATTCAACTGGGGCAGATTTTGCGATTTTTGAGCTGAGTTGATCACTTTCATGACTAGATGAATAAAGAAGATTAAGCTAAGATCAGTTACAGATCCATTCAAATATGGCGAGTTTCATGTGGAAACCAAAGATGAGGTCATTGACCACAAGTGCATTGGAAGAAAAGATTCATGCATTGTCATGCATTACCCCAAATTTTATGCATTGTTATACATTTCATGCATTACCTAGATTTCATATATTGCCATGCATTCCATGCATTACCATACATCTTATGCATTGCCATGCATTAACCTATATTTCACACATTACCACACATCTCATGCATTGTCATGCATTTCATGTATTACCATGCATCTCATGCATTGTCATGCATTTCACGCATTGTCATGCATTTCACGCATTATCATACATTTCATGCATTACCATACATCTCATGTATTGCCATGTATTTCATGCATCACATAAATTTCATGCGTTGCCATGCAATTCATGCATTGCCTGCATTTCATGCATTGTCATTCATTGCATGCATTACCTACATTTCATGTATTACCATACATCTTATGCATCGCCCTGCATTACATGCATTGTCATGCATTTCACGTATTACCATGCATCTTATGCATTGTCATGCATTTCACGCATTACCATACATTTCATGCATCGCCATTGTGCGTTTCATACATTACACAAAAAATAAAAATGCATACATATAATCACAAGTTAGTAACATACATATTAATAGCAACATATCACTGCATTATAAGTTAGCAACATGTATACATATAGCAACATATCATTGCATTCTAGCATCACAAGCAGCAATAGAGCACTTTCACACTTGTCTTGAGCTATCGAATGATTATTTGACATCCTTGATAGAGAGATTTCAGTTGTGTTTAATTCTGAGCTGGGGTAGCTGACCCCAAGCACACATTGATTTACTTGAAAAACTGAGGCAAGTTGACCCTAGACACACATTGATTTATTTTAAAACTGGGGCAACAGATCCCAAAGACAAGGGGATTCATTCAATGACATTTAGACTTTACCCCAAAAGCATTTTCCAAATAGAGTAACAACTTTCCAAACTTTGCTTTCACACCTTGCTACTGGTTGAGGTGGCTTGGATCATCGTGTCCCTACGGCTCGGATTCTTACATTCGAAGCAAGCCATCATTGTGTCCCATGGCTGGATCATCGTATCCCTACGGCTCGGATTTTTACATTCGAAGCAAGCCATCATTGTGTCCCATGGCTGGATCATTGTGTCCCTACGGCTCGGATTCTTACATTTGAAGCAAGCCATCATTGTGTCTCATGGCTGGATCATCGTATCCCTACGGCTCGGATTCTTACATTCGAAGCAAACCATCATTGTGTCCCATGGCTGGATCATCGTATCCCTACGGCTCGGATTCTTACATTCGAAGCAAGCCATCATTGTGTCCCATGGCTGGATCATTATGTCCCATGGCTGGATCATCGTGTCCCAACGGCTCGGATTCTTACATTCGAAGCAAGCCATTATTGTGTCCTATGGCTGGATCATCGTGTTCCTACGGCTCGGATTCTTACATTCGAAGCAAGCCATCATTGTGTCCCATGGCTGGATCATCGTGTCCCTAAGGCTCGGATTCTTACATTCGAAGCAAGCCATCATTATGTCCCATGGCTGGATCATCGTGTCCCTACGGCTCGGATTCTTACATTCGAAGCAAGCCATCATTGTGTCCCATGGCTGGATCATCGTGTCCCTACGGCTCGGATTCTTACATTCGAAGCAAGCCATCATTGTGTCCCATGGCTGGATCATCGTGTCCCTACGGCTCGGATTCTTACATTCGAAGCAAGCCATCATTGTGTCCCATGGCTGGATCATCGTGTCCCTACGGCTCGGATTCTTACATTCGAAGCAAGCCATAATTGTGTCCCATGGCTGGATCATCGTGTCCCTACGGCTCGGATTCTTACATTCGAAGCAAGCCATCATTGTGTCCCATAGTTGGATCATCATATCCCTACGGCTCGGATTCTTACATTCGAAGCACGCCATCATTGTGTCCCATGGCTGGATCATCGTGTCCCTACGGCTCGGATTCTTACATTCGAAGCAAGCCATCATTGTGTCCCATGGCTGGATTATCGTGTCCCTACGGCTCAGATTCTTACATTCGCAGCAAGCCATCCCTGTGTACCTCAACCTGGATTCTTACATTCAATGCAGATCGTCTCTGGTTGGCAGAAATAAACAGCTCTTGATTAACCTAAAAAGCCATAGAGAGTTGAATGGCTTGGCTAAAATAAGTGTCTTTTATCTTTGCAGGCTTGTTGCTACAAAAACATAGGAGAGTTCTTATCGTTACATTGAAGCAACTAAGCCTACAAAGAGGGGCAGCTATAGACACCCTATTTTTGCCCTAACCAAATAAAACAAGGAGTCCCCTCTTATTATTCTTATTATTTTATTATTATTATTATTATTATTATTATTATTATTATTATTATTATTATTATTATTATTATTATTATTATTATTATTATTATTATTATTATTATTATTATTATTTTCCTATATTATTAGTACTTTACTATTATTTTACTAGTACTTTTATTATCTTTATTTTATTTTTACTTTACTATACTTATTATTATTATTATTATTATTATCATTTTATCATTATTATTATTATTAGCATTAGTATCTTATTTTGGCTATTATTATTTTTATTATTTTTGGTAATTTTATCATGGTTATTATTATTATTTATTACGTTTAATATTATTATTATTATTACTTTATTTTAATTATTATTATTATTATCGATAGTATCTTCATTTTTATTTTATTTTTTTTATTTTTTATATATATAATCATTTATTATTGTTTACTATTTAGTAGTATTACCTTATTATGATATTAACTATTATTATTATTTCCCATTTCATTATTACCAAAAGCCTAAAAAATAAAATCAAATAAAATCAAAAAAAAAAAGGAAAGTTTCTTAGGTTTTCAAAATTTTTTTTTTATAAAAGAGGGGCAGCGCACACGAACAAGGGGGAGCAGAGCACAAAGAAAGAAAAGAAAATTCTGTTTGGCTTTCTTTGGTTCACAGCAGCAGTGGCAAATCCAGCCGCTGCTCTTCAACTTCTTCATCGTCTTCTTCTTCTTCTTCCTCTCCGGTCCTCTTCCATCTCTCCATATCCCATCTTCACCGACCCTCTCATACTAACAGCCTCACCACACCACAGCACCCCCATCAACTCCGGCAGCCTCCCACGGCCAAGGCACCAGCCTACCTTGCTGCACCAACCACCACCACAGCAACCAGCAATTCTGGCAGCAACCAGCAATTCCGGCAGCCATCTCCACCACCGGCAACACCCACTGCAACTCTCGGCCACCTCCAAGTCCTCCAGCAACTCTCCACCAACCCGAGCACCCCTCTTCAGCAGCCAGGAGCAACCACTCCTGCACAGCCCCGCCGGGTTCTCTCCAGTCCGTGCACCAGGAACCCCATCAATCTCTGCAACTCTCGGCCACCTCCGACCACGCACAGCACCGACCCCCTCTCTGTAAGTCTCCCTGCTGTATATACTTGCACGCACACACTAATACATATATACATATATATATATATATATATATATATATATATATATATATATATATATTGGTTTAGTTTGTATTTTATTACATAAGAGTTTAAGTTTTATATGTTACAGTGTGTATATCTTGCAGAACCCACACATGCGCACACACTGTTGTACACACAGCACACATGAATATACATATATATTACTGTTAGTATTAATATGTATATATATATATATATATATATATATATATATATTCTTTTATATTATGTATACATTAGTGTTAATGTTAATATGTATATAGATATATATATATATATATATATTTTTATATTATGCATGTATATACATATATAAATATATATATTAATTACTATTAGTGTTAATAGGTATATATATATTTTCTTTTATATTGATCATATTAAATATTATTCTATATATATTATTATTAGCAATATTATGGTATTATTTGTATGATATTATCAACAGTGATGTTATGATATTATTATTTAACGATATTATTATTATGTTAGTATTAATATTATATTGTTAGGTGTAGCATTATTATTATTATTATTTTCAAATTTAATCCCTATGATTTTATTGTGGGGGTATGAGCCTTCGGGCTTCACGTACCTTAAGCTCTGAGGGAATATATGTATATATTTATTTATTTATTCATTTTTCATGTGTGTTTATTAATTCATAAAAGGAGTAGTTTAAAGAATTATTAGATTAACTTAGGGATAATTTCAAATTAATTAGGTACCGTTCGTAAGAACGGGCGCGTAGGGGGTGCTTGTACCTTCCCCTCGCGTAACCAAACTCCCGACCCCAACTCTGGTAATGTAGACCGTCGCGACAGCATTTTTACAAAAATCAAGGAAGAATGACGTGTGCTACGAGAATCGAGAGAGAGTGACGCATGTCACGAATATCAAGCGACACGTTTTGCAAAAATTAAGGGAAAGTGATGTGTGCTGCGAGAATCGAGAGAGAGCGACGCGTGTCACAGATATTGTGTCACGATCCCGACCCGCCGTGTGGGCCCAGATTGCTACTTTAGTGACATCAGTGTACCTGATACTTTATTCATCAAATATAAAACACACATACGCAACGGAAATAAAATATAAAATCCCTAAATTACATTACCAGAGTTCTAACTATCTTTATACACAAATATATCCATCCTCACATAATTACATCTCCTAAAACTAAACAAAAATAAAATCTCTATCTACACACTACCTACATAAATTTACACCTCTAGCCCTGCTCCTTTAGCCCGCTAGACCCTATCTCTAGGATTTCCTGAAAAGATAGTTTGTAAAGTAGGGGTGAGGCACAACTCAGTAAGGGAAAGACTAAGTTAATTACAGTGTGTGGCCAGCATGCATTTAGTGTACAGAAAATAACCAGTTTACTAAGCAGATAAACACATTTATGAAAACATTCTTATTTCACACTTACACACACAATTAGCCAAGGATTGGGAAGATTACCTGCCCATACAAGTAGCTTCCCTATGCTCTAGTATCATTACTGCTACCAGGGCACTCACCTTTCTCAGTAAGCCCTTGAAGTTATTTTATTAATTAACCGTATTCACATAAATTAACAGATATGCATATAAGACACTCTCTGTGACAAATAAGCCATTTACATCCCCATGGCACGGGTTGTGCGGCCCGAAGGCTGGACTAAGCCCCAGTGATCGGTCCAAACAAATTCAAATATAACATCTTCTGCAAACACATCTACAGTCATCCACAACAAAGCTGCAAGTCCAATGCCCTTACTTCAACCTCACGCAGGCAGTCGGCTGAACTCCCTACACTTCTATCCAAATAGTATGGGTGCACATGGTCTAACTCGCAACCTGGTACCATGCTCACAATACATTGGTCCCCAGGGTTCCTAAAGCATATCATACAATTTAGACAATAGAAATCACCATTTAAAAAGTTAATTCACATATATTTTCTATTATTCTAAAAACCTAGCCCCCAGCCTCAAAACACAATCCAACATATAGCTATCAATTAAAACTCGGCCCTCAACCGTCAAATAATAATCCTGGCCTTTGGCCAATCAAACAATACTCAGCCACCGGACGTTAATTCATACACTTGCATTTCAAAAACAGTTCCAGTATTTTCACAAGCATTTCCAGTATTTCTCAACCAATTCAGTATTTCACAGATAATTCAGTATTTCAAAATCTCAAATCCAGATATATAATAATCCATACAAATTAAATCATTTGCCACACGATTTTACACATTTTAACAAATCCATATAAACAAACAAGCTTTCCACTGTTCATTTTATTCAAAAATACCATACCATATATCCTAAGTTTGTAAAATCCATTTTGAACGGTTGGTTTCCAAAATATCCTTTAAATTCCCAAATAAATAAATAAATTAATATATTTATATAAACATAACAATTTAATTGATTCAAATTTCATAAAATTGCTGATTTAACTTAATCCCCTTACCTAATTCCTGAAAAAAACTGATAACACCCCGGCCTACGCCCTAGGTGTTCAAAAACCCTTAAACTTTGAAATACAAATTTCACCATATTATTCTTCATAATTCTTAGAGTAACTTTCCCTAAAATTTTCTTAAGTTTTGAATACCCTAAATAGTCCAATAAAAGTCTAAATTATTAAACTTACCCCCAATTTAGGATTGGTATCCTAGATCTCCAATTTGAAAACTCGCTCTGGTTAGATTGTAGAGAATCTTCCCACGAGTCTCCTAACAATTTCCGTTCGTTAATGGGGCATATAGTTTAAGAGAAATTGAGATAAGTTTAAGATTTGGCCTTACCCCAGGATAAATGCCTACGCCGCTCCCACGACAGATTCGCTCCAGTAGAAATATTGGTGGCGACGAGCAGAGTCCAACGGTATTTTCAGATTTTTAATCGGCCAAATAATGGAGGAGAGTGGGAGAGAGGGGACGAGGAGAAGAGAGCCTACGCCTCTGCTCCCTTTTCTTCTGCTTGAAGGATCTCAGATCCTTCAGGTTATGATATTTATATATATATATATATATATATATATATATATATATATATATATATTATCATTATAATATTATATTATATTATTTAATTAATAATAATAATTAATTAATTAATTAATATTTTTTAAAAAAATTTAAATCTTACTTTTTAGTTTAATTTAATTTTAATTTTTTTAATTTAAAATTTAAAATTTTTATTTTTATTTTATTATTATTATTTTTTAAGGATCACTACATTCTCCCCTCCTTACAAAAATTTTGTGCTCAAAATTTGTTAACTATTAGCAATTATCTCTTTAATTCATGATCATTGTCTATAGAAGAGTCAGTAGCCACCCACATGGTAGCCTCATCCCACGTTTATTAACTACCCTCACTTATGATGGAGGAATACCGTGGTTACAATACTACCTTTGGAAAATTACAATAATTATAGCAAAGTTTCCCAAAAACTATTCATAATTAAAACTATACACAACTAACCACACAACCTACTCTAATCCCTCCATACACAAGCATACCCCTACCTGTCTGGCACTAGCCCTCGTTGAACAGTTGTGGATACTTCTAGCAAATTTCCATTTCTAACTCCTAAGAAGTCTTCTCAACTGCATGATTTTGGCATAGCACCTTCTCTAACGCTATATCCTTAGTACACGGTTCCTGTATTTTTTGATCTAAAATCTGAACTGGTACCTCCTCGTGTGCTAGAGTATCCTCGATCTCCAACGACTCATAACTGATCACATGTGAGGGTTCTGGAACGTACCTCCTCAACATGGACACGTGAAACACGTCGTGTATCCTAGACAGTGCTGGGGGTAGTGCTATCCTGTATGCCACTAAACCAATCCTTTCCAAGATCTCGAATGGCCCAATGTATGTAGGGTTCATTTTGCCCTTCTTTCCATACCTCATCACCCCCTTTCATTGGAGTAATCTTCAAGAATATCATATCACCTATTTCGAATTCTAGCTCCCTTTGGCGAGTATTCGCATAACTCTTCTGCCAACTTTGGGCTGCTTTAATCCTTTCCTTGACAAGTTCAACCTTTGTAGAGGCCTACTAAACAAGTTCTGGTCTCAAAATCTGCCGCTCGCCTACTTCGTCCCAATACAACGGAGATCTGCACCGGCGACCATACAAAGCCTCATATAGTGTCATTCCAATGCTGATCTGGTGACTGTAATTGTATGCAAACTCAACCAACGGCAGATATCGAATCCAACTGCCCCAAAAATCTAATACACATGCCCGTAGCATATCCTTGAGAATCTGAATGGTTCATTCGGACTGTCCATCTGTCTAAAAGTGAAATGCAATACTGAAAGTGAGTTGAGAACCTAACGCTCCCTACAAACTCTTCCAGAAACGGGAAGTGAACTGCAGATCCCGATCTGAAACGATGGATATGGGCACGCCATGTATTCTGACTATCTCCTGAATATAGAGTTCTGCTAGCTTATCCATGGAATAACTGGTTCTAACTGGAATGAAATGGGTAGTCTTCATCAATCTGTCAACCACTACCCATATAACATTCTGCCCATGCAACGCTGAAGGCAATCCCGATACAAAGTCTATCGAGATATGCTGTAACGTACCAACCCCCTAAGTGGGCCTAAAGTGCTACTAATTAATCCATTTACCTAATAATACACATTCTAATAGCATTTATGCAGCGGAAAACATAACTAAAGTCTTTCAACAAATGCAACACCAAAGTTTTCTACATCCATCTACGTTCTAACATACATCATACATCCACTTGTATTCACATAAATACATATCTCTAAAACATAATCCCCAAATATCAGTATGTTTCACAACCATCTATCACTCAGAAGACTTAAACATAATACATAAAATATTTACATTCCCAAAACATCAAAATTATACCCTTTTCCTCAAAGGTGCTATAGTAGCTCGAGCTCTCTAAGCTCGATCTCGTGGAGGTCCTGAAAAAGATTAGTTCATATTCGAGTGAGACACATTTTAGTAAGGGAAGAAACAATATATTAAAACAGTATATGGACAACATGAGATTAAACAATACATAATATTTAACATTTGAAAATCGTTGACATAATTTTTGAAATCATTTTTCTAATCCTATTCAAACACATGCAAGATATTTCACCCACTAGATTACCTAAGGATAGGGGTGATTACCCGCCCATACAAGTAGCACCCCTCTGCTTTGATATCTAGGCAACCCAAAGGTCACAGCTAAAGCATACCAGGGCACTCACCTTACTCAGTAAGCTCTCAAGATAAATTGATCTCGTACTCACATAGTTCAAACAATAGCTTACCGGCAAAGGCCCTAAAGATAGGGAAATCTACTAGCCCATACAAGTAGGTTCCCTCTGCCTTAGTACGTTATGCAGCTACTGCCACATCTAAAGCCACTAGTGCACTCGCCTTTCTCAGTAAGCCCTCAAGCGAAGAGTTTGCCTCGCCCAAACGTAACGTGTTCTATATACATAGATACTTCTAATACCATAATACATTATTATTTCTGTCATTATTCATTCATACACATCTGTTCATGTTCTCAGTTTTGACATTTCATAGTGTCTCACTTTATATGACTGTCGCGACGTCCCGGGAGAGCGTGTTCCCCCGGCGGCGAAATTAAAATCAATTTTTTATTTTTAAGGAAAAACATGGAATATCGGAGTCGCCACTAACCTTTAGTGCAGTTAGAACACATGATTACTACCCCGTTAGGGGTAGAATCGGTCTATATTACTAGAGTTGGGGTCGGGAGTTCGGTTACGCGAGAGGAAGGTACGAGCACCCCCTACGCGCCCGTTCTTACGAACGGTACCTAATTAATTTGAAATTATCCCTAAGTTAATCTAATAATTCTTTAAATTACTCCTTTTTTTATGAATTTATAAATACATGTGAAAAATAAGTAAATAAATAAATAAATAAAATAATAAATAAATAAATATATATTTATCTTTATTTATTTATTATTTTATTTATTTATTTATTTACTTATTTTTCACATGTATTTATAAATTCATAAAAAAAGGAGTAATTTAAAGAATTATTAGATTAACTTAGGGATAATTTCAAATTAATTAGGTACCGTTCGTAAGAACGGGCGCGTAGGGGGTGCTCGTACCTTCCCCTCGCGTAACCGAACTCCCGACCCCAACTCTAGTAAT
Organism: Malania oleifera; assembly: GCF_029873635.1. Taxonomy (NCBI): domain Eukaryota; kingdom Viridiplantae; phylum Streptophyta; class Magnoliopsida; order Santalales; family Ximeniaceae; genus Malania; species Malania oleifera. The sequence continues at coordinate 12,813,919 of NC_080419.1, forward strand.
GTAGACCGATTCTACCCCTAACGGGGTAGTAATCATGTGTTCTAACCACACTAAAGGTTAGTGGCGACTCCGATATTCCATGTTTTTTCTTAAAAATAAAAAATTGATTTTAATTTCGCCGCCCGGGGCACACGCGCTCCCGGGACGTCGCGACAGCTTGGCGACTCCGCTAGGGACCTTAGAGAGTCGAGCCATTAATTAATTAGAAATTATCCCAAGTTTAAATTTATTAAATCTTTTAATTACTCCTTATTTTGTGAATGTTGTAATCTGTAAATAACTTTGATTAGTTGTAAATATTTTACTTCCATAATTTACAAATAACCTTAACTAAGTAAAAATATTTTGTTTCCTAATTTTGTTAATATTAATTGTAGATATTTTGTTTCCAAATATTCCGAATAAAGCATATTAATTGTAAGATATTTTGAATAAGCATCTTAATTACCGATATTTTGTTTCCTTATTTTTTTGTTTCCAAATTTTTTGTGAATAAATATATTAATTGCATATATTGTGTTTCCTTATCTTTTGAATATATATATTAATTATAGATATCTTGTTTCCATATTGTTTATAGCATGTGAATAAATGTGGGGGTAGCGGGATTAGGTTAAAAATTAAATTCACACACTCTCACGCTCTATACCCGAGCTTTCCTTACTAGGACTAGATAGGAGTGTAATAGCGTCAGTCCCTTCGTGGCAAAGCTTGATGGGACCCACGAACCACTCCGCTCAGTGCGGGTTTTATCCGGACCCCAATGGGGGAGGATGGAATTCCAAACTGGGAAGCTTTTGTCAATAGGGTTAGAGCCTACCCGCACGTACTTGTCTATAGTCTTCCCTAACTAGGATAGTGTCATGACGAACCTTGTATATACATACCTACCCTGGGTTGGGACATCCTTATCCCCATGCTGCCTATTGTATATATGTTGTGAAATACTTTGTATTATATCATGCATTTGACATACATTTAGACATACATACTACTTAGTTAGTATTCTGAAAAAGCCCAATAATGAGACCATGACCCATCCTTTCAAAAAATAAAAATAAAGCACTTGGGCCAAGTATTTTAAAATATGGGTCGGCCTAACCCTTTTCAAATAACTTGGGCCCAATTCTTTAAAAACAAACCCAGGCCCGACTTTTCCTAAGTAAAAACTCGGCCCAAGCCTGATTTTCAAAAAGGTTAAAACCCAGATTTCAAAAGTGGGCTTCGGCCCTATTGTTTAAAAATATGGGCCAACATTTTTCTAAGCAATCCAAGCCCAAGCCCTTTTAAAACTAGGGCCTGATCCCATCATGAAATATACTGAAGCCCATATTTTAATATACTTGAGGCCCAAGTGCACACTAAAGTCCACAAGCCCATATTGAACAAATCCAGTGGGTTGACTAACCTAGGTCAACCCCAACCTCAGATCATAATTTGACCATTCATAGAATCTGAGGTACATGGACCGTCATCAAGGAAAAGAATGATTGAGGGAAGAATTGAATTGAAATTGTGGCCCATCAATGATTGTCTTGATCTTAAAATCTCTCATTAGTAGGACTTTTCCTAAAATACTGACAAAGTAGTTAGTTAGGTTACATTGCATCCATGCATTCATGCATAATTTCACATATAATCATGCACGATAGGTCACATGCATGGTCATATCTCTATTTGTATGTGTAATTGCACTAGTTACATCCATGCACAAACATTCATTGCACCCATGCATTCATGCATAATTTCACACATACCCATGCACGATAGGTCACATGCATGTTCATATCTCTATTTATGTGAGTAATTGCATTAGTTACATCCATGCACAAACGTTTATCGCATCCCATGGTCATGCATTAAATACTCACACATTTTTGCTTTACATAATCATGCATTCAGTTCTAAAAAGGAAGTTTTGGTCCACAGCTCTCTCAAGGAAAGAAGTCGTTTGAGTAGCAAAAAGCAATAATTGAGACCACTACACATCAGTACAATACCCGAAGAAAGGCAAGAGAAATGAGCGAACAGTTAGAAAATAGGGTCCTGGGCATAGAACAAGGACAAGAAGAATTGATTGAAAAAATGAGCAAAGTTATGGAATTATTGATGAACAAAGGAAAAGCGGTACAGAATGATCCTGAGACAGATACGGACCCTATTCACCCTCCAGGGTTCACCCTAAATCATGGACAAACATCAGCTCCACCACCGGGCGTCATGGGGGATCCAATGCCAAATATACCTCCGTTCATCCCAACAGTGCCAGCACAGGGGTTTCCAATGGCAGAGACTTCCCCCTTAGCAACTCCTGATATAGGGATAAATAGATTTGAGTCTGAGCGTCGTTGTGACGTATTAGAGGACCGTTTGAAAGCAATTGAAGGGTATAATACATTTGACTCCGTTGATCCTAATGACCTTTGCCTGGTGCCAAAGGTCACTCTGCCGCCAAAATTCAAGATGCCAGATTTTGAAAAATTTGATGGAACCCACTGTCTTCGAACCCATTTGCGCCTTTATTGCCAGAAAATGGCTGCACACACCGATGATGAGAGGTTGATGATGCATTGCTTTCAAGATAGTTTGACTGGAGCAGCTATCAGATGGTACATTCAGCAGGATCAAGCTCGAATCCGTACTTGGAAAGATCTGGCAAATTCCTTCATAGCTCAGTACCGCCACGTGATAGAAATGGCACCTGATCGCATGACTCTACAAAGCATGCAAATGAAACCTAACGAAACATTCAGAGAATATGCATATAGATGGAGGGACATGTCCATCTAAATGAGCCCTTCAGTGGAAGATAGGGAGGTTATCTCCCTATTCGTGAATACATTGAAAGATCCCTACTTCGGACATCTCCTAGGGGCAACCCCACATGACTTTATGGATATTGTTTCTACTGGAGAGAGAATTGAAACGGCCATCAAAGTAGGAAGAACCAAAAGTGGTGATACAGAAACTGACCCGAGTAAGAGTAAGAAAGATGAGGAAGCACAGATGATTCAGAGGCATCATTACAAAGAGGGTAAAACCCGATGGACAAATAAAAATTTTGCTTACAAGCCCACAGTCCATCAGATAGTGCATTCAGGTGCGCAACCCCAAGTAGTTTCCTTCGGACCTAAGCCTATTTCAAGGCAGCTGAGTGTTCAGGACACGGGAGGGAGCCCCCTAATGGAAAGAAAGAGAAAAGAAGTTCAACCTATTCCGATGACTTATGCAGAATTGTTCCCGCAATTGGTGGAAATCCAAATGGTTGCACCAATACCTGGATTGTTGCTACAATCCCCTTTCCCAAGGTGGTACAACCCAAATGCTCGATGCGAGTATCATTCTGGGGCAATAGGTCATTCAATCGAGAAATGTTGGCATTTCAAGCATAAAGTACAAACCTTAAGAGATTTGGGTCTATTGGCAATTGACGTGGAGGAGCCTGTTGTGCAACATTAAAAAGAATATTTTGAAGTTCAGATCACTCAGAGAAGTACAACAAGTTTTGAACCAGAGATATTCCGCATATAGTCTGAATAAATGGGTTTACTTTTAGACCATAGAAACAGAGAAATACAAGTGGCAAGCTTTTGATTGTTCGCCCCCTTCAGGGATGCTTTTATTTTCTTTTGTTTTCTTCTTTCTTTTGTTGCAATTTATTAAAGGTTTTGTCTCCAAAATTTCCTTTTCTATCAAAGAAATGAAATTATGCATTTTCGTATATCACTTACATCGAGAGTTCAATGTCCAAAATTTTGTTTATTCATGTTTCTTGTTAAGATAAGGAAAATAAAATACCAGTATTCATGAACCAAAAGCAAGTGTTAGTTATGAAAAATTCAAGCTACAAGACGAAAATAAAGGAAGATGAAACAATGTTCGTCACTCGATGAGTTCAAATACTACGCAGAAGTTCTGAAAGCCTCAGTAAAATATATGATGGTTCCATGAATCTCATGTCAGTCCGCTAATCAAGTTTTGATCGAATGATAGATGGCCATCTTTGGCCGACCAGTTATCCCTAAAAAGAACCAAATATTGATTTACCAATTGTTAACCAAGTTGAGCCTGAATGTTAAACTAGTCTTTTCTTAAAAGCCAGTTCACGAAAAAGTTAACTTGGGTTGGGTCTCCTAACGTTTGGCAAGTCATATGAGACAACAATGGGCTATCGAAATGATGGCAGGCCCTTTTTCTGCTACCCAAAAGAAATTCAAAGAAGAAATCTCTTGCAAGCCCTTTTGAGCCTGAAAAATTCATTTATTGATTAACCCGTCAAAGGATCACACCCCACACTGGGGCAGTTTTAAAAAAAAAATCAGTCCCAAATGGAATTCAAATGAAAATGAAGTTAAGATTCCTTCATAAAAGGAAAAGCAAAAGTTGCGATAAAAGAGAAGGAAGAAGAAAAGGAAGAAGAAAGAAAAATAAGCGACATACTACACATGTGATCTTTGACCAAATTACCCTTGATAAACTCGACGATTTTGAGCCTTATTTAACTCTTTTCTTCTTTAACCCAAACCCTAGCCTGCATTACAGTCCAAATGAAAGTCTTGACTAGATTGGTATACATTGTTGTATCAAATGATTTGTCAGACGCAATATTGTGTCTGAACTACGTAATGACCTGATCCTGAAAAGGTACGTAGGCAGCTTGTTCACATGACAAGTTCGGTCAATACCTTGCAGAAACCCCAAACTGGGGCAAACGTTATGAGGGGATGGGATTTTTTAGCCTTGGTTTCCCCTTTATTTTGAAAACCCATATTCCTAAGCCTACGTTTTGTCCTGAGTCTTAAAGACCATCTTGAGATCAAAACATGGGTTGGACTTGGCAGAACTAGGGGCAACCATTAAACAAGAGGTTCCTAATGGTTTCACGGCAGAACAAGGTAGAAGAATAGTTCCCCAATAAAACAGGGGCAATCGGTGAAAGAAGAAAATCAACTATTCAGTTCGAAAAGGTAGCACCATCATCGTAGGGTTCTCGAATACTGGTATGAAATTTTCCGTTGAAATAGCATGTAAACACAGTAAAACATCTATTTTGTGCATATGGCCTTTTGATTTAGCAAGTTGATGTCCTAAATGCATGATCATTCATCATTCATTCCTCCATCCAAAAAAAAAAAAAAATTTCCATTCTTCAAAAGCTCCAAAAGGAGGACGGATGGTCAAAAGGGCTTAATTACTAACACATTCGCCAAAAGAGGATCTTTGTGAAAGATAGGTAAAATGCTCAAGAATAGTTATAGATGCACTTAATTTGATGCAAACTCTTTGTTGAGTTCTAGTGACGCTAATTTGGGGTGCCTTTGTGTCAAAGTCAAGTTTGAAGCCAATATCAGTAACAAACGATGGTAACTGGGGCAGATTTTGGGTTGAGTTTTGTTTGGACTAATTTTGATGCCGTCATATCAGAGTGCGTGATGAAAACATAGCCAAGATCAGTGGATGAGGATCGAAACTAGGCAAATTTTGAGTTCATTGGAGCAAATTCAAGAGCTTTCAAGACAGAATCAAAGTCAAAAGCAGGGTCATGACCAGTGGCATTTAAACACTGAGGCAGATTTTGAGCCCCTTTTGGAATTTGAAACATGGCCAGAATCAGCGGCAACTTGGAATTTGAAGGCACACTCGAGATCAGAGATTGGGTTGTTGATTACAAGCACGTTGGAAGGAGAAAAGATTCATGTATTACCATACATCCCATGCATTGCATAATAAAGGAAATACGAAGGGCATCTTATGCAACATGCATACATCTTTGCATTCATGCATCATTATGCACACATAACAACATATCACTGCATTTTTGCATCTTAGGTAGCAACATGCATACATATAGCAATAGAGCACCATTCACTCACACTTGCTTGGTTGAATAAACTTATGAATAATTCTTTTGCATCATTGACTGAGCCATTCTTATCTAGACATATTTTGAAACTGGGGCAGTTGGCCCCCATGCACAGATTGACATACTTTGAAACTGTGGCAGTTGACCCTAGGAAGCAATTGATGCATTGGTTGTTGAGTCTCAAAGAGGGTGATCTATGGATAGCCAAAGAAGCTCGGGTTTTTGTTCCCGATCGATAATCTCTGGTAGAATAATTCTGAACCCTACACTTGAGGACATTTTCCAGAAGAATCTTATGGTCTCGCACCCGATTGATCACCCTCACTAGAGTAACCATTTTCCAAAATACTGATCGTCCAAAAGATCTCAGGACTTGGCACCTAATTGATCATCCTTAGTGAAGAATTTTTCAGGACTTAAAACCCATATGAGCTTATTCTTCAAAGAGTCTCGGGATCTTGCACTCGATTAATCATCCCCAGCGGAGTCGCCAAGCTGTCGCGATGTCCCAAGAGCGCGTGTGCCCCGGGCGGCGAAATTAAAATTAATTTTTTATTTTTAAGGAAAAACATGGAATATCGGAGTCGCCACTAACCTTTAGTGCGGTTAGAACACATGATTACTACCCCGTTAGGGGTAGAATCGGTCTACATTACCAGAGTTGGGGTCGGGAGTTCGGTTACGCGAGGGGAAGGTACGAGCACCCCCTACGCGCCCGTTCTTACGAACGGTACCTAATTAATTTGAAATTATCCCTAAGTTAATCTAATAATTCTTTAAATTACTCCTTTTTTATGAATTTATAAATACATGTGAAAAATAAATAAATAAATAAAATAATAAATAAATAAAGATAATATATATACTATTTAAAGATGCTTGCGGCGCTCACTCGGACCCAAAAATTAAATTCCTAGTTCCATTAAATTAACCCTAAATAATATACTATTTAAATATTTTCTAAAGCCAAAATTATCAAATTAACAGTTATACCCGCAAATATAATCAATTTGCCAATTTTTTCAAATCTCACTCTTGCTTTGGAGTGGGGCCTAAAAAACCTCAATTGGAAGTTTACCTACGTCAAAATGACGACAATCATGACTAGGACCACGTGGTGGTACCCGATCGTCGATTTAACAACAAATTTAAATAGAAATTGGAAAGGAAAAATTATCTTTCCCCAAGAGCAGTGTCTAAGGTATTCTCATGACAAATCTGCTCCAGTAGAAATGTCAGCAGCGGAACCAGGAATCCAATGGCATCTTCCGTTTCCCGATCCATCGCAAATCTGTCGAGAAATTGAGAGAGAGAGAGAGAGAGAGAGAGAGAGAGAGACAGAGACCGAGAGGTGCGATGCGCACAGTAGGAGAGCAGAGAGGGGGGGCGTGAACCTTCTATTCTTAAAAAAAATTAACTTCTTCTTCTTCTTCAGTTACTTTATATATATATATATATATATATATATATATATAAATATATAATTTTAACTTATAGATATTATATATATATATATTATAATAACTTACATATATATATATATATATATCTAATTTCAATTCATTTTTTTCTTTTTTTTCTTCCTATTATTTCTATTTATTTATTTATTTAATTCATCAAATTAATAATATTTAACTAATTAATTGATTAATAATTTTAATTAACTAATTAATTTTATTTATTATTTTTCCCTAATTATTTTAATCATTTTAATTTTTCGGGTCTTTACATATACTCCCACTTCCATGTAGGGATGTCTAGTGGTTGAAATGGTCCCACTGGCCTCTGGTGTTCTGCCTTCACCTGCTGACATGTCAAGTACTGTCCCACAAATTTAGCAATTTACCTCTTCATGTTACTCCACCAGATTGTTTCACGCAAGTCTCTATACATCTTCGTGCTACCTGGGTGAACAGTATAGAGAGAACGATGAGCTTCCCCTAGAATCGTCCTCTTTATCTCAGTGTCGTCTGACACACACAATCGAGTGTGAAATCTGAGAACTCCATCCTTAGCAACATTAAAGTCTATGTGCTGCTCATCCTATATCTTCTCTACTATCTCCATTAACTCTGCATCTTTCGACTAAACTGTTCTAATTCTCTCTCATAAAGTCGGTTAAACCACCAGACTAGAAATGAACGCCTAATGATTCCCTTTTACCAATTCTACACCCAACCTCTCCAAGTCCATCACGATATGGTGAGAAGCCATAACTGCTGAGGCTGACGTACCCTCAGATTTCTTGCTCAATGCATCGGCTACCACGTTTTCCTTTCCTGGGTGATAGCTAATGGTGCAGTCGTAATCCTTTATCAACTCAAGCTATCTGCGTTGCTTCATATTAAACTCCTTATGGGTGAAGAAGTACTGGAGGCTATTTTGGTCAGTAAAGATCTCGTACCTTACACCATAAAGGTAGTGTCGCTAGATCTTCAATGCAAACACAACTGCTGTCAGCTCCAAGTCGTGCGTAGGATAGTTTTTTTCGTACTCCTTCAACTGGCGAGACGCATACGCAATGACTGTCCCCTATCGCATTAGAACACAACCAAGTCCCTTCTGTGATGCATCACTATAAATTACAAATCCACCCTCACCTAATGGAAGGGTCAACACTGGGGCAATAACTAGACGCTGCTTCAACTCTTGGAAACTCTGCTCACATTCGTCGGTCTAGTCAAACTTCACATTCTTCCTCATAAGTCGTGTCAAAGACCTTGATAATCTGGAGAACCCCTCGACAAATTAGCAGTAGTATCCGGCAAGACTTAGAAAACTTCTGACTTCCTGCACGTTCTTCGGCCTTGCCTAATTAACTACAACCTCTACTTTGTTCGGATCCACTGAAATCCCTTCCTTGGATACCACATGACTCAGAAATGCAACCTGCTCCGGTCAGAATTCACATTTCTTAAGTTTAGCAAATAACTTCTTTTCCTTAAGCACTTGAAGTACCAATCTCAGATGAGCTTCATGCTCCTTAAGGCTCATGGAATAGACCAAAATATCATCTATGAACACAATAACAAACTGGTCTAAGTACTAGATGTTCATCAGATCCATAAATACCGCTGGAGCATTCGTCAACTTGAACGACATAACCAAGAACTCGTAATGACCATATCAGGTTCGAAAAGCAGTCTTTGATACCTCATCTGGTCTAACCTTCACCTAATGATATCCTGATCACAGATCAATTTTAGAGAAAATCTGCGTACCTTGAAACTGATCAAACAGGTCGTCAATTTGGGGTAATGGATACTTGTTCTTTGCCGTTACCTTATTAATCTCTCGTTAGTCGATGCACATCCTTATCGACTCATCCTTCTTCTTCACAAACAACACCGGTGCACCCCAGGGCGATACACTCGGTTTGATAAACCCTCTGTCTAGAAGCTCTTGTAGTTGCTCCTTTAACTCCTTTAATTCAACTGGAGTCATTCTGTATGGGGCTTTGGAGATTGGTGTTGTACCTAAGATCAGATCAATTGCAAATTCCACCTTCCGATCAGGAGGCAACCCCGGTAAATCCTCTGGAAAAACATCAAAGAACTCTCTTATCACTGGGATATCTTCCAACTTGAGCTCCTCCTTCGGCACTTCCTTCACCATTGTAAGGTAACCGTGGCAACCCCCCAAAAGTAACCTCTTTGCCTGGACAACCAAAAGGATCCGTGGTTTCGATCGCACACACGACCCAACAAATACAAACTCCACTCCCCAAGAGGTCTGAATACCACCTCCTTCCTGCGACAGTCAATGCTTGCATAGCTGGATGCTAGCTAGTCTGTGCCCAGAATGATGTCAAAACCATGCATTTCAAGGACTATCAAGCTGGCAGGCAGCACACTCCCATGAATCTCTATCGGATAATCCCCGATGACCTTGCTACATATTAACACTGGCCCTGTCGGTGTTCCCACTCCTAACTCAATTTCTAACAATTAAGCCTCTAACCCACATAGTTTAACAAATCCCCAAGACACAAATGAGTGGGTTGCACCTAAATCAAATAATATAACGACATTATCTGACAGTGTGTAAATAGAATATAACCCGACTTAAAATTTTCGCATTTAACATAATTGATGCAACTATGGAATAATAAAATTTATATAATATACGGGTTCTAATTTAATAACTCATATTCCAATTCTATCACAAACCATTAAGGTAAAAATCTCCATCTTAACATTAACTTCACCCACATACCCACTCATCCTAACATTCCAACCAAAATTTCCTGAGTTCAAGTCCCTCAACTTAGAAATGAAACCATCGATGGATTCACCATGGTTTTCTAAAACTCGCGACTAATTCAGAAAATCACAAAAGTTCGTCGATAGCTTTCTGCCTCCAAGCTTCCAGACTAAAACCCATCTTAACCAACCCACTCCTATCCCTATCTTATCTCAACCTATACTCTGGTAATTATCAATCCTCAAAGTCTGCAGAACCTAGCAAACCTAAGCTCTGATACCACCTGTAACGATCCCGGCCCGCCACGTGGTCCCGGAGTGCTACTTTAGTGACGTCAGTGTACCTGATACTTCATTCATCAAATATAAAACACACATACGCAGAGGAAATAAAATATAAAATCCCCAAATTACATTACCAGAGTTCTAACTATCTTTATACACAAATATATCCATCCTCACATAATTACATCCCCTAAAACTAAACAAAAATAAAATCTCTATCTACACATTACCTACATAAATTTACACCTCTAGCCCGCTAAACCCGATCTTTAGGATTTCCTGAAAAGATAGTTTGTAAAGTAGGGGTGAGGCACAGCTCAGTAAAGGAAAGACTAAGTTAATTACAGTGTGTGGCCAGCATGCATTTAGTGTACAGAAAATAAACAGTTTACTAAGTAGATAAACACATTTATGAAAACATTCTTATTTTACACTCACACACACAATTAGCCGAAGATAGGTAAGATTACCCACCTATACAAGTAGCTTCCTTCTGCTCTAGTATCATTATTGCTACCAGGGCACTCACCTTTCTCAGTAAGCTCTCGAAGTTATCTTATTAATTAACCGTATTCACATAAATTAACAAATATGCATATAAGACACTCCCTATGACAAACGCGCCATTTACATCCCCATGGCACGGGTTGTGCGGCCCGAAGGTTGGACAAAGCCTGGGTGATTAGCCCAAACAAAGTCAAATATAACATGCTCTGCAAACACATCTGCAGGCATCCACAGCAAAGCTGCAGGTCCGACGCCCTTACTTCAACCTCATGCAGACAGTCGACTGGACCCCCTACACTTCTATCCAAACAGTGTGGGTGCACATGGTCTAACTAGTAAGGGTACCGTGCTCATAATACACTGGTCCCCAGGGTTTCTAAAGCATATCATACAATTTAGATAATAGAAATCATCATTTAAAACGTTAATTCACATATATTTCTTGTTATTCCAAAAACTGGCCCCCTGCCACAAAACACAATCCGGCATACAACTATCAGTTAAAACTCAGCCCTCGGCCGTCAAATAATAATCTTGGCCCTTAGCCAATCAAATAATACCCAGGCACTGGCCTGTTAATTCAAACATCTACATTTCATAAACAGTTCTAGTATTTTCACAAGCATTCCCAGTATTTCTCAACCAATTCAGTATTTCACACACAATTCAATATTTCAAAATCTCAAATCCAGATAGACAATAATCCATACAAAATTAAATCATCTGCCACACGATTTTTCACATTTTAAAAAATCCATATAAACAAACAAGCTTTCCACCGTTCATTTTATTCAAAAATACCATACCATATATCCTAAGTTTGTAAAATCTATTTTGAACGGTTGGTTTCCAAAATATCCTTTAAATTCCCAAATGAAAAAATCAATAAATAAATAAGTACATTTATATAAACATAACAATTTAATTGATTCAAATTTCATAAAATTGCTGATTTAACTTAATCTCCTTACCTGATTCCTGAAAAAACCTGATAACACCCCAGCCTACGCCCTAGGTGTTCTAAAACCACTGAATCCTGAAATTCAAATTTCACCATATTATTCATCATAATTCTTAGAGTAACTTTCTCTAAAATTTCCCTAACTTTTGAATACCCTAAATAGCCCAATAAAAGTCTAAATTATTAAACTTACCCCCGATTTAGGACTGGTACCCCAGATCTCCAAATCGAAAACTCGCTCCGGCTAGATTGTAGAGAATCTCCCCACGAGTCTCCTGACAATTTCGTTCGTTAATGGGGCTTATAGTTTAAGAGAAATTGAGGTAAGTTTGAGATTTGACCTTATCCCAGGAGATATGCCTACGCCACTCCCACGACAGATCCGCTCTAGTAGAAATGTCGACGGCAGCGAGTAAAGCCCAACGGTATTTTTGGATTTTTAATCGGCCGAATAATAGAGAAGAGTGAGAGAGAGGGGACGAGGAGAAGAGAGCATACACCTCTGCTCCCTTTTCTTCTGCCTAAAGGATCTCAGATCCTTCAAGTTATGATATCTATATATATATATCATTATAATATTATATTATTTAATTAATATTTTTTAAAAAAAATTTAAATCTTAATTTTTTTAATCAACTTCAATTGATTAATTAATTCTTCAAATACTTAAAAAAAGTCTATTTGAAGTTTTTATAAAATTTAAATCATAATTTTATACAATTTTACTAATAAAATCATAAAACATTTAAACAATAATATTATTATAAGTATCGACATCGAGTTATGAAGGCCCATTTAGGTTGTTAACAATTGGTGATAGTTTTAAAGTCAAATATGTAGAGACCTAGAAAATTATAATTATTAAAAATTAAGAAGGATAATCATGGGATAGATAAATAAGGGATAAGAGAAAAAGGGAAAATTTTGGAAAGAGAATAGCAGACCTCGTTGAGAAATCTCTTGTCCTTGTCGACGGGTATTTTACATGGGATCGTCGACGAAGTTTAGTTCCTCGTTGATGAAGAGATCCTGAGTGAGTGAATTTCAGATTTTAAGTTTTGTCGATGAATGCGTCCTTTCGTCGACGAAGTCCCTTTTGTGGTTCATCGACGATTCCTATCTTCTTGTCGACGAAGTCACGTGGCAACATCGTGTATAAAAGGATCCGAAGTTGCTTTTTCTTGTTTTCTCTCTCTAGAAAACAGTTTTCTTCATTTTCTCTCTCTAGAAAACATTTCCTCTGCCTTTTCTCTTCAAATTCGGCCCGAATTAGTCCGAATCAACAAACGGAAACCACTATGGTGTTTTAGGGGAGATTCTCTACACATCTAACAGAGGAGATTTCCAAACTGGGCTTTTTAGGGAATCAGTTGAGGTAAGGATTTGGATTCTTAGTTTTTGGGGTTTTAAATGTTTATTTAAGGATTATAGGTTGAGAAAATGCTGAAATAGTAGGTTGTTTAGGGTTTATCTGATTAAATTAGGGTTTTTGATCTAGGGTTCGGGTGAGTGCCACAGACATCAATTTGAGGTTCCTGTTGGCGAAGTTCAAGAAAGCAAGTAAGGGGAATATATTAAATTATGGTTTTTGTGAAATAAACCGGTAAAAATGGAAAATTTATGTATATATGTATATGATTTTCATGTGAGTTCTAAAAAGCCAACCGTTTAAATAGTAAATTTCTGAGCTTAGGGCTGTGTCACTAGTTATATTTGCAAAAAATGAAAGATAAAATGGTAGATTTTCTAGATAATTGTGTAAGACATTAAATGTATATTTTTAGTGTATTAAAATTATTATTTTCAGTAAACGTATGATTATATGTTGTTAAATGGTGTGGCATGAGTAAAAGGAAATTTTCTGTACTGAACTATGATATATGTATGAGATGTAGGAAATATTGGAAATTTATTCATAATTAAAATGGGATATGGTTTATTATACGTGTGTTTGGGAATTGTTAAATGGTGATATATGGTTTGAGAACTCTTGTAAATTGGAAACTAGTAAACTAGAAAATGGACACAGTACTGTAGTAGATATACTTGGCGGAACTAGTGCACCCACAAGTCTTAGATAGAGTGTGGAGATGGGATGGTTGATTGTGGTGGGAATGGTAGTGTCCCCCTAGAGTCTAGACTAGTGTGGGAGCAGCCAATCAAACCTACAGATAGTAGAGTATGGTTGATTTAGCTCTAGTAGGCCAACTAGAGTTAAATTTAGCTTTCGAGCCGCACAACTCGTCATGGGGCGGAAGCATGACTACGATCTACGATCGGTATAGAGAGTTCTAAATGCATAATTGTTATTTTAACCATGGTTAATATGGAAAATAGCAGTTATGAGAACAACGAATATGGAAACTGGAAAATGGAAATGATATGGAAACAGATTTTGAGAAATATGGAATATGAATATGAATGTAATGAATGATATGGAAATAACATATATAGAGTAAAGAAAGAAATGTATTATATATGGTATTATTACATGTATTTGGGGCGGGATATACTCTTCGCCCAAGGGCTTGCTAAGAAAGGTGAGTGCCCTGATAGGTATCAGATGTAGTTGTGGGCTGCATAACGTATTAGGGCAGAGGGAAGCTACTTGTATGGGCGGGTAATCTTCCCTACTCTTGGGAACTTCTTACAGTAAGCTTTTGTATGAATGTGTGAATACGAGATAAATTGATCATCTGAGGGCTTACTGAGTAATGTAAGTGCCTTGATATGCTTTAGATGTGACCGTAGGTTGCATTAAATATTAGAATAGAGGGGTGCTACTTATATGGGTGGGTAATCACCCCAATCCTTGGTTACTCTCGTTGGTAAAATACTTTTTTTTTTTTTTGTATGATTGGGAGTAGAGAATGATTTTATAATTATGGTTTCATTTGGAAATAAAGAATATAAACGTATGTTGTTCACAAATCTCATGTTAACCACACACTATTTTACCGTATTCCATCCTTACTGAGATGTGTCTCACCCGATAGTTGAATTTCATCTTTTCAGGACCTCCACGGGATCGAGCTTTGAGAGCTTGGGGTTGTTGTAGCATTTTTGTAGAGAGAGAGGATATAAACTTTGATTATGTTTTTGGGTTGCAATATATTTATGTTTTTAGAGATGTATATGGATGTTTGTGTATACTGGATGTTGGGTTATGTTTTGAGATGTATATAGGTATAGAAACTCTGGTATATTTTATTGAGGATATGTTGTTATTTCCGTAGCATTATTGATATATAGCCAGGTATTATGATATTAGATACAGGTGGGATATATCGAAGATATATTTCATATAACACTCCGGACCCTAGTTTCAGGTTCGGTGCGTTACATTTTGGTATCAGAGCATTAGGTTTTGGGATTCTGCAGACTTAAGGATGATTAATATCAGAGTGAATAGGTGATGATGAGGATAGGAAATGAGTAGCTTAGGAATTAAGAAGTATAGGATTTTGTCTTGTAGTCTGGAGGCGGAAATACGTCAATGATTTCCTGTGATTTTTATGAAGCAGTCGACGACCTCAGAAAAGCCACGGTAAACCTTAGATCATTTTGTTTTTGAGCTGTGAGACTAGTCCTAAATTGAAAAGTTGGGTGTATATTGGGATTAAGATTAATGATTGTGCTGATAAGATTCTGATAATGGAATTCTTATCCCTTTTATGTTCTATTTTTAGGATGGATCCTAGAGATGAGGATGTAGGGGATGAAGGAAAGGATGATTCTGAGACTTCCTGTGAAGAGGACATTGATACCTCTACGATGCTGAGGGGTATAGCCCGACAGGTCAAGGTAGAACAGTCCACCTGCTGATTAGGACTGTAGCATCAAGGAGTTCATGAGACTGAACCCTCCTACTTTTGAGGGAGGACCTGATCCAGTAACAGCAAAAAATTGGGTTCAACAGATAGAGAAGATACTAGAAGTACTCGACTGCACGGACGAGCAGAAGGTCCGTTATATTGCATTTATGATGTCAGGCGATGCAAAATGCTAGTGTCTTTTTGTGAAACTACTAGAGGAACAAAGGTTAGTGAAGATAGCTCTGACATGAGATTGATTCAAAGAGCTATTCTTTGATAGATATTTCCTATTGTCCACTAGAGAAAAAAAAATTGAGGAGTTCGCTAATCTGACATAGGGGACTATGACTGCGGGGGAATATGTGGCTAAATTTGTTGAATTGTCGCGTTTTGTTCTGTTCTTGATTTCGAAACAGGCAAGGAAGACCAGGAAGTTTGAAAAAGGCCTAAGACGATGGATTTATGAGCTAGTAGTAGGGTTTCAAGTCTAAAATTTTTCGGACTTGGTAAATAAGGCTACGGTTTTGGAGAAGAGCATTTAGGGCAGTACAAAGCTAGCAGGACAGAAAAGGAGGCCTGCACCTTCTAGTTTTCAGGCTAAGGGTAGTCAGGAATAGTGGAAGAGAGAGAAAGATGCAGTGGGCCCGATATAGGAAATGGCAGATCGGGGTTATTCTGGTTACCAGGATAGTCAGTCTTACTCCTTACGTCAGAAATGTAATAAGAGGCATAAGGGTGAATGCTGGACTAGGACTTCTAACTGCTATAGGTGCGGTAAACCAAGGCACATCAAGAGAAACTGACAGGAATTGTTGCCCATTGCACTTGCACCTAGTCAGATTCAGGGAAATCAGCAAGTACCCTGAGGTGGTGGTCGACCAGCACGTGTCTACACAATGGTCCTGGACGAGGTAGATAAATCCAAGGGGATGGGTATGAATTTATATTTAAGATAATGATGATTTTATTTGATTATAGATGATGCAAAAGTTTATTTGGTGATATATACTGAACTGTAAGAATATAGTGAGTTAGTAAATTTTAGAAATGTGAAAAGGAATGATTAGGAAAAAAATTTTGAGGACGAAATTTTTTGAAGGAGGGGAGAGTGTAGAAACCCGAAAAATTATAATTATTAAAAATTAGGTAGGATAATTAAAAGAAGGCATCTCTCTCCTATGGATTAGTTTGTCATTTGAGGTTTCCATATTACTTTTCAATTATTTTATGCTCCCTATATATGCACTTGAACTCATAATACAAAGCCATATTCACATGGCAAATAAAATTTCTCTTGAATTTTTTAGCGCATCCTAACAAAAACTAGTGATACAACATGCCTTGTTAATTTGTGTAAGAGAGATATACTAATATTTTTATTTAATTAGGGCACCAAAATAATTAGATTAAATCAATAGATAGAAGTCTTTAATTGTGTTAATAAAAAGTATGAGAATAAAAATAGATTTCACTTGATAGAATACCAAAAAACTCATATATGACTTAACTCAAACTTATAAAAACATCTCTCCTATATATAAACAAGTTAAAGAAAAATTTTCAATTCACAGTAGGGGCAATTCAATATACGTAGCTCTGCCCATAGCTCTCATGATCCAAGTTCGATATTTTGATAATTTCGTATTTCTTGAGTGACATTATCACAACATTTATAATTAAAAAATTCTTATAATATTGAGAAGAAAGTAATAAAAGGTGGGCAGCCCATGAACTAAGCTCGACATTTCGATAATTTCAAATTTTTACCATGAGGATATTTCCTAAGTGACACTATTACAACATGTACAATATTGAAAAAATAAAAAGTAATAAAAGGATGACACGAAAAATAGTATTAGCTCAAACTCTTATTTGTCTTAGCTATTATATTTATAATACATTATTATCAAGTGCTAATATATAATTATAATTTGTTATTGGTCTCAAAGCTCAATTCTAAATTCTAAATCTTAAAAATAATCCAAAACAATAAAATTGATTATACAAAATAAATATATAGTATAATTTATTTATTATAAACAATTTAAGATATATTTATTTTAATTTTTGTAAAAAGTAAAATCATTCAATAAATGTGTTTTATGACATATAGATTGCCATATTATTCTGCATAAATTCAATTTTCTATTCCTTATTCACATTAATGTCATTCATGACAAGATATATGCTTTTAGTCTATACTTAGCAAAAAATATATTTTAGAAATTAATTAATCAACTTGGATTGAGTAATTAATTCTTCAAAAACTTAAAAAAAAAAAAAAGAGGCCTATTTGAAGTTTTTATATAATTTAAATCATTCTTTTCTACTATTTTACTAATAAAATCGTAAAACATGTAAACAATAATATTATAAGTATCGACATCGAGTTAAGAGGACCCATTTAGGTTGTTAACACTTGGTGATAGTTTTTAAGTCAAACATGTATAGACCACCAAACTATTGGCACATCTAACTAGTCTCTTTTATCTTTAAAAATGGAATCATTGCTTTATTTTAATTTTTAAAAGGGGAAAAAATACCTTTTTAAAAGAGATTTGGTTCACAAGTATAATTGGGCATAGAGAAGATAACACTTTAAATTCTTTTTTCTTGAAAATTCAAAGAGTTAGCACTCTAAATCACCTATTCTCATATACGACCTTTTTGATAATGCTCAAAATTTATTATTTTTGCAAAGTCTTTCATAAGATTTATGAAAGTTTTATTACTTCAATGTCTAATCAAACAAACATACATAACACATAATATGCAAACAATAAAGAAAAATGAAGAAGATGAAAGGGAGATTTAGATTTTTTTTTTATTTTTATTTCGTATGATTGGATCTAAAATGTAAATTGTCTGCATATTCTCAAAAGAGAAATTAAGTCATCTATAGTTCCTAAAAAATATTTTCAATTCAAGTTTAAAAAATATTTTTTGGTTATTTATAAAAAAAAATTGCATAATTTTTGTTTCTTTGAGAGGAAAACCATAAAACCCAACTTAAAATTCCTTCAATTATCTTCTAAAAAATAGGATTTTCAATATATTCCACAGCCGCATCATACATAGTTCATTAAAAAGTTAAATTTTTTAAAATACATTTTGCTTTAATTAAGGAGAAGACCATAAAAACTATTTTGAAATGTGTGGATTTTTGAAAGGAGAACCACAAGCCCAACTTAACCATCATTTAAACAGATTGGAAAACATCCAAAAGTCACTTCATGGATGTATGACCCCAAATAATTCTAACACTTTTACAAAAATATTGATGTTTTTAAGAAAACCCAGGCAAATCCATTCGTTCTTGAGGAAAAAATGATTTTTTTTAATAGGAAAATCATGAAAACTAAGAAAAAAAATTAATCAATATCAATTAAAGGTACTCTTGTTGGGCCGTCCAAGACACCAAGACTTTCTCAACCCCAAAAGTTAGCTCATGTGGTGAGGTATTTCCTCACACTTAATAGCTGACCATTAGTTCCTTCCACAACCGATGTGGGATAACCTCAACAATCTCCCCCTCACACATCGGGCTCCAAATCAGTAGCAGCACAAACCCGACATTTTCGGGGAGAATGTTGAACCATGGACTCTGATACTAGTATTGGAAAAAAAATATGAGTGATTCCTACAAATAAATCAATGGTGTAATGCAAATAATAAATAAAGTGAAACACAAGAAATTTAACGTGGTTCCCTCATATATTGAGGTACGTCCACAAGATACGACAATCCAAATCCATTATCACCAAAGTTCGTACAAAGCCGGTACAAAACTACAAAAAATAAGATTATTAGTGAAGGATCAAAACTGTCACTAATAATCACAAAACTTTCACTAATAGTATTAGCAACAATTTTATAAGTATGAGTGACGATTTTGAATTAGTTGTCATAACTGTGATTACTAATAATTATAATGACGAATTCTACAAACCGTCACTAATAATAGAGTGTTAATAACGGATTATAACCGTCACTAAAACCCTAATACCGTCACTATAAATTCTATATTGGCTCGGCTCTAAACCGTTACTAATAGAAGAATATTAGTAACGAATTTCAAAAACGTCACTAATAGTAGAGTATTAGTGACGAATTTCAAAATCGTCACTAATAATATACTATTAGTAACGAATTTAAAACCATCACTAATACTTTGAAATTCGTCATTAATACTCTACTATTAGTAACAGTTTTGAAACATTTACTAATACTCTACTATTAGTGATGATTTTAAAATCATCACTAATAATTTAAAATTAATAATTTTTTAATCAATAATTCCTGTAAAAATCTGTAATTACTTTTTTACTTACATAACATTAAACCATAATTACTAAAAATTAAAAAATTATTTAAAATTCAAATTCAAAAGCAAATACAAATACAAATATATTATACAAATTCAATTAAAATACAGAAATTCCATTTGTTCAGATAACAAAAAAATATAAACAAAATCAATATTCAAATTCAAATACAAATACATTATACAAATTTAAATTAAAATACAGAAATTCTATCTGTTCAGATAACAAAAAATAAAAAAATAAAATAAAAAAATAATCAAAAGCTGCATTCGACTGTAGTGCATGACATCTTGCTGATGTTGTGACAACTGCAAACTCTACAAATTAAGAATTATAAAAAAAAAAATAGTTTACAATTGTTGAACATATATGTATACGTATTATAAGTATCAATGATTTGATAGTAAAATAATCAGACATTCGGACACTAATGTGAAAGAAAAAACTAGAAAAAAAAAACTCAAGAGAAGTTTAATAATTTAAGTGCGGTTATGGGAAACGTATATCGGACGAATTACTGACGAGTTCGCAAAAAGATTTAGTCATTCGGTGCATTATGGATAGTAATCTGCAATGTCATTCACATAAAAGATGAAATTTAATATTCGTTTTACTTTCACTCATCATTTTAAAAATATTTTAACATTCATTTTATCATAATTATCTTTGTAGATGGTTTTATTTAAAAAAAAAAATTAATGAAATTTCGGCAGCATATCATCTATAAATTAGACATTTTCCCATAAAACCTGCACCCGAAACTTGGTTGTTTTCATCAAATAAATCATTTCAAACATGTAACAATCTAAATCCACTACCAGCATGCAATTTACAATATAATGCATTAGCCATGCAGTTGGCGTTCAACATAAGTATATATTCTAGTAGTTCAATCTACAATTCATATAACATAATATCATCCATAAAAAAAATTTAGTCATTCGGTGCATTATGGATAGTAATCTGCAGTGTTGTTCACATAAAGGATGAAATTTAATATTCGTTTAACTTTCACTCATCCTTTCAAAAAATTATTATTTTGAATATAACAACGGTGTGATAATATTATATTACAGGGGCATTGTTGTCCAACCCACTAAAATAAGGCTGCAATTTGGTTCAGAAAGTAGTATTTCCATTGGAATGAGGGAAAATTACCCATGTAGAGGGTGGGAATAGGGTGCCCAGATTTCATGCATATCCTTTCATTCCATGAATATGAACATTCCTGTTACATCAAACTCTCATGCTCAAACAACACCCTAATTATAAATTCATTGTTTTTGTTATATAGGGCAAGAGGGTTTCTTCTCGAGGTTTGCCAAGTCAAGTTTAATCTTAATTGGTGTTGCCTGATCTTAGAGGTTCTGAGGAGTGGTGGTCCACATCCATTTATGGCCAAACTCTTGATCCAAGGAAAAGCATAATGCAAAAACAGATAACTGTTTCTGAATTATCAAAACATAAAGTACACACAAATGGAGATAATAATGTTTTTGAATGTCTTCTACTCTACCATTGTTAACTCTATTATGAACAACCAATCAAATAAAAGCTATAATTTTAAAGGGAACTTTGGCTTTTAACACTTCTATAATTTTAAACTATATGTTACATAATACAATTTTATCTTTCCGTTTGTTCTCATTCATGTGAATGCCTCATTGATTAATCATTGTGATAACATCCCCATTCTTATTTTTATTTTTTTTAACCAGAAAAACTACTCTAGAAGATCAAAGACCAGCATAATCAGCCTGGCTAGAATGCTAAGCTCACTGTTATACAAGCTCATAAGCATTTTACCTTTTAGCACTTAGGTACCAATGCACTTCTCACACTTAGTTCCACATGAAATGTATTATTGAAAGAAGAATGTAAGGAAGTTCAGCGAGAGAATAAAAATTTAAAAGAGAAAACAAAAAAAAAAAAAATGAAGAGAAAACACAAGATGCAAATTATCACCATGAAAAAGCAGTACCTTAGGGAGAGCCAACAAGAAGAATTTGTACTATAGCCACTATTATTGGTTTAGTCATTTAGCATTATGCTGTGTTATTACTATTAGTAACCACGAGTTAGTTCAGCAATGGTTGGGAATTTCATTTTGTCCTTTAAAACTAGAGCAAAACAATTTGACTCCAACTTCTAAAGCATTTATTTGCAGTCTCTGAGTACTGTCTAATGGTCTTAGGCATAGACCATGGGGATTGCAAACTAATAGAGACACTCTGAAATGTGATACACCATTGTTTGAGAACACTACAATATAGTAATCTGTAGTTTCAACAGGGATTTTTCAACATGAATAGTAGAAAAAACAAGAGAAGGACATACACAAATTCCTTTGCCCATCACCTTGCCTACTACCCTTGCTAGCACCAACATGTCGAGAGTCGAAGGTGGAGGGTAGCTGTGTGAAGCATTGGGAAAAGGAAACCAGAGTCAGAATAGAACGGACCATGAGCACTGAACCAAGTAAAACTTAAAAGCCAAATATACATACCCTCCATACAACTTTGACGAATACGAGGACATTGATCCATAGCCATTCTCACCCATATATTGAAGGAATGAAAACATTATTCAGATGAATACTAGGAGTCTAAAAGGAGAAAAATTCATAAATTTAGTAAAAAACATATTTCAAGCAAAAATCCAACATAATTATTAGCACTCCACATGGCACAAACAGACAATCAAATGTATAAAAATTCAGTAGCCAATACCCTAAACAAATTACCAAAAATAAAGTTAAACTTAGTTGGAGAAAAATGGGTACAAAGAACAAAAACAAAGGAGACATCTCATTTTATTAAAAATGGATAGCCAAAGCCTAAAATCTTGATAAATATCAGACTAATGAATAGATTTTTCATTAAAAAACTTCAAAATAATATTTTTTATTTTAAAAAATAAAAATAATACTTTTTTAATATCTTTTACTGATCCTGCCTCTGTCCAGATCAATGAGAAGTTTGCACTTTCATGCATGTACCCATTGGAAAAACTAAGAAAAAAATTTATGCTTTCCTTTTTTTAGCTCAACCTTAGGTGGTGGCCCATCATGGTAGAAGTTCGGCATTGGGTTTGCCTTAAACATCAAACTCTTTCTTAGTTGCTTAATGACTGCCTCTCTCTTCCTAAAAATTTCAAGACTAATGAAATCAAAGTTAATGGAGAAAGACTGACAAATTTAAACAAACATACACACAATAAGGTGTGCATAACAAGTTTAGAATTGCAAGTTTTGTGCATGCGTCTGTCACTTGTGTGAATTTGTCACACACACACACGCACACGCACACACACACACACACACACACACACACACACACACACACACACAGAGAGAGAGAGAGAGAGAGAGAGAGAGAGAGAGAGAGAGAGAGAGAGAGAGAGAGAGAATTCTTAACCTATGGTTAATAAAGATAATTGAGAGAGTAGCATACCTTGGTTCTTGCTTCACATTGTGTTTTCTCAGCTTCTAGCGCTACTTGTTTCTCTTCTAATTTTAAACAAAATTTGATACAATTTTATATTATTTTTCATCAAAATTCAATATCAATCCAAATCTAGGACCCATCTAAACATAAGATTAACGTTTTTTAAATTTCAAATGTGACCATAAAAAAACAATTCAAGTGACAAGTTTTCACTTGAATACGGTCAAACTGGTTCCTCAACTTAGAATTCATCATATACCACTAATTTCACATTTGAAAATTTGAGATTTAGATCTTAAATTTATATTTTTATAAGCTTAAATAAAATATAACATAAATTATGTCAAATTTTATATAAATTTAAATTTAAAAGCTAAAATCCATTGGGAGTAAACTTTCCCCTTTTTCAGAGAAATAAGTGCTACACATATATGTGATATGTGAGTATACCTGCCCACAAAGGACGACTAGGATTTGCCGGTGAACAAATTATTGGTCCAGATTGGACCTTAGGTCTCTAAAGAGGAACGGAAATCAATGTATTTGATTTGACTTTGCAAACTTCAAAATTATTATTTAAGCAATTGTTGAACTAATGTGGACATTTGTGCATGGACAGTAAGTAATACAAGCTTAAACATTGAGCAATCTCTATTTCCTTCAACTTTGACTTCTTTTTTTTTTTTTTACCATGCTTGAAGATACATAAGAAGGTATACATGCTTAGCTGATCTACTATTAACCTCATTCATAATTTCTTTATTTTTCTCAATCTCATTCGACAGCCCACTCACGTTTCCATCCTTCTTCTCCTCCACCCTCTCATCCTGAATCTTCAAAATAGGACCTTCCTCTTCAACAATCATATTCTCTTTTCTACCCACTTCTTTCCAAACCCTCTCATCTCCCTCCTTCCTCATACCTACCTTTCTTTTATCCTTAGACTTAACTCCAAATTAGCATACTACTTCAGTGTGACCTTGTCTACAACATTTATTACAATAGAAACCTCTTTTCTCATATATTACCCTTTGCTAATTCTGCTTTTGTCCTACCACCAACGGAAAACCCTCCACAGGATCTTTCTACAAGTCCACTTGAACACATAATTTCGCACTAGTGGCTTGTGTACTATATAATGTGACATTATCTATCCCCAGGAATCTACCAAACCTAGTGGCCAAACTTTGCAAACAATCCATTTTATATAAATGTAAAGGCAAACCTGGTAGGAAAATCCACTGAGGTGCGATCGATGGCTCCTTGTTTAGAGCTAAATATGTGAAAGGAGGTCATATTGCTCTTTGCAGACCTCATGGATCGGATTCTTCCTTTTGGAGGAAAGTTCTGCAGGGTATGCCTGAATTGTTAAGTAAATCTAAGTGGAAGGTTAGAGAAGGAGATGTAAATTTGTGGTATGATAAGTTTCTAGATTCGGGACCTTTGGTTGCATAGTATCCAGATGGTGCACATTCTCATATCAAATTAAAAGATTTGGTTATCAATAATGCGTGGGATGTGGAAAATTTGCAGAGGATGCTGGGTTATAATAAAGCGAAAGAAGTGATGGAAAAGGTGGGAAATCTTAGGAACTCTTCAGACATACTGCTATGGCTCCTGGAAAAGGATGGTTGTTTTAATACAAAGTTCGCATGAGATGTTATCAGAGTTAGAGCTCCAAAGTTTGAGTGGTCAAAGTGGGTTTGGAATAAATGGTTACCAAAGAAAATTGCTATCTGCATGTGGAAGGCCGCTTTTGAGTGTTTAAGTGTTGATGAAAAAGTGAGAAGGGTGGGGGTTTCACTGGCTTTGGCGTGTAATTGTTGTGATATGAGGCAGACAGAAGATATGAAGCATATGTTAAATAGGGGAGACTTTGCTAGTGAGGTTTGGAGGAAGGTTTTGGTGGAGATTGGTGTTCCTTTCTTTAGACAACAAAGTTGGAAAGAAAGAGTCCAAATGTGGTTTAATAGGGCTTCTAGATTTTCTCAATTGGGATCATTGATGGGTTTGATTCATTGTTTAGTAGTTTGGAGGCTGTGGAGAAGGAGATGTGTAGTTAGAATAGAGGGGAAATTAGAGAATAGTTCATATGTGTGGTTGTCCATTAAGTATTGGGTGGGGGTTTTGAGCATTAACAAGACATGATTGACTCAGTTAAAGGATGCTGATTTTCGGATATTTCAGAATCTGGAAGTGCAAATTATGAATAAAAGAAATAAAACTATATAATGTGTGAGATGACTAAAATCGGGGCAAGGGAGGTTGAAACTAAATTTGGACGGAAGCAGTTTGGGGAACCTAGGGCCGGCGGGTGGTGGTGACATCCTTAGAGACCATACAGGTTCTTTTGTGTTTGGTTTTTCAAAATATTTTGGTTCTTATTCAAATAATGAAGCTGAATTGAGAGCTGTGTTGGAGGTAATAAAGATTTGCAAACATTTGGGCCATACTAGTATTGATATTGAATGTGATTCAAAGATTGTTATAAATTTGATAAGATCAAGTAGGTATTCCTTGTGGTATTTATGGGATTTTTGGGAGTAGCTGATTGGTTTATTGGAGGGAGTAGACTTTTCGATAAAGCATTGATATAGAGAAGGAAATAAAGTGGCAGATGCCTTGGCTTGTCAAGGTGCTAGGGGGAGGAATAGGTTGTTTACAAATAGTAGTCAACTCCTTAGAGTTATTAATGAGTTATATAAATTGGAGAAGATGTGTACGACTTATATGAAGTATGTTTAGCTGATTTCCAATTGGTTTTGGTTTATGCTTTATGTTATTTATCTTTTCTTTGTTTTGTTGCGTGATATTTTTTTTGTAGGTCCTTGTTTTGTTTTGATTTGATTGGATTTGTAATCTTATTTTGGCTGGGTGTTGGTGTTGTATTTGGGAGGCCTTTAAAGGTTTGTCTTTTGTTTCTCCCTTTAATTATCTTGTAACCACAGTATTCCTCCACCAAAAGTGAGGGTTTCTCAATAAATAAATGGAGGTGCTGCCCTTTTTTTAAAAAAAAAAAGGAAAAAAAAAAAAGCTGATCTATTGTTCTAATAAAAATGAAATGAAATACCCAAATTTGTTTTTCTGGACAAATCTTAAAAGATATCTCATTGTTTCAGAACTGCAAGAAAGGAAACTCCTGCACCTATATGAAAACTATAGGCTTTGTGGGGGTTCAGTTTTCAGATTTGGTGCAACAGTAGTTCTCTTTTCTCTCTCTGTCTCTTTTTTTTTTTTTTTTCCTTCCAATCAGCAAGAAGTTTGCACTAGTACCCGAATAGAAGCTTAACGATAGTCAGGATGGAGTTATTAATCATCTCACACAAAACAAAAACATAAATGGGTCAAAATAGAGTACCCATTACATCCAGAATGCTAACAAACTAAAGAATATAGGCATTAATCATCTTGCACAAAACAAAAACATAAATGGATAAAAAAAGGAACACCTGGGCTACCACAAAAAAGTCATGTTAGAGAGAGAAGCTATCACCTTTCTTTAGAGAGGCACATGGCTTTGGGACGAATCTGCAATATCCTTGTTTAAATTCCTGCAAGTATTGAACTTTGTGGTTGATTTCCTATTGGTCTAATAACAAGTAGGGTTGCCATTTGAAAGATCTGTGAAGGAAAACAAGTGCTGGAAGAAGATTGTGGTTTTCCCGCCTAAGTTAAGTTTGAATTTTCTAGCTTGTACGAATCAGATAGGTTGGAAGGAAGCCCTTAGGGCACAATGAAGAGAGAGTAAAGAAGAAGAATCAAAGAAGGAAGTTGAGGAGGCCTTGAAATTCATTGTAATAAAAGGTGGAAATAAAGATCTATGGATGAAAAAGAAAAAACATGAGATAATGGCTAAGTTCTCTCGGCTTGCTAGGGAGCAACTGATGAAAGTCTAGGTAACAGAGAAAGGGACTCAGGAAACGTTTGACCTTCTCATGCCAATACAAAAACAAAGAGAGGACTTCTGTTCCTCTTTGAGTAATGCGAATGAAGGATGTCTGAAGGAGGTCGCTATCAAGTATCAATTTGGGGTTTTAGATTCTCAAGAGGCCTTAATGAAAAATACTTTGACCCTTGACAAGGAGAAAGGATTGAATCTTAAGAAGGGCTCCAACAGATGCTCTTCCTCCCATTGTTCCAGTGAAGATGTCCCTTGCTGCAATCTAGAGGGGATAAGGGCTCCTAGTTTGCCATGCATAGTAGAGGAAAACAATGTCTCTCCCTAAGAAGCTAAAGGTTTGTGTTCTAATGATGTCCCCTTTGACTCTAAAAAGCAAGACTCGAAAGAAATGGAAAATAGTGTGGCACCAAGTAGTGAGAAGGATAATAATCTGGCTGCTGAAGTGGAAGGCCTTTCAGAAAAGATACAAGATCAGAAGGGGCTTGATGGTGAGAGAACCATCCTAAGATACAATAAGAAGGTTGCCTGGGTAGAGCTTTTTTCCAATAATCGTGATCCCTCAAACTGTGGTCCCCTCCTAGGTTTTGAGCATATTGATGATTGTGTTCATATCCTTCCTTCTACGATGTACAACTCAGAGGGGATAACAAACAAACATCTAGTGGGGTATTTTACAGGGAAATTCCCTGGTAAGATGGCCTTCAACTCCCTGTTAAGGTCCTGGAAGGTCAATGTGGTATTTACTCAACATGATAAGGGTTGGATTGTTCTTAAATTCGAGAGGGAGGAAGATCTTAATGAGGTCTTATAGAAAAGTCCTTACTCAATATATAGAAGAATTCTAATCCTCAAGAAAATACCTAAATTCTTTCAATTTGGCCTGGAACATAGAACGATTGTTCTTATCTGGGTACAACTAAAGGACCTCCCTTTTGAATTGTGGTCTCCTGAAGCTATTAGGAGGTTCTGTTTGGCAATTGGCAAACCTCTATGTATGGATAAATTAACCACTACGAAGGGTAGAATATCCTATGCTCAAGCCATGGTGGAGGTATACATAGAAAAAGAAGTTAAGCACAGAGTTAAGATTCTACTTCTAGATGATGTTGAGATCTCCCAAGAAATAGTGTACGATGGACTTCTGAGGTTTTGTCATAAATGCAAGTCCATTGGCCACTTTGAGGCTTTTTGTGGTCCTAGAGAAGGGGTTAAAAAATCTCTAGTTGCTCAGTACAGACCCAAGGTGAATGCCAAGATACCAAACACTGAGGAAGATGTTGATGCTACTGGAATTGTAGGGTCAGAAAATGAAAAGGTGGCCACGTCCAATTCTATGAAGGTGGTGGGTGAAGGTAAAAATTATGGGGTTGCTCAGGCTAATGCAGAAGATGGCAAGGTGATTTTGGTCCTTGAAGTCTCCTCAGAAGAGTTAGAAAATGATTGTAAGGATTCCTCAGAGTTTGCAGTTGAAGCTGCAGTTGAGGAGAAAATGATATTTGTCCAGTTCTTGTCACAGGCAAAGCCATAGTGGGGGTTAGAATAGAAGGGAAGAATGATAATGAGAATGATTTAAACCCCTCGGGTAATAACAGAATCAAATTGCCAAAGGAAAAGGAAAGGTTGATGATTTCCAACTTGTTAAAAGAAAGAAGAAAGGGAAACGTCCTCACTTTAATCCACTCACGTTTGGTAAGGGGTTGAGAGCCCTTTCTAAAGCCTAATAAATATTGCAAGCTGTAATATCAGGGGTCTAAACAAGCCCCTGAAGCAAAATGGGGTATTAAGCCTCATGAGAAGGAATAAACTGGATGTTATCGGTATTTTAGAAACAAAAATGTCTGCAGAAAATATAAAAGAAATGATGAGGAAAATATTCAAGAGTTGGAAGCAGATCAACAACTTTGATCTCCATAAGGAAGGGAGAATTCTAGTGATATGGAACTCTCAGAAAGTTTACCTTCAGATGATTGACATGAACCCCCAAGTAATTCACTGTTGCATTGAATGTTTAGTAACTTCTAATAAATTCAATGTAAGCTTCGTGTATGGCTTCAATACTATCATGACTAGGAGAGCTCTGTTGCACAGCATCTACCAGCTTAGTAAGCTCCCTTCCCCCTGACTTCTTATGGGGGATTTCAACTGTGCTCTATTTCTATTTATGGGATGTTTGTCTCATGTAAATATTTTTGTATAGAATTCCCTATAGCCATCCAATATTTTCTAAAGCATCCAATTTATTCTGAAGCGTTATATAACAAAATGTATCATAGTTTCGCTTTCATTTGCCAAAAATCTTAAAATTAAGAGTTGAATAGAAAATTGGGGTTCAAGCCTGATTTTGGCAAGAACCCTTTATGTGCTTGGTTTTCAGGGGGTTTAATTAAAATTATTCCTTTTTTTCTTAATCAATCATTCTATTGTCATATTTATCATGATGGTATCCTTTGATTGTAATGTTTTTGTTGGGGATATCATTGGAGGTCTATTGAGTTTGTGCTACATGTAGTATAAGATGGCGTTTCTCCGTTCTCATACTTCTTCGCTTCTTCTAATACTGCAGAACGGTCACGGTTCATTAATATATGGAGACAATTGTTTGTGCATTTAATTCTTTTTAATTTATAACATTATATTTTAAAAATATATATTTATTACTACACGACAACTCATGATATTAATTTAGTCATTATCTAAATCAAGGGGTATATTTTTTCAGGTCACGAGAGTCTTCAATTAGTACAACACAAATAAAAATTCAACTGAACTTTCCTGATTTGATTTTTTTTTCCTCTCTAAGCATCATCTTGAACATCCTAATCATCCCACCCTTTTGTATTTGTACGATTGAAGAATCCTCAAAGGATTAATGGCATAATTTGAAGAACTTATATTGGTTTAAAGCAATTAATCATCACTTGTTCTTTAATAAATTCATTCTAAAACCTAAAAATAGTTATAGAATTAGACATTGGTTGTAACAAATTTTTTACCCTGTGTTTTAAGTGGAGTTAGAAAAAAATACAATATGAAATTATATTAAATTTCATTTAAATCTGTGTAAATTTAAATTCAAAATCCAAAATTCATGCTATCAAATACTATCTTAATTTTTTAAAAAAAAATATTTAAAAATATTTTTTAAAAGAAAATTTATATGAAAAAAAAATTTTCTAAACGGAGTAGGCTAGCTATATTTTAGGAGATATGAATGGTGTGCAAAAGTAATTAATGTACATCTTTCCTTTTTTTTTTTTTTTTTGTCAAATATGAAATTCTGTCCTATTTTTATCATTTTTCTCTTTAATTGTGATGTTGTGAAAAACAGTTCATATTTATAGTATGTTTCTATCGGTCATTGTTCTATTTCTTTTTTCTTTTTTTAGGGATTGGTCATTTTATAAGTATCTTTGAAATTTTTTTTTTTTTTTTTTTTAATTACA
The DNA here is from genome assembly GCF_029873635.1 of Malania oleifera. Taxonomy (NCBI): domain Eukaryota; kingdom Viridiplantae; phylum Streptophyta; class Magnoliopsida; order Santalales; family Ximeniaceae; genus Malania; species Malania oleifera. Next base: position 12,844,667 of record NC_080419.1, read on the forward strand.
TAGGAATTCCAGCCACCAACAAGCCCTTCAAACCCCTTGGTGCAGCACCAAACTTGTGGATCAGCATCCTCCTCCTAGGTCTCGTTGATCAGGTAAATAAATTTTTTTTCTTTTTGGTTTTACGCGAAGATGTTTCTTCACGTTCATATATATATATATATATATTGTGTGTGTGTGTGTGTGTGTAATTTTCTTAATTTTCTAAAGATATAACAGGCTATCAATGGGGTTTCAATCCTAGTTTTTGTTATCCGACTTTTCATGCATATATAATTAAGAAACATAGGCAACTTACCATGTAATGGGACAATATCAACAAAAACCAAGAATACATACACGTATACATATATATAATTATATATGCATACATATAATTTCAAAAATAAAATTAAAAAAAATTCTTAAATTATTAAATTATAAGATAAAAAATATAAATATTCAACTATGTGTGTTAAATCACAAAATTAACCATGTAGATATAGGCATAATAGGCTTCAAAATCTTGGTGACATGTTATATATGTTTTTTACACTATTTGGAAGCATGGATTGCGAATCTTGAATTCGGATTTGGATGGATTTCGATAAATTTCAGTATAATTTAATATTACATCTAATCCAAATTGTGAAGAATTTAATAACAGATAAATAGAAAATGAAAAGAACTAAAATTGCAAGAATTCAATTATAGAGGAACTCAACCAGCAATAGAATACAACTGAGAAAAAATGCATTCGATGGATTGAGAGAGAGAGAGAGAGAGAGAGAGAGAGCATTCTGAGTATATATCTCAAATACAAAGCAGCCTTCTTCATATATATAATACATTGAAGAAATAAAACTAATATAATTGAAGATCTAACTGAAAGTTAGTTAAGAATCAGTTGAGTCTTCTTGAGTTCCTTGAACTACCTTGAGTTTTTCCTCTTTGGACTTTAATTCCAATTTATCAATATATGATGCTATATTCAAACACCCCTCCTCAAGATGAGCATGAATATTAATAATGTTCATCTTGCGCAAATTATGATGGAAAGGCAACGAACCAAGAGGCTTTGTAAGAATGCCTGCAAGTTGTAATCGTGAAGGAATGTAAAAAATTTTGATAATATGCTGCTGTACTTTTTCCCTTATAAGATGACAATCAATTTGAATGTGTTTTGTTCTCTCATGTTGTACTGGGTTAGTGGCAATTGACAAAGCTGATTTACTATCTGTATATAACAATGATGGTTGAGGATGAGCAACATTAAGGTCTTGAAGAGCAAAGAGTAACCATTATACTTCACATGATGTGGCTACAAGAGCTCTATATCATGCTTCAACAGATGATTTGCTAACTGAGGGTTGCTTCTTGGATTTCCAAGAGATCAATGAATCTCCTAGAAAAACAGAAAAACCAGTGACACCTCTTCTGGTATCTGGACAACCTGCCCAATCACTGTCAAAGAAGGCCTTCAATTGTAAATTAGAAGATGAAGGAAAAAATAATCCTTGGCCCGGTGTTGCTTTTAAATATCGAAGAACACAAATTGCAGCTTGATGATGAGATATTGCAGGTTTAGCAAGAAATTGACTAAGAACCTAAACAGAATAAGCTAGATTAGGTCGTGTAATAGTCAAGTATAAAAGTCTGCCAACTAATCTTCTGTAACCTAATGCATCTTCATAGTCATTGGGATCAGCTGTACTGAGTTTGGTATTTGATTCCATTGGAAAAGCAGCTGGTTTGAATCCTGAAAAACCAGTATTATGAAGTATGTCTAAAGCATATTTCCTTTAACAAAGAGAAATGTCAGACCGTGATCTTGCTACCTCTAGTCCTAGAAAATATTTGAGTTGTCCCAAGTTTTGATTGTAAATTTATCATGTAGAAATGATTTGAGCTGCTGAATGTCAGTAAGACTATCACCTACTAGAATAACATCATCTACATAGACAAGTAGAGCTATAAAGGAAGTAGTGATTTTCTTAATAAAAAGAGAACAATCAGATTGACCTTGAGTGAAACCATAATCAAGAAGGGCTTGAGAAAGTTTTGCAAACCATTGTCGAGAGGCTTGCTTTAGTCCATATATACTTTTTAGTAGTTTGCATACCAAATTGGACTGCTGAATATGTAAACCAGGAGGTACTACCCATATAGACTTCTTCATGTAAATCACCATGTAAAAAAGCATTATTGACATCTAATTGATGGATATGCCAACACTTGACAGTGGCAACAACTAATAATAATCGAATGGAAGTGATTTTTGCTACTGGAGAAAAAAGTATCAAAGAAATCTAAACCTTCTTGCTGGTTGTAACCTTTAGCTACCAACCTTACTTTATATCTCTCAACAGTTCCATCACCCTTGTATTTTATTCGAAATACCCATTTACAACCAATGGTCTATTTATTTTGAGGGAGAGGAACAAGTTGCCAAGTTTTGTTTAGCTCTAAAGCATTTAATTCATTTCTCATAGAAAATTGTCATTCAGGTGATTTAGCAGCCTATTTATATGACTTTGGTTCTGAGGTAACATAAATTGAAGTTGAAAAGGCTTTATGGGAATTTGAAAGTCTATTAACAGAAAGAAAAGAAGAAATAGGATAAGGAATACCTATGTTGAAAGAGCAATCACTTGAAGGAGATGAGATGTTTGCATAGGGAAACAAGGATACATTACCACAGTGATAATCTTGCAGATATTTTGGTGGATGTTTAACTCCGGAAGATTTTCTGATGTATGTATTAGGATAAATGGGAACTATTGATTTAGAAGGATCATGATTAGATGGATAATAGTTTGATGTAGAAGGAGATAATGAATCAAAAGGAATAGAAGTTGCCGATTCAGTGAAATTTCTGGCAGTGTGAGATGAGTCTGAAATAGGAACATTAGATGATGTAGTATTGGAATAGAAGAAATAGGAATAGAAGAGTCATGTTGAAATTCTGAAGGAGGGAACCAAAAATTTGAAATGGCAGAGTTAAGTGGAAGAACTTTGAAAGGAAAAGTGGTTTCATGAAATATAACATTTCTGGAAATAATTATTTTGTTGGTGGTTAAGTCCATAAGTTTATAACCTTTGACATTAGGAGGATAACCTAAGAATAGACTTTTTGTTGCTCTTAGATCAAACTTTTGCTTGTGATGAACAATTGAAGATGCAAAACATAAGCAACCAAAAACTTTTAGATGAGAAAATTTTGGTGGTTTATGAAATAACATTTCAAAAGGTGATTTGTTTTTAAGAAGAGGAGTTGGAATTCGACTGATGATATGAGCAGTAGTCAATATATAATCACTCTAAAAAATTAAAGGTAGGTTTGCTTGAAACATCAGTGCTCGAGCTGTATTTAATAAGTGCTAATGTTTTCTTTCAATGACTCCATTTTATTGTGGAGTTTCTACACAACTTCGTTGATGCAAAATACCAAATGTTTTATAAAAGTTGGTAAGTATAGCTCTGTGAACCGTTATATGTTCTTATCATTTTGACAGAGGTATTGAATTGATTCAAAATCATTTTATAAAAATATGGCAGCAGAGATGATACTTCAGATATTTTTTTTTTTTAAGTAGAAAAACCCAAGTACACCGTGCGAAATCATCTACAATAGTTAAGAAAAATTTAAAACCATAATATGAAATAGTAGCAAATGGACCCCATACATCACAATGAATCAAGTCAAACATCGTATTAGAAGTATGCTGAAATACAGGAAAGGAAAGCTTTTTCTGTTTTGCAAGTGGACAAATGTCACAGATATTTGTACAATCAAAAGCAATTGAACTATCTATCTATTGAATAAAAGGAATTCTAGACTTTGAAATGTGGCCTAATCTGTAGTGCCAAAGGTTTGACTGAATTTTTGTGGTAGCTGATATGAAAGATGATATAGAATGGAAAGAAGAAGTTGACAGAGAATGCTGGCAAAGATATGTTGTCAAAGGGGATTGAGAAAAATGATGAAGTCCTTGTTTCTCAAAGGCAATCCCAATCATCTTCTTCATTGAATGGTCCTGTAAAAGACAATAAGAGGCAAAAAAATTTTCTCTTTAGTTCTTTTAAAGTCCTTAACTTCTTTTAATATTTAACCAATTCTTTGACTTGTTTATTTGTTTTGTCAATCAAACAAGAACTTGATTTTTTTTGAACAATCAATCAACAACACTAATAAAACATTCAATCTTCAATCACACAAATAATTAAACTAGTCAAGACAATCTGTAGTGACCCGAAGAATAATAGCATTTTAATAATAAGAGAGAGAGAAAATAGATACCAAAACAGAAGGAGGCCGTAAACTTCGTCGAAGAACACAGGGACTCGTCTATGAAGGTCTTCAGAATTTCATCGACGAACACAGGGCTTCATCGACGAGAAAATACCGAGAGACGGTTCGGGCTGCTCTGAATTTCGTTGACGAACACAGGGTCTTTTCGACGAATTTTGTGAAAGGCTCGTCGACGAAGTGACGTGTCTCGTCGACGAACCTAATCCTATAAATAGTGGAAATCCGGGATAATCTTCATTTCTCTCGCCGCTCTCTCTCTTTCTCCTACGACTCTCTCTCCCTTCTCTCTTCGTTTCCGGCCTCACCAGTCGCCGGATCGACGATCCGAAGCTACCACGATGCTCCTGGCGGAGTTCTCTACAAGACTGCTAGAGTGGATCGTCAGGAAAACGAAGTTGGATTTCATCCCAAATTCAAGGTAAAGTCTTGTATCCAATTTTTGACTTCTTGCTAGTTATAGGAAATGATATAGGCGGAAAAATACTGATGTTATGTTCTGGCATATGTTGGTTTCAGGGTGTTTTGTAGGAGGCCCTGCGGGTGTTAGGCTTGTATTCCCTAAGGGCTTTTCAAAGTTAAGGTAAGGGAAATATGCTATGCTGGGAAGTTTCTAAATATTATACAGTGTATTTATTTATGAAAATTATGTATTTAAGTAATGTGTGGCTTGTGATTATGAATACAGTACAGAATTATGTTTTACGATATTTTAGCATTCTAGTTTTACGATACTTCAGTACCATGATTATATGAACATCAGTATTATGATTACGCAGTTACGGTATTATGATTATGCAGTTACAATATTATGATTATGCAGTTCTCAGATTTACAGTACAGTTTATGCAGCATCATGGTTATTTCAGTGCTTCAGAATCATGATAAATCAGATATATATATATATATATATATATATATATTATATGATATCAGACCCTGTTGGACTTGCAGCTACAAAGCACGGTACCGTTGCTACAGATACTATGTTACTTATTTAGTGCAACCACCTATTCAGATAATACGTGGTAAGGTCGACCACCTAGGCCCTTGAAGAGGTTAGGCTCCCCATCCAGATATGGGTTGAGGTGGGTAGGTCGACTAAGGGAGTTCAGTGATTTATTCCTGGTTGGCCAGCCAGGATAAATCCAGCCTACGGGCCGCACAACCTCGTCATAAGGGGCATGTCATGACATAGATAGCCACAGGGAACAGTTTCAGTTACTATTACATATGTACAGATTTATAGTAACAAGGATCCTACTTATATACATTAGAAGTATTCCTGAATTATAACCATAATACTGATGTGTTAAGCAATAGGGAAAAGGGGTGGTGTACTTTATTATTTGCGATGTACTTTTGTACTCAATTATTCATGTTTATATGAAATAGATTTCACGACATATATATAGTAGCTCATTTGCCACACACTAGTAATAGCATATTTCTTCTTACTGAGCGTTGACTCATCCCAGTGTTGAAATATTTTTCAGGTGATCCAGGTAGGTGAGCAGATCAGGCTCGCAAATAGAGGGGCGTCTGTAGTGTTCTGTTAGAGAGTGAGTATCATTTTTGGGAGCGTTTTTTGATATTCCAGTTTAGTTGAGGGAATTTTTGAAAAACAGTTATATGTGTATATTTTGGGAAACACAGTAGTACTCTGGTATTGATTTTGTATTATATATAATGGTTATGTTTGTATGATTCTGCTTCCTACTACTTAGGTTAATATCATGGTATCAGAGTATGTTATTTGCTATTATAAAAAAAAATCAATTTAATAAGCAGGTCGTTACAGAATTAATTTATTTGCTAAGTACAAGTTAAACAACAAACAACCAAACCAAGATATAAAGTATTCAGCACTTTGGTAATATAAGATCTTGAGATTGTTTGTTTGTTTATATAAGCCTTGTGATTATGAATTTGAAAACCTTGTGAAAAATATAATTGAATATTCAACAATCCTTTCACAAACACAATAAAGCTTTTGTTGTCAGCCCTAGATATAAATTTGAATCAAGCCCTGTATATATGGATTTTCTTAATATGATGTTCAATACAACATTCAATCACTTTTTCCAAATATTCAAAACTCAAATAAACTTTCAATTAATTTATCTTTTAAGTGTTTAACCAAGAAACGTACTCTCGTATGGTTTCCGCAAGATATGGTTTAACCAACGTACTTCCCTTCGGTTTCCGCAACCCAAATGAAAATTAAACTTTAAGTTTACTTGATTTCCAAATATGCATAGTATATTTAATTTCAATTTAAACTATCCACGCAATTTAAATATGTACTGAAAATAAAGAGTAGGGAAAGAAAGAGTGAGACGGAGATTTTTACGAGATTCGGCTTATACCCAGCCTACGTCCTCGCCTTTGGAAAACCACCAAAGGATTACTAAACTTGTTCATTTAACAGGCGGAACAAACCTTTACAACACTCCTTGGGTAAAGCTAGAGCCCACCTTTTCCAAACGATATCCCCTTGTCTGGTCACTCCTTAACTATGCTAGAGCCCGCCTCTCTAAGTAATATCCCCTTGATTAGCCAATGATCCAAACAACCCTTGGAAGCGTCAATCTACAAGATAAAGATCAAATAGATGTATACAAAGAACTTGCTCCTCAAAGAGCTGGTTAGTACAACAATTACAGCACAACTAATATACTTCAAAGTAAATCACAATATGGAATATAACTTGAAGCTCAAGGAAGTATATCACCGATTAATTCTTTCAATGATTGAAAGATTTATAATTTGTAGCACAATTCTGGTGGAAGAAGATCAACTAAAACTCAGTTGAATTCGTGCACAATATGAGAGCTTAAGAGCAAGAGAGAGCCTTGAGAATTTGAAAGCAATTTGAGAGAGACTTTGAATTTTTTCAGAATTTGAATTCTTGGTGTATTGAGTCAATGATCTTTAAGGCTTATTTATAGACTTTAAAAGGTATGTAACTTGGTCCCCAAGTGGCTTGAAGTATTCTCCAAGTTTCCATAAGTTTTGAGCCTCAAACAACCCCATTTAAAAATTTGACCGTTATGAAAAAATTCATAACAGCCGCGTGACAGATGACTGTCCATTTTGGGCAGTTGTCTGTCCAGTTAAAACAAAGGGGTAGAAAGGTGGTAGTCATCTGTCCAAACCCACACAAATGCCTCAAAGTACACTGGTAGTCGTCTGTCAAGCTGTCAGCTTCGAGTACTCTTTAGTATTTTGGTCATAAATTTTTCTGTATAACTCCAAATTTGACGTTCTTTGTGTAAAATGAAATCTAAGAGAAAATCCTACAACGTTCATGTTGAACACAGTTTACAATACGGATTTTTTTATGGAGAAAAATGTACATCAATGCAGATGTAGAAAATTTGACAGCATTTGAGAAATCCTCTTTTTTTGTGCTTTTCATTCCAAAACTGATTCTAACCTTTTTGAAACAATTTTTGACCTTATAAAAATATTTTACAAGTATATTCAAAGGTATCTAGGTCTAATAAATTTACCTAAGAGCTTCATGCATCCATATTGAAATTCTTTGAAGTACTTACATGAAATTTCCTAGACTTTTTCAATTCTTGAATTCCTTGAGGCCTTTATACTTGTTTCATCTTTCTTTGAGCTTTCCATGTTGATCACTTGGGCTTTCATTATTTGAAACTATTTCTTTAATATCAATGCTCTCATGATCTTCAGGCTTTAATTCATGCCTTAAGCTTGATATAATCATCTTTCTTTGAAGTACAAGTTTTCATGAACTCTTTAACCTTGCATTCTTTATTTAGTCCTGAAAATACATCACTTAAATAAAGCATGTTAAGTTCTACTTGTTTGTTAGCATCAAAAAAAGATGTTAAACCTTGTAAGGTCAACAGAATCTTTGGTTCGTTTAGAAACAGACAAGAGGTTAAAAGAAAAGCTAGGAACACACAACACATTATATAAAAATAATGTGTTAGAAAGTTTCACAGTTCCAGTATATAATGCTGAAACAATATGGACACTAGGAAGATTAATTGAAATTGAAACTGATTTAGGGGTAGAATAATAAAGTTGAGGTGAACAAATCATATGATCTATTGCTCCAGTATCCAAGATCCAAGAAAATTCAGAATTTAATTTTGTAGATACTGAATTACAGTTATTGAAAAAATTACCAGAAGAATGAGGTGTAGTGACTAAATTTACTATTGTTGTAGATGAATCAGTAGGCTGAGCAGATGAACCTAAATTGGCAAGAGCTAAGATTTTATTAAATTCTTCAGGAGTTAAACTTATCCTTTGATCCTCAGTACTTTGTTGATTGGAAATTTTTTCAGTTGTGATAGCAGCATGTGCAGAAGAAGAATTTCTTTTTCCTTTAGGTCCAGTCCAACCAGGAGGATAACCATGCAATTGAAAACATTTATCAATCGTATGACCATTGTATCCACAATGAGTACAATGCAATAATGATTTCTTGGACTTGTCTTTGGAAAATCTGAACTGAGTAGGCTGAGTATACTGAGTAGGCTTGGCTAGCAACGCATATGTTTCAAGAGCTAAATAATTTGTTAGTTGTCTTTGGCTTTCTTCTTGTAGTAATAAAGAAAATACCTTGGCCATGCTAGGCAATGGAATAGTAAGCAGCAACTGACTTCATATTGAAGCAAAAGAATCATTCAATCCTACAAGAAATTTTAATACGTAATCTGATTGTTGTCGAAGAATCAAGAAATTGAATAAATCGCAGGTGCGAGAAGTCATCTTGCCACATGTGCAGGTTGGAAATGGTTTGTAACTGATATACTCATCCCAAAGAGTTTTAAAGCACTAAAATACTCAGTAATCGAAGATAAACCCTGATTTATGCAACTTAAAGATTTTTCGAGATGAAAAAATCTTTAACCATCACTTCTCAAATATTGTATCTTTAGTTCATTCCAGAGATCAACAGCTAAAGTAACATACAATAAATTGTTTCTTATATCTTTAGAAATGGAATTCATGAGCCAAGAAAGCACCAAATTGTTTGCACGAAGCCAGACAGTGTGTAAGATACAATGTGTAGTAGGAGCAACAAAAATTGAGCCATCAATGAAGGCCACCTTGTTCTTGACAGTGAGAGCAATGGTGATCAAACGGCTCCAGGCAACATAGTTATCTCCTGCAAAAATCTCATAAACCAGTAAAGATCCTGGATTATCACTAGGAAGGAGGAAAAATGGGCTTGAAGAATCATTAGAAGGATTGATAGAAGAATCATCTGATAGGTGTGAAGAATCTGAAGAATTAAGAGGATTAGTATTAGACATGTTGTGAACAAGATAAAAGAAATGACTTAATTAAATTCTAGAGCAGAATTTTCAGTTTAGATTAAAAAAAATGTATGCGGAAGCAAGAAGATCTTCTCTGATACCATGTGAAGAATTTAATAACAGAGAAATAGAAAATGAAAAGAACTGAAATTGCAAGAATTCAATTACAAAGGAACTCAACCAGCAGCAGAATACAACTGAGAAAAAACGCATTCGATGGATTGAGAGAGCGAGAGCATTCTGAGTATATATCTCAAATACAAAGCAGCCTTCTTCATATATATATATATATATATATATATAATACATTGAAGAAATAAAACTAATATAACTGAAGATCTAACTGAAAGTTAGTTAAGAATCAGTTGAGTCTCCTTGAGTTCCTTGAACTGCCTTGAGTTTTGCCTCTTTGGACTTTAATTCCAATTTATCAATATAGGATGCTATATTCCAACACAAATCCAAAACCTTCCCAAACATAAGGTTACTCTAGACCTAGTTTTGGGAGAAATCATAAAGGGAGTTTGGTTCATAACATAAAAATTATATTATCATGGAATGACATCCTTAGAAATCATCTTATTCCCAATAATGGAATGTCTGAATCCCATGACTAGGATGTCTGATTTTCATGAATTTGATGTCTATCTTATGTGAATATTTTTATTTAGTTCACGTAGGAGACCTTATGACTCGTTTGCTTCGAGAGAATAGTTATTCATTAGTATAAGATACAATATAGTTTAAATTTTTGAATCGTTTTTTCATGCCCCAAACCTATTAGGGTCTAAGGTTTGACTTTTTATAAAAACTGCACAAGTGATGTAAGAACTAGAAATAAGGAAAAATAAATAAAACCTTATAAACTTTTATACTAGAGTGCTAATAACTGCATTACAGGAGTATCCCCAACATCAAAATTAACATTCTTAAAAATTTCAAAACATAAAAGCATTTCTAGTTGGCATACTAGTATTTATTCTAAACTGCTCTCTCTAATCCCACCCATGTGCTTGCTATGCCTGATTCTAAAAACACTCCTCAAAACTGTCTGTAAGGTAGGAGAATAAATTAGTGAGATGACGCTCAGTAAGTAAGAAAGATTATATCAATGTATAGCCATGATTAGCTTTATTGTATCAATTCTGTGACAGTTAACATTTAATACTGTAATTTCAAAACTGCATTTGTAAAACTGTAAAATATTCATAAATTTATGCATAAAATTATTTCTATTAAGCTATAACTGTAACTTTTATAACTGTTTTTTTTTATTACATTTTTTTTTTCTTTTTTGCATATACTGTAAATTGTAAACAATTAGTTGTAACTGTACACTATAACTATTAGCAGTAAACTGTAACTGCTTTTGAAAACAATGAACTGTAACTATAATACTTATATATATATATATTTTCTCTTATACTTGTTCTATAAAATTTCCTTTAGGCTATAACTGTAAATTGTGGGCCATGTTTATCTCCATGGCAAGGTTATGTAGTCCGAAGACTAGACTTAATCGACGGTCAAACCAAACTAAGTCAAACTTTAACTATAAGTGAGATTTTCCTTATTAAGTCCTCATCTGAAACCAGGTTTGCACTCGAAAGAATCCACTGCTCTGAAAACCACTCAGTAGAAAAGTATAGGTGCACTCTCTGTAATTATAAATTGTAAACTATAGTACCGAACATTTGTAACTCTGTAATCTCTTAGCCATAAAAGTTTTATAACATACTAATATATAAATTATGCAATAAAAATAGCATCATAAAAAATATCATTATTGCTTATTGTTTCATAAAACATGTAATGTACTTTAATAAAAATAAGCCAATATCATACAGTTTTTGTGGGGAAAACATTTATTCTTAATAGAACATCATAATGCTGTAAATTACTCAAGAGAATTAAAATATTTTTTTAAAAAATATAAACTCAGGTATATTCTATAAAAAGTTAGCATAATCAAACCCACTTACTTGATCTCCTCTGGATTTGAAAACTTTCTATTAAATCCTTAACCTATCACAAGATAACCACAAATCCATGATTTAGAAAATAATTTATAATTTTGCTTTGAATCCCCTCAAGAGTTTAATTTTAAATTCAGCTGTATTTAATAAACCGCTATTCAGAAAAATATGAGGCTTATCTCGAAATGATCTTCTTTTTATGCTTAGAATTTAGAAACAAATTTTGTATACATACAACATTGTTTGTTTACTAAACTTCAGTTTTGAAATTGACTTTTAGTTTTGCTAATTGAACTGGGCATCCCAAAATTCAACACTTATTTTGAAAAATAAAAAAAGCCACTTTATAAAGCTTCAAAAATCACCAAATTAAATACATATGTTCCTATATATGTTATATATGAGTCTACCAAATTTTGTGGTCAGATTCAAAGTAGAAGGTATAAAATAAATTCGGAACCTAAGTCTGGTTGTAGCTCTAACATCATACTGACAGCATACTGACTGTAGTTTCGAAAAATCAAAAATCATATCAAATGATTTTAGAAAATTCCAAAATTTAATCCTCAAGAGTATTTATATATTAAATACCAGCCCACAAAATATCAAAATTTTTGGGCATAACCTCGGCTCCAGAGAAATCCTTATCTTTTAGACATTCAATATTACAGTAAGATTCAAAATATAAATCTTGAAAATTCTAAAGACCATACTAGGATACCTTCAAAATTACAAAATTGAACAACTAAGATAATACCTATAACATAATAAAAATCTAAGTATACCACCAAAATTTGATTCAGAAACATACCTTAATTTAACCCTTCACGCTACAATTTCTCAAGACCCAAAATTCTAATTCTCAAAATTTTGGACTCCCTTATTTTCTCTCTTTTTCTCCTTCTCTCACTCTCTTTCTTTTTCTCTTTCTCTTTGCCCCCTTCTCCTTATCTTCCTCTCTTTCTCTCCTTCTCTGCCTCTTCCAATTCCTACACATGGCACCCCTCCCCCTTTTATATAAAAGTGCTAAGGCACATTAATGAGGAGACATGTGTCATCCATCCCTCAACCAAGGGGACACATGTCTCCTTATCATTTCTCAAAGCATACAAAGCGACATGTGTCCACATGTCACCTTCTCAATTTTTATTTTTGTTTTTTGTTAATTTTTAAAGTTTGCTAAATGACATGTATGCCCCTTCCTAACTCCAAAATTACTCAAAATATCATTTAATCTTCTAAAACTACCCTTGTACTCCAATTATATTCCTAACTTGTCCTACCTTTTTTATAAAGATATCCCCACACTTTTAATTAAATGCCCATATTGACCTTGTATCAATTATTATTATTATTATTATTATTATTATATATTTAGGATCATTACACGTTTGGGGGTTGAATAAAATGTGTTCATTTTTGCTTAATTGATAATTTTCATGCTCTTCCAATAATGGGAGGTACCATCTAAGATCTTGTCTATAATTGAATCCCTTGGGTTTTGTATTTCTTAATAAGACATGGAGGAACTATTAATAATAATTGAATTTATCAATTTGTTTTTATTCACTAATACTATTAAATGTCATTAAATATTAATCTTTTTATTTTTTGATTTTATGAGAATTTCATGTTTAGAAATGTTGCTGCCAAGAATTGAACTACTTCAGCTCCTCTGTCTTTCGACTGTGACCACCTAAGAAGAATAAAAAAGGAATGGCTTGGAGGACAAAGAGTGTATTCCGGGGGATCACTATGATACAGTAAGAGACTTTAAGAGGCTTTGATTTGCAACAATAAATGAAAAATGAGTTGGAATGAGATGCTTTCTCCTCTTGAGATCCCCCTTTTATAGTGGTGAAAGTAGGCTTTCCTTCAGCTTGGGATTTATGAACATGCTATTATGTCTTGGGGGGTTACAGGTAACTCAAGGGTGATTATACAAGACAATAATATCAACTCTTGTAACCACATCAGGGGTTATGGATAACCTAAAGGTGGTTATGCAAAACACCAAATACTATTAAATGTTGGCATTATAACTACCCGCCTCTATAAGCACACCTATCAATGTTAAGCATACCAATTTTGGGCGCATCAGTTGCCCCCCTCCCAAATACTCTCGAACATTTGAAGTAAATTTCCTTTATTCGAGAGTTGCAATTTAAAATGGACCCTAAGTGATTTAACTCAATTGGAACCAGCTATAGGGCTTCCTAGCCCTCCCCTAGTCACAAAACCTATCGCCCTGATCCGAGCCACTTTATTCACTATTAGGTTCAATATGAGTCGATTGTGCACATATTTCAATTCAATTTGAGCCAACACTCGCACTTATCGGCTCAATTCAAGCTGATACACTTATTTTCAAGCTCACTTTAAGTTCACTTCTGCATTATTCGACTCAATTCAAGCTAGAAAGTATGCTTTAAAAAGCGTATTATGACCAGTATGGCCTTATCCGAGCAGTGCTCGTTAGATGGGACATTATAGGTGAGCAGTGCCCACCCCCTTTGTTGACTCATGTGTAGGGCTTATAAAATAGGCAAGTCTTCATGGCCTCATGAGTTGTTCTTATCAGATGGGTCATTTCAGGTGAGTCGTGCTCACTCCTTTGTACCTCATGCGCTATGCTCATCAAGTGAGAAAGTCTTCAAAGCCTCATGAGTTGTGCTTACCAGATGGACCATTACAGGTGAGTCGTGCTCACTTGTTTGCACCTCATGAGCTATGCTTATCGAGTAGGCAAGTATTCAGGACCTCGTGAGTTGTGCTCATTAAATGAGCCATTATGGGTGAGCTGTGCTCACTCCTTTGTTGCCTTATGAGTTGTACTCGTCAAATGGGCAGGTCTTTAATGCCTCAAAAGTGGTGCTCATTAGATGGGTCATTACTAGTGAGTTGTGCTCACTCCTTTTGTTGCCTCATGAGCTGTGCTCATTTAATGGGCAGGTCTTTAGGGCCTCATGAGTGGTGCTCATCAGATGGGTCATTATTGGTGAGTCGTGCTCACTTCTTTTTGCCTCATGAGCTATGCTCATCAAATGGGCAGGTCTTCAGGGTCTTATGAGTTGTGCTCATCAAATGAGTCATTGTGAGTGAGCCGTGCTCACTCCTTTATTGCCTCATGATCATTACTCATCAAGTGGGCAAGTTTTCAAGGCCTCATTAGTTGTGCTCATCATATGGGCCATTATAGGTCTAGGCATGTTGATTCGCACTGTTTGGATTCGTGTCGTTAGGATTCACATGATGTGGGTTTATAAGTTACTTTTTTTCCCTCCTTAGCCGCTTCATCCAAATCCCTCAGACTCTTCCTTTTCAGATCATTCCTTCTTGTGATCATGACTTCTTCTATATTGATGTATTTCTTGGCTTGTGTGACTAGTTCTCCCATATTAGTTGGGGCTTTTTTTCCCTAAAGAGTTTAAGAAGCCCCCTAATTGAAGAGTTGTTGTTAGAGTTGCTACCACTACCCCATGATCCAAGTTTCGAATCTCCAAAGTGGCATTGACAAAGCAGTGCATGAACTCCTTAAGTGTCTCCTTTTCCCCCTGGACAAGACTCATCAAATAAGCCGAGGTTTTTACCATTTTTTGGCTACTAACAAAGTGCCCAACAAAATTTTGCTCCATTTCAGAAAAGGAATCGATAAAGCCAAGCTTAAGGGTTTTTATATCATGCCCTAGCATTCCCCTTAGGGTGGTTGCTAATGCTCGACACATGATTGCATTGAGCACGCCTTGTAATTACATTAACACCCTAAAGGTGTCCAGGTGGTCCAAACGATCAGTCAATCCATCATACCATTTAAAACTTGGAATTTTGAAATTACTTAGCAAAGATATCTTCATTACCTCTTTGGTAAAAGGAGGGTTCGAAGATCTAGTTGATGATTCCTCCATAGAGGGGTAGTTGCATACTTCCTTCACTAGCTTTTCCAATTGATCAACTTTTTCCTCTAGCTCACGAGACCAATGTTCATAGATGCCCACACCATTTGCATCTTCTACCTTCTTTACTGGATCTAAGTCCATCATACCAACTTGTTGGGGATGTGACTCACATTCAGAGTGGATCACATGTATCTGAGAAAGTTGCGTGAAGCGAGGGACAATTGCGTAAGAGGAGCTTACAGATCTGAGGGCAGACCGTTGACAGATTGTTCGCTAACCATCAAAGATTTCAGGCAGTACAAAAAAGGTCTTTTTCTAAGTACCAAACCATCAACGGTTTGGCTAAATCATCGATGATAACTGTCAGTGCAGATTATGTGATTTCAAATCGGGGGCTTTTAGGTTGAGCTTATCGGAGGGATTTCCTCCAGGGGATCGATACAGAAGTAGTTTAGAGATAGTAGAACACTTCCATACACATTGGGTCCATACTTAAACAATATTGTAACCCAAAGACTGTAGTTTTGACATTCTTCATAATGAATATCGAAGTGCTGCTCTTATGGACATAGGCTATTTTCGAACTACGTAAATCTTGTTCATTCTAGTTGTGTTTTTTATTCTTCTTATTATTGATTAATTGCTTCTTGAGTATATTTCATCATTGAGTGATTGCATTAGTGGTTGTTGATTGTGTCATTTTTTATTGTGTGCTTTCACTGTGCATATCCGACTAACAAAACAACAAGAAGTGGTATCAAAGTTAGGTTCAACAATGGCTGGGGTCTCTTCGATTAAGTTTGACATGAACAAGTTTGATTGAACTGGTAATTTCGGGCTTTGGCAACAAAGGGTGAAAGATTTACTAGTGCAGCAAGGGATGGCGAAGGCTTGTAGGGAAAGAAGTCAGACGACATGAACGAAGCAAGTTGGAAGGAGCTTGAAGCAAAGGTGGTTTCCAAAATCTGACATTGTCAAGCCGATGATGTTATGTAAAATTTCATGGATCAGGAATCGCCGACTGAGATTTGGTTGAAGCTTGAAAGCTGGTACATGTCCAAGTCGCTTACGAAAAGGTGTATCTTAAACAAAGCCTTATTTGCTTAAGATGGAGGAGGGATCGGGCCTTTCTCAGCACATCAACACTTTCAATCAGATCATTAGTGATCTAAAGCCCGTCGATGTGAAGTTTGAGGAAAAGGATGAGGCATTAATGCTACTAAATTCCTTACCGTCGTCTCCTACATACAAAAACTCAGTTACGACGCTGACTTACGGAAAAGAAACCTTGGAGTTGGAGGGCATCATGAGTACGTTGCTAGGGTTCCACCAAAGGAAGAAGGCCAGCAACGAGGGTTCACATGCTAAAGGGCTCGTGGCGAAGGGGAATCAAGATTGTGGGAGGAGTGGTTTCCAGAGTGGATCAAGCAGCCATAGGGCTAGGTCCAAGTCTAGGAAGAAGAAGGATGTGCGGTGTTTTAAGTGTGACAAAAGAGGGCATATAAAACCCGAGTGTCCAGAGAGGACAAAAGGAGATGCTAAAAATAAAGAAGGTTCGTCAACAACAGTGAATGTAGTAGAAGAAGGAGACTGTGGGAGTAATGACGGTGATATGCTCTCGATTTCATCGGGGTCGAATGAGTTCACAGATTCTTGGATTTTTGACTCTGCATGTTCGTATCATGTAACACCAATAAGGACTGGTTCATGACGTACAGACTGGTCAGTTCTAGTTCCATTCTAATAAGGAACAATACTACGTGCAAAGTGATCAAGATGGAGAATATCAAAATCAGGATGTACAACGATGTAGTGCGGATGTTGTGTAATGTGAGGCACATACCAAAGTTAAGGAAGAATTTGGTTTCGTTAGGCACCTTGGATTGTAACAGATTCAGTTACAAGTTGAAGGCGGGGTAATGAAGGTGAGTAGAGGAGTTCTAACCATGATGAAATGGAAGAAAATGCTGGGTAATATTTACACACTGCTAGGTACCACGACTGTAGGTGGAGCAATAGTTGTAAAGTCTGAGTTTGACAGTACTTTTCTATGGCATATACGTCTAGGGCATATAGGAGAGCATGGGATGCAAAAACTTCACAAGAGAAATCTTCTGAAGGGGGTAAAATCATGCAAGCTGGAGTTTTGTAAGTACTGCATGCTTAGGAAGTAGAATGGGGTTTAGTTCATGAAGGCCACGCACAAGACAGAGGGAGTACTGGTCTACATTCATTTTGACATTTGGGGACCAGTGAGAGTGGCATCACGAGGAGAACATGTGTATTTCTTGAGTTTTATCGACAACTACTCACGAAAGGTCTAGGTTTACTTCATCCATCACAAGTTGGAAACGTTTTCCAGGTTCAAAGTGTGGAAAGCTGAAGTAAAAAACTAGATTGGGAGAAGGATCAAATTCCTCAGGATAAACAATGGGACTGAGTACACGAACTTGAGATTCAGAGAGTTCTACAAGCAGCAAGGCATAAGGAGGCATTTTACCGTACGTCGAACACCACAACAAACTGGTGTGGTGTGAAGGATGAATGAAACTCTGGCTGAAAGGGCTCTATACCTCAGGGTGCAGGCTAAGCTCGCCATGAATTTTTGGGCCGAGGCGATTAATATGGCATGTTTATTGGTAAACAGATCATCTAGGGCATCACATAATGAGAAAGTTGTTGAGGAGGTGTGGACAGGAGAAAAGGTAGACTACTTTGGTCTAAGAATATTTGGGTGTTCAACCTATGTGCACATCCCGGGTGAGGAGAGATTTAAGCTTAAGGCAAAGTCTAGACGGTGCATCTTTCTAGGATATCATAAATGCATGAAAGGGTTCAAGCTATGGGATCTAGTGGCAAACAAGGTGGTGATCAGTAGGGATGTACTTTTTTATGAGAAAACTATATTATGATGTACTCGGGAAGAAATATAGAAACAGATGCCAAAAAATAACAGCAGCTATGAGCATGCAATTCAAGTGGAATTAAAGACTCGAAGCATACATACAGGGAATCCCAGCCTGAGAGATCATCCAATGGTGTAGATGGAGTTAGAAACTCGGAGTGGAGAGGACAGAAGGAGTTCTAGTTTAGATGACCAATAGACGCATCGGAGCATAGCTATAGACAGACCCAGACACGTTGTCAGGCCACCCCCCAGGTACGGTTTTGATGATCTAGTATCTTATGCTCTTTTCACCAGAAATGGGGATCCTACTACCTATCAGGAGGCAATGCATATCCAGGAGAAGGGTAGCTGGATAGGGGCCATGGTGGAGGAGATGGAGTCATTCCATAAGAACTAGACATGGGACTTTGTGAAGCTTCCAATTGGGAAACGGGCAATTGGATGCAAGCGGGTATACATAAAAACTGAAGCAATTTCTAAAAGGGAAAGAAAGAAGTACAAGGCTCACTTGGTAGCGAAAGGGTACTTGTAGAGGAAGGGAGTAGATTGTGATGATTTCTTCTTCCTTGTGGTCGCACACACTTCCATCGAGGTATTGTTGGGACTAATGGCCCAACATGATCTGCATCTGAAGCAGATGGACGTAAAGACGGTGTTCTTCCATGGTGACCTGGAGGAACTGATTTACATGACATAGCTAGAAGGGTTTAGCTAACCTTGATAGGAGCATTTATTTTGCAATCTGAACAAGTCACTGTACAGGCTAAAGCAATCTCCGAGGTAGTGGTATAAGAGGTTTGATGCCTGTATGACTCAGATTGGCTACATGAGGTGTGAGTATGATTTCTACATCTATGTGAGGAAATTTTTGAATAGGTCTCTCATTTTTCTATTGCTATACTTTGACAATATGCTAATTGTTACTAAATACATGACCAAGGTGAATCGATTGAAGATGTTGTTGGGAAAAGAATTTGACATGAAAGACTTGGGTGTAGCCAAGAGAATACTTGGCATGGAGATTCGCAAAGACAGAGCTACAGGGAGACTATGGTTTCCTTAGGGTGGCTATGTAAAGAAGGTTTTGGAGAGGTTTAGCATGGCTAAGGCTAAGTCGGTGAGCACACCTTTGGTGAGTCATTTTAGGTTGTCTACCACCCAATGCCTAAGGATAGACGATGATGTTTGGGATATGCTAAGGGTACCCTATGCTAGTGCAATGGGGTGTTTGATGTATGCCATGGTGTGTATGAGGTCGGACTTGGCACATGTTGTTAACATGGTGAGCAAGTTCTTCTCGAATTCGGGTCAACAGCACTGGGATTCTATGAAGTGGATTCTCAAGTTCTTAAGGGGTACAACCAGATATGGCATAGAATTCAATGCACAACAGAGTGATCCGTCGGTGGTGGGGCACGTGGATGCTGATTATTCAGGAGACCTGGATAACAGGAGGTCTACCACGAGGTATATATTTACTCTAGTGGGAGGACCTATTTGTTAGAAGTCAATGGTGCAGTCGCTTGTGACATTGTCTACTACTGAGTCGAAGTACATGGCAATGGGTGAGGTTGCCAAGGAAGCATTGTGGCTTACAGGCTTGGTCAAAGAACTAGGTATGCAGCAAGGTGGAATTCGGCTACAGTGTGATAATCAGAGTGTCATCTTCTTGACGAAGAATCAGGTGTACCATGCGAGGACGAAGCACATTGATGTGCAGTATCACAGCTTCAGGGAACTAATTACTTCAAGGGAACTTCTCCTTGAGAAGGTTCATATGTCTGACAATGTGGCTAATATGCTGACAAAACCAGTCATGACGAACAAGTTCAAGCATTGCTTGGACTTGATCAACGCCTCCAAGTTCTAGATGGGAGACGGACCCAATCGGTTATGCTTTGAGATTTCCGAGGTGGTGACTATTCACCATAATGGCGATTTAGGGTGAGAGACAAATAGATAATGAGTAGAGAGACTCAAAAAGAGGAAAGAATCACCTTTTTGGGCAAGATTTAACATGAGAGATAAATGGAAAATGCATAAAAAGAAAGGAAAGGATCAAAAATGTGTGTGTGTGTGTGTGTGTGTGTGTGTGTGTGTGTGTGTGTGAGAGAGAGAGAGAGAGAGAGAGAGAGAGAGAGAGATGCGTAAATTGGTTTGGATGGCAAAAAATCAAGAAATTCATGTCATTGGTTTACTGGCATTGTTACTAACTTTAAGGTCGTAGGTGTAACCAATAGGATGTGAGTGGTTTACTAGACAATAAGGTGATTAGGTGTAATCAATAAGATGTAAGTTTATTTTAAATTAACCAATCAAAGAGTTAAAGAGTGAATTAAATAATTCACAAATCCAAAAAAAATCAGAATCAGCAATTGCATGCTTACTAGGTCAAACTGATGTCTCTTAATATATGTATAAGCGCCAAGCCTCACTAGCTACTCGTTGTCTTTGAAAGTATGGATTTCATAGATCAATTTTTAAATTTAAAATGAAATTTATTATAATTATACATTGCAAGTTTATCTAAGAGTCTATTTGGTATTGTTACTGTTTTTTTATTTTTTCTGTTTGGTATTGTTACTATTTTTTATTTTTTGTTTCTATTTCTCTACAATGAAAAAACAAATTATAAAAATGTGCTTATTTATGTTGTCAATTTTTTGTTTCTGCTATTGGTTTTCAATTGTTTGTCAAAATACTGAAAATCAAATTTTATGATTTTCAGCTATTTTGGCAATCTATTACCAGAATTTTTGATATCCAAAAAATATTTTTTGGATTAAATTATTCATTTATACACTTTTAAATTAAAATCAAAATTATATTATCATATCAATTGAAATATAATGAAATAAAATATACATACATTTTAAACAAATAATAATAATAAAGCAAATTACAAATTACTTTCACTATTTTTCAATTGTCATATCTAATAAAACTTTTATCATAAATTAAAATTTAAAAATAGAACAATTAAATAAAATAATCATAATAAATTTTATTCTTATAATAGTAATTTTTTCAATGTGTATTATTTGTAATTTTTTTTATTTTAGTCATATTTCTACAATATTACTTGATTTAAAAATAAAAATAAGTATTTTTTTAATTAAATTTTTAATTTTTATTTAGTTTTATAATAATACAAACATAACGCATCCAAGTTGTAATTTGTTGAAAAATGACTTAAAAAATTTAAATTATTAAATATTACATAATATACAATTATATAACATATGTTTTTTATATATTTACAATACATAGATTAAGTTTGATTGGCCACAACTATTGAGAGAATTAAATCAAATAAAAACTAAACCTTCAATCGAGAATTTTTGAAGTTCATAATTAAAACCAAATCAAAAAAATTATTAATTCATTTTGAAGTTCAATTTTACAGTCTCGATTTTCTGTGCCTACCCTCTGAAATACCTTGGAAGAAGGATGCGCAAGCAACTGCCTTTGGTTTGACATCTAACACAATTGTTTCACCTGTCAATATTATTCATTTTCATACAAAACCGAGATAATAATTTATCCACCTCATATTAGATTATTTCCAATAATAATAATTATTAATATAATAATAGCCTTTTATAATCTAAAAATTAAATAACATTCCCTACAAACTTTATGGCAGGCAAGCTTGGATCACAAATTAGCACCCCGATAATACATAAGTTTGAATTAATTGACAAGGGTATTTCTATTTAAATTTTCATTGAAATTAAAATTCACATTCCACATGATTCACCCCCCCCCCCCCCTCCTCCCCCCAAAACCACAGACTGCCCCATTTTTGCTCCCCATACAAAATCATTCTCTCTTTTGACATCAACGAATCTGGGAATGGCATGGCATAGTATCATTATTGACTTTAAACCAATTTAGATGTGAAATGGTCAGAGATGCAGATGCGGCAAAAACTTGTGGGCAACCACTGGAGCCTCTACCAAAACTTATAATAACTACCCGCAGAGAAAAGAACTCGTGACTTCTCTGATCAAAATAAATGGAGGAAAAGGTATGTGTCAATCTTGGGCGGGGCTATAACTAAGCAGAAGAATAATCTCGAGTCAGAAGGCCATTAAGAAGTGGGTGCTCTGCATCTGTATTCCTTGCGAACACCCTTCTATCACCTTGCCGAGCTCTGCCAACAGCAAAATTATAGTGAGGATCAGAAATTTGGAACTGAAAGAATTAATACACTGCTTCAGCAACATATTCTAGGTACAGCATAGTTCAACGAGAACAGAATTTGGGATCAAGAGAGCATCGCTGCACAAACCAAATCACCTCAAAATCTAAACGTGCGAGGAATGCGGTTGTTTCAGGAGTGAGACGGTTATTAAGCAAGTAAATATAAAGTAGTTAATAAAATTGAACGACAGATATTCCAGGTCCATCATGCATAAACTGTGAAAAGACTGCAAATATAATAAATTCCACACAAAATTGGGTGCGTTTCACAGAGTATGGTTGAAAGCTCAACAAGCCAATCATCATACAACATGCCCATAATGGAGGGTGATTCGAAGAGCAATTCTCATGAAAGTGAATCGTGTTAGTTAACAAAATATGTATTCACAGAAGACACGGAGGGAGAGGTCCCTCAAAGAAAGATTGCCATTGATTTACAAACAACATTAGTGAGACGTACTTAAGAATAAGGAAATTCATGTAGAACCAAAATAGAATATATCAGAGAGAGAGAATAGAGAGAAAAGGAGGAGAAAGGAAAGGATAGGCAGGCAGGGACAGAACAGAAGGATCTGGAACAGGGAGAGAAGAAGAAAGTTAAAGAGAGAATAAAGGAACAGAGGAGAAGAAAGAGGAAAGGAGGAAAGGGGAAGTCTATACTTAGAGAGAGAGAGAGAGAGAGAGAGACTGAACAGGAAATCTGGATTCAAGTCTGATAACCGTCCAACAATACAAAACAAAGAAAGTAGTCATACGCCAACAATACAACTTTCAACAATACAAAACAAAGAAAGTACTCAGACGCCAACAATACAACTGAAATAAATAATTATACAATGACTCTAACTAAAACAAATATTTACAAATAAACCCAAAGTACTTAAAATACACAAAATAACCCTAAATTGACTAAACATCTAGATTTATTAAATGTAAAACAAAATCCCTAATTTCTAAATCTTCAAAAAAAATATGCTTGTTAAGATTTATCCACAAGCAATCCTCCATCAAAATGCTAATTAAAATATTAAATATCTTACATTAACAAATTAAAAACAATGTACTATTTGAGGGCAGTAAAATATGGTGTTTCGGGTGTGGGAAACACAATAGCAAAAAGTAGTGCTGCATTTGGGAGTATGAACTTTAGGCCTTGGATTTGGATTTGAGTGGACTTGAACAATACTCAATACAATTTTTGTTATCCACATAAATCCAATCCAAGGCCTCTTGCAAACATAGGGTAATTTTTTTTCCTTTTCACTTTGAATTTTTAAACTACAATATATAACATGCATCCATAAATACTAGGTAATGTCGTAACATTGCAATGACCAGTCTTTCTTCTCCAGGATTTCATTTTTGCTGGCTATTTTTTTTACATTTCAAAGCTCAACTACAAGTGATTATAATGCAAACACTACTTAAGCTTGCATTGAATCAACTATGATAATTTCTCAAAATGGGGGTGTACTAAAGATGCGATGGACATAACATAGGTGTAACGTATCACAGAGACCTTACACTAGTTGACTGGAGCTCCACACTAGACAAATCCTCATTATCCTGCAAAATAAACCATTTACCTTTTGATCCCAATACATTCTAGTGAACTCAAAAAAAAAACCAAACAGGCTAATGCTTGCTAAAATACCTCAATGAGCAAATCCTTTCTTGTAATCAAACCAATAACACGAGAAGCACGAGGGACAACAAATATGTGCCTTAATCCTAGTTGACGAAAAAGATTGTACACCTGTACCATTAGGGAGATCGCCATCAGAAAATTTTTGAAATGCAAGTGCCATGCATGCACACGAAATATCCTCACAGCATAAGTGGAACCGTCACCTTGGTCAAAGACATATCTTCAGGGACAATGTATGGGGAGGGATTCATAAATGGAGCAAGATCTATGTACATTTCCAAGTCATCAGGACTCAGATGTATATCATCTATAGAGATTCCTTTACTGGAAACAGGCTTAACAAATTCGCTGAAATTGTGCCTGAAACTCAGAAAATGTAAATTTAATGTTTAGCACAACCGCGATAGGCAAGGCTAAGAACTCTAATATCAAGCTACCACTTACCTGACTGGCATGGATCCACCTCTTGTATCACAGGGCAAGGGACTATGTTGAAAATCTACCTTAGACTGCAGAATTACCAGCATATGACTGCCTCACAAAACAAATGTTCAATTTATTTCATTTTCAACAAATGCATGCTGTTGCTTTTAAGAGTGCAAATCAAACATAAAGAATATAACTGCTTCATCAACGTACCTACGAAGCATGAGTCCAACAACAAGAGTTTCTCCACTTCTTGTGTGATCTATCACCTGGGTAGGGTTAAATTGTCAAACATAACTTAAAAATCATTTAAACATCAAATGAGGCGAAAATTGTTAGAAGCTAAGCTTACAGGGAAGCCATTATGCTCGTTGCTACGCAAAATTGAAACAATGTCTGCAACCTTACAAACACGTGGGAAGTAGACAACCTTCAAAGGTAGAAAATTGAGTAAAGTGAGCAGAATATAGAAGTACGTGTGTAATTACCCAAGTGCCAGTAGACTGTCTTAAATTAAAGTTTACATTCCATAATTATGGACACATTTGGAGTGCCCAAGCATATGGTCAGAGAGTAGCAAAGCAGTGTCGCGCCATTGCCTGCAACACACATATATGGTTCTTTTAGACAATTATCTGCACTGCTAAAGCTGGGCATCTTTCTTTCTCCGTGTGAAGTGTTTTGTTACTTGTGCAGGATGCACCCCTCTTATCATAGAAATTTCAAAAATTAGGGACCATCTGATTTAATTTTATTTTATCAGCATTTTTTCATGACAAAATATACCCTCTCTCATCAGTCTCCAGTAATCAGGTAAGCCATAATAGTTTCAGTAAAAGAAGTAAGAACCCTCCATACTAGGTGACTCTCTACAATCTCCCTTCATCATCTTACTTTAAAACCTTAACAGAAACATAACTAAATCTTACTCTCGTCATGAAAAAAACATTGCCCTTTTCACAATGTACCATGACAAAAGCACAGACAAGGTCAGTTGCTAAAGATAACTTCTTGTTTGAATTCATAATCTTTTTTAAGTAAAAAAGAAGCTTATTGAGAAACAGAGAAACAAATACAAAAAAGGATGATAAGGCAATGAACAAGTGATGAAAGGTTTGGAAGTGGGTAGAGAGGGGGTGGTTGTGTCTCATCTTTAATTTTCCAATGACACTATGTTCTGCTTAGATCATAACTCTTCTTTTTTCTGAATATTCTGCTATTTCACCTTTTTGAGCAAATCTCTGGGCTTAAAATTAACTTGGGTAAGAGTGGTGATCTTTGAGTTCCAGTAAATATAGAGAGTTGGCCTCCTTAGTGAGCTGTGGCATTTTGGATTGTCCCTTGTCTTATTTAGAGGTCCCTTTGGGTGGCAAAAGGCAATCCTATATCGGTGGGCTTGTGGGACCCAATGGTGGAGAGGATATCTTAAGTGTTTAAATGGTTGGAAAGGTGCCTTATTTTCCTTAGGGAACCCATTATTCTTTTTCAGGCAGGTCTTGCTAGTTCCCTCTATATTACTTGTCTAGTTTTAGTATTTCGGACGGAATACAGCCAATAAGCTACAGAAAATTCTAAGAGATTTGCTTTGGTCATGGGTTGGGGAGAAGAGGGATCATTTGGTTAGTTGGGAAGTGATGTGTAGACCTAAAATGGAAAAAGAAAAGGGGGAGGGGGGTGTTTGGTTTGGGTCTTGCAAAGTTGGTGACTAGAAACACTGCCCTTATGGATAAATGGCTTTGGAAGTTCCCCTTAAAAGAATCCTCTCTTTTGTATGAAGCCATTAAAAGTAAGTTTTGTTTGCATGTGAATGGTTGGGATGCTAATCTCAGAACTAGATATCCTTCTATAAGTTTGTGGAGGTCTATCTCTCAGATTTACTACCTCTCCATTCCTCATGCTAAGTTTATTCCACCTGTGATGCACTTAATGTCCAAATTTTTTCACACACAGCCGGTCCAAAGCCCGAGTAAAGGAGGACAATTACGTTAGGTAGCTGATAGCCAGTGTAAAATTTGTCAGATCACTATGATATGAATCCTTACCGAATATTTGTTGAGACATCCCCTACGAACGACGCGTTGCACTTGAACCACTCGGGTGTAGCGAAAAGTGGGCGAGGGTGAGCTAGGTCGTCGCTCCGAAACAACGCGCCGTGTCGGCGCACAAGTACGGTGTCAAATATACGAGGGGTCCTGCATCATTTTGTACGTGGGCAAGAAAAGACGTTAGTTCAGGAAACTAGGATTAGATTAGCAACTTGGAATATAAGGACACTTATAGGTAAAAGCAAAGAAATTATGGATACAATGATCAGAAGAAAAATTAATATAATTTGCCTTCAAGAAACTAAGTGGATGGAGGAGAAAGCTAGAGAAATTGATAAATCAAGATTTAAACTTTGGTACACTGGAAAAGAAAAACATAAGAATGAAGTAGGCATTATTATAGACAGAAACTTAGATAGCGTTGTGGATGTAACTAGAGTAGGGGGTAGAATTATAAAAATCAAGATGGTATTAGGACGAGATAATAAATATCAGTAATGCTCCTCAAGCCAGCTTAGCAGAAAATCTTAAGAGACAATTTTGGGAAGATATGGATAGTATTATACAAGACATACCAGGGATTGAGAAAATATTTATAGGAGGAGATCTGAATGGAGACATTGGAAGAGAAAATAAAAATTATGAGTGGATACATAGAGGATATGGACATGGAGACAAAAATAAGTCTGGGAAAAATAATTTTAGACTTTGCTATGTCATATGATTTTAGTATAATGAATACTTGCTTTAAGAAGACATAAGAACACTTAATAACCTTTAAAAGTAGACAAAATAGAAGTCAAATAGATTTTGTTCTAACTAGGAGGGTTGATCGTTTATCCTGCAAGGATTGTAAAGTTATTCCAGGTGAAAGTCTAACCACACAACATAGAATCTTAGTGTTAGATATATGTATAAAAAAATGGAAGAAAAAGGATAAAATAAATCAGTGTAAGAGAAGTAGATGGTGGAACCTAAAAGGAGAAAATATAATAAAATTTAAAAATAAAATGATCAAAGATGGGGATTGGACTATAGAGGTTGGGATAGATACAAATACTCTTTGGAATATATTAGCTAGCTCTATTAAAAAGATAGCAAAAGAGATTTTAGGTGAATCAAGGGGAAAATTTTCAAATAGCAAAGAGAATTGGTGGTGGGATAAAGACGTACAAAAAATCATAATGACAAAAAGAATTTGGTATAAAATGTAGCAAAAATATAGAAACAGAGATAACTTTAAAAAATATAAGGAGGCAAGAAAAGATGCAAAAAAGGCCGTTAGTGAAGCTAAATATAGATCATTTAATAGTTCATATGATAGATTAGGTACAAAAGAAGAGGAAAAAGATATATTTAAACTTGCTAAAACTAGAGAAAGGAAGAGTAAGGACTTAGGAAATGTAAAATGTATAAAAAGTGAGGATGATATTGTCTTGGTTAAGGACGAAGACATTAAAGAAAGATGACGAAGTTACTTTAGTAAGTTGTTTAATGAAAACCAAATAGAAGGCTTAAACTTAGAATCGTCAAATGAGGAAAAGACTAAAAATATGAGATTTATTTGCAAAATTAGAGTTAACGAAGTTAAGTTTACACTAAAAGAGATGAAAAATGGGAAAGCTATGGGACCAGATAACATCCCAATTGAAGTTTGGAAATGCTTAGGCGATAACGGAATTATATGGTTAACTAATTTATTTAATATAATTATAAAAACTAAGAAAATGTCAGATAAATGGAGGAAAAACACTTTAATACATATACACAAAAATAAATGAGATATTCAAAATTGTAATAACTATCGTGGAATTAAACTTATAAGTCATACGATAAAACTATGGGAAAGGGTTGTTGAACAAAGATTAAGGTTAGAAATGAAGGTCTCAGAAAATCCATCTAGTTTTATGCTTGGGAGATCTACCACAGAAGCTATTTATCTTTTAAGAAGATTAATGGAAAAGTTTAGGGAAAAGAAGAGGGACTTGCATATGATATTTATTGACCTTGAGAAAACATATGAAAGGATACCTAGGGAAGTTCTATGATGGGTTTTATAAAAAAAGGACATATGCAGTAGGTATACCGATGCCATTAAAGATATGTACGATGAAGTAATGACTAGTGTAAGGACTATAGATGGAGAAACTAGAGAATTTCCTATCACCATAGGTGTACATCAAGGATCTGCTTTGAGTCCTTATCTTTTTGCTTTAGTGATGGACCAATTGACTAAGAGTACAAAGAGAATTCAAAAGGAGGTCCCATGGTATATGTTGTTTGCAGATGATATTATATTAATTGAAGAAACTAGGGATGGAGTAGAGGCTGAATTAGAATTATGGAGAGAAACTTTGGAATGTAGAGGCTTTAGGATAACTAGAAATAAGACAGAATATATGAAATGTAATTTTAGTAATGATAGGCTGAATATTGGAAACAAAGTTAAACTTGATGATGAAGAAATAACTAGCACTTGTAAATTTCAATACCTTGGATCTATTATGCAAACTAAAGGAGAAATCGAAGATGATGTAATGCATAGAGTTAAAGTAGGTTGGGTAAAATGGAGAAGTGCTTCAAGTGTGCTCTGTGATCGTAGAATACCCTTAAAATTGAAAGGAAAATTTTATAGGACAGCTATAAGACCAGCTATGTTATATGGATCGAAATGTTGGGCAACGAAGAAACATAATATCCAAAAAGTAAAAGTTGCCGAGATGAGAATGCTTAGATAGATGAGTGGTATAACACTGAAAGATAAATTAAGGAATGAACATATTCGTGGTAAGTTAGGTGTAACTCCTATAGAAGATAAGATAAGGGAGGGACGACTCAAATGGTATGGACACTTGCAATATAGGCCACATAGTGCACTTGTGAGGAAGAGTGACTTAGTTACTGTGGGGGGTAGTAGAAGGGGTAGGGGTAAACATAAAATAACTTGAGAAGAGATAGTAAGGATTTAATATCCTTGAATCTATCAAAAGAAATTGTCCATGATCGCATAAATTGGCGGAAAAGGAGTCATATAGCTGACCCCACCTAGTGGGAATAAAGTTTGGTTTTGTTGTTGTATCTGGGTGGGTAATACCACTTTTTCCATTTCTTTTCCTTGCCTCTATCGCTGGACTTTAGGGCATAACGCTGTTAATCTTCTTTTAGGTTTCTAATGGTCCTATGCCTCCTTGGGAATGATGAGGCTGGAGGAGCTTTATTCTTTGTTGTTGATGTTGGAAAATTTTAATTTATCCTATGGAAAGGATGGTCATTCTTGGTCCCTAGATTCTTGAGGGGTTTATTCTTGTAAATCTTTTTTTGATCTTTTGGCTAGCGCTAATTTCTCTTTTCCTTTCCATAAACCAATTAGGAAGGCCAAACTTCCCTAAAATATTAAGGCTTTATTTGGTATGCTGTTCTTGATAAAGTTCTCTCAAAATTTAATCTCTTCTCATAGCATGTGCTCATTATATTTTAACAGTTCAGATTCTTCAGAAACAGTTTCACATCTGTTTTTGCACCCAGATTTTGCTTGGAAGATGTGGAATAAGCTTTTGTTCTATTGTGAGAAAGTTGGGTTTGACTGGATACAGTGGATAATTTGTTGATTGTCTCTTTTTCTGGTTTTGGTAGAAGCATAGGTGATGTAGCTTTATGAAGATGTCCTTGCAGTGCTGTGGGTTTATGGCTAAAACATAATGTGTGTATATTTACAGGGAAGAAGTTGAATATTTCTCTGTCATGGGACAAGATTCATTATTTAGCATTGCTTTGGTGTGCTGGTGCTAGTTGCATTAAAGGACTGAGATTCACCAACATCCAACGGGATAGGCTAGCTTTGTTAGTTTAGTTGTAGTTTCTTCCTTTTGTTTTTTTTCCCTTTTTGTTTTTCTCCATTTTGTTTAGGAGGATTTCTTATTCTCCTTTTGTACATTTTTATTTATCTAATGAAATCATATTCTTTTGTTATAAAAAAAAATATACACAAAAAAGGACAACAAGCAGTCCTCACTCAAAAACTATAGAAAAGAAAAGGCATCAATTCAATAAAGGCACCAGTCTCGATAGACATCTTGAAAACAGCATCCCCTAAAACAGCCTGTGCTCTAAGCCTAAAGAGAAGCTAAATACCTCACCCTACCCCAAAGAAGCTCCACTGATAATCTCTTTACAGAAAAATTCTAGCATTTCTTTCCAGCCAAATTCCCCATAACACAGCACAAAGAGCACACCTCCATAACCTCGTCAGTCTTCACATCCTTGCCGTTCCCAAAGCCACAAAAAAAAAAAAATAGTCAAGAATTCCTCTGCCAATTTTTGGACAAACCCAAATGTTGACGTTTTTAGCCTCTTGGGATCACACCAAATCCAACACCACACTTCACCAAGAACCCCAAAAAGAGTTTTCCACAAAGCCCAAGCAAATAAACAATGCATGAAAAAATGAGACACTGCATCCTTAAATCATGTTTAAGAAAAATTACAACACTATGCAAACTGATTAAAATTTCTAGAAAACAATACATAAACCTACTGAGCTTTCTAACAAAATATTAAGAAAAAAGAATTAAATCTAATACATATAAAGACTTTCTAATTCACATGTCCTGAGAATATATATATACTAAACACTTCCATTTTGCCCTAAAACTTTGAAGATAATAAGGCTAAGTGCTTCCCACTGCCATTCACACCAAGATTTGTGCTTCTGATATTTTAGTTTTCAATGTGTTGCACCTGGGTTAATGCAAAACATGGTAATTGTTCACCACCACACACACACACACTATCTGCAGTTGAGAATAAAAAAAAAAATGCCCTGGAGTTGGGACTTCCATTCAGACTGAACTCTTGTCAGAGGTTCAAAGCCTTAGAAATAAGATTTTGGTCCCGACAGCCCATAAATTCCTGAGAGCAAAGCAGCAATATAGTCTTGTTATTACATCAAAAGGATTAGTACTACTGCTTTAATTTTAATTAGTAATCCTTTAATGAACCATTTCTTTTCTTTCTTTTTCCTTCACCCTAGCAAGAATTCAATTATTCATAAGCATCAGCACTATAGACCCATTGTGGTCCACCCCTTCCCTAGAACCTTCATATGCGGAAGCTTTGTGCACCAAGCTGGCTTTTTTTTTTTTCCTTATAAGCATCAGTAATTTCAGAAAAATAGAAAATGTGCTCATGCATTGGATCATAATTACCATAATCCTATTCCATGTTGACACTCTAACTTGCGATCACAGCTACAATAAATAATAATAATAATAATAATAATAATAATAATAATAATAATAAAACACCTTGAAAGCATTCAAACTGATATCAACCTTTTGATTCCCGCAGGCTTCCTTTGCTGTCATTTTTCGCATTTGATACTTAGGCTTCGATTCAAGCAACGGGATGCCCCTTAATCGTGCTTGTTCTTCATATAAACCTTCATTGAAAGCATCACCCACAGCCTGCACAGGACACAAGTTTAGAATTGTTCATGATGCATCAAACAGGCTTGCAAAAATTTTGAACAACAAACCTTTGATATAAGAAGGACAAGCATGATAAGGGGTAGAAGTTTCAAATTATTTGTGATTTCAACCATAATGACACAAAGAGAGACTGTCATCCGCATTGAACCTCCAAGAAAAGCAGCCGCACCAAGCAAAGCATATCTGTAAAGCCACCAAGATACACACAAAAGCTTCAGGGAAGAGATATACAAGAAGCAAAATGTAATTTTGAGCGAGACACCAGCTCACTCTATCTCAGGGTTGCTGCTACTGGAACACTTACTAAATTTGTTCCTATTTCACGGTAGACATTTCAAATGAGTGAAATACCTTGCTGGGCAACCCAACCCATATGAAACTTATCAAGCCAAAAAGAGGGGGAGGGGGGTACAGGTGAGGGAGAGAAAAAAAAACCTGGATACTTGACAACTCAATAGATAAAAGTTGTTGAGATACAAAAGTTAAGGTGGATCAGTGGTTTAACATTAAAAGATAAAGTAAGAATTGAACATAAACGTGATTATTTAGGCATAGCACCAATTGAAAATAAGATAAGGGATGGGAGGCTTAGATGGTTTGGCCATTTGAAACACAGGCCAAGTAGTGCACTTGTGAGGAGTGAGTTAGTTATTGTTTCTGACATAAAAGTGATAGGGGCAGGCATAAAATAACTTGGAATGAGGTAATGAGGAAGGATTTAAAAGCCCTTAATCTAATAGAGGAAAACGTTTTTGATCAAGTGAATTGTAGGAAAAGAATTCATATAGCCAAACCCACCTAGTGGGACTTGAGGTTTGTTGTTGTTGTGTACTTGACAACCCAATCATCTCTCTGATATTCCACAGTTTAGGGTTTCAACAATGTAGTATAGAAATACAGCTGCAGCCAATGCACATCACTCAATTCCATGAGTTCCTGTGCACATACATGCACACATGTAGTCTCATTTATGCTTCAAAAAAGCCAACGCACCACATAAAGAGGCCAAGTATTAAATCTTCTCCCAAACCAGCTGCCAATTCAATTTTTTCCCCTGAATTATGCTCCAACCATAATCCCCACAGCACTGCAAATGTACCGCATTTCCAAAGAGCAGCCAACGGCCAACATTCCTTCCACTAACACTGGACAAACCCAAGCTTCTCCCAACATGGAAAATAATTTATCCCATATGCACCAATAAAAATCACAGGTAAGAACAAATGACATGCTGTTTCAGATTTCCAATAACAAAACAAACAAACATCTGGAGATGAGGCCTTCAAAGGTCTCCTGATTTATGACAGATTATTATTTTTGACTCTATTAAGCAGAGTCGAAAGCCTTAATCTTTGGGGGAGGTAGTGTTTGAGATGGAGGTCCACATGATTTATATGGATTTTTTTTTCAAGATTGCTGGGAGGTGGTTACATAGTAGTCAAAGGCGCAAGGCACACTCAGGCAAAAAGGGTACCTGGAGCATATGCACAAGATGCCTCACAAAGGTGATGTGCACATTTATTAAAATTGCCTGTAATTTCCCTACATGATGATTATTGATTGTAAACACATTAGTACTAATAATTGAATTTTAAAGTATCAAAATGCTCAATACTAGGACACAAAAATGAATACTATAACACAATTTCAATAATATGCAATGTTCATTCTATAAGTTCCATAGAATAAAAGCAGAAATAAGCAGGAGTGGAAAAAAAAAAAAAGAACAGAAACCAGTAGCAGTGCAGCTCTGATTAAAATGCCAGAAATTCCAGATCACAGAATCCAAAAGAAAGGGCTTACTTTCTGAATAAAGCTACCAAAAAAAGGGGGGGGGGGGGGGATCAAAGAGGTGACGCAGAGCAGTTCAGAAGCAGTAGAAGATTGAAGAGCAGCAGAGCATAAATTTCAGGAAAAGAAACCAAAATTCCATAAAAATGAAAAAAAAAAAAATTGCAGAAGAGAAAAATATATTAAAAAAAAATCGGGTTTCACAGCCTTGACTAAGAGCAGCACGGCAGGCCCAGAAGAAGAAGAAAAGAAGAAATAAGTCTGACAGCTGCTGAGTTTATATGTCAGGAAAGTGGCAGAAATTTCATAAAGAAGAGAAAAAAAAAAATAAAGAAAAAATTAAAAAAAATAGATGGCTGAGATTAAAAGAGAGGGAAAAAAAAAGTATAATGTGAACAAGTGTGAGAAGCGCCCCACTGCACCTCGCTGTGCCTCTTAAAGGTCACTTTGGTGCTTAAGAAGACTAGACTATTCATGTTTCTGAATTTAGCCAATTAGTTTGCTTATGAATGTGTGCCAGATTATTGCGAAGGTGTTTGTGAATAGACTGACTTTAGTTATTGGTGCTTTTGTGGGGGTAGGTAGATTGCAGATGCTATTTTAGTGGCAAATAAGGTTGTTGAGGATGTTCGGAAGAGTAAAGGGAGGGCCTTTGTGTCTAAATTGGATCTTCAAAAGGCTTATTATCAAGTCAATTGGAAGTTCCTAATAGGGTTTTGAAAAGCGAGGTTCTTACAGATGGAGGACTTGGATAAGAGGTTGTTTGTTTAATGCTTCCTTTTCTACTATTATTAGTGAGGAGCCTAAATTGTCGTTTATGGCTTCAAAGGTTGTTAGGACAAGAGATCCATTGTCCCTTTTTTTGCCTAGCTAGTTGACTGTTTGAGTAGATGAGACAGTTGATGAAGGGTGTGAGAGGTACTGGAGTGGGTAATCAGAGTATCCTAGTGTATCATCTTCAGTCCGCTGATGACAATCTCCTTCTTTGAAGATCATGGGGAGTCCTTTGTAATTGTACTCACCAGTCACTATTTTAATACATTTTGAGTGTGTTTCAGGGTTAAAAGTAAATTTAGGGAAAGTGGGTTAGCATATATTTGGGAGATAGAGACCTTTGGAGTAGGCTTCTTTATCTTATCAGGGTGTGCTATTCTAGGTTGGCCTTTAACGTACTTAGGGGTTCCTTTGGGTGGTCATCCTAGGTCCATGGATTTTTTAGCTCGTGTTAGAAAAGGCAGCTAAGCATCTAGATGGGTCGAAGGGTGTTCTTTTTGGTTGAATGGTCATGTCATTCTTATTCGGTTTCATCTTTCTATTCTGCCTCTATTTTCTTTGTCCATTTTCTAAGTTCCTGTTGGGTAATAGGTTAAAAAAGGAAGGACGATTGGGTCTTCCAAAATTGGTGTCTAAAATAATCGCCTTGATGAGCAAATGGTTATGGAGGTCTTTTTTGAAGGAGAATTCATTTAGGAAAGAAGAAATTTAAAGTAAAATTGACTTACAAGAAAATGGATAGTTTATTAATACGGGTCATGTCCGAGGAAAACGCCCTCAATCGTGTGAATTAGTGGATAAGGATTCATGTAGCCAACACCACCTAGTGGGACTTGAGGCTTGGTTTGTTGTTGTATACTAATACAGATTTAAATCTCCTTTTGAGAGTATTTGGAGATGTACACTCAGCTTTATCCATGTTTTATCCCTAATACCAAATTTGGGTGGATTAATGAGCTGCATATTTGTTTCTAGGAAGAAACTCGGGTGAGGGATTCAGCTCTTTTCATGTTGTCTCCTTGTTTGTATCATCTTTCTTCATTACATAATGGGGTTGTTTCTTCCTTCTTCAAGTTTTTGATCCAGGAGAACATATCCCTTTCATTCTATCATTGTATATGGAAGCAATAGTTCCCTCTAAAATTAAGGTTCTCATTTGGTTGGTTGTTCTTAATTGAGTTAATGTGTTGGCAGAGTAGGAGGCCTTCTAAGGCATCATCTCCAGATATGTGTGTCCCTTGCTTTGATAGTCCTGAATCTTCCTCTCATTTGTTTATTCATTGTTCTTTCTCTTGGCAGATATGAACCAAGCTTTTTGGTTTTATTGGGAAAATGTGCACAAGTCTCTCCACTCCTCAGATGAAGGATAGAAATATCCAGTGACAGGGCTTTATTGGGTCTTCTCTTCTGAAGCAAGTCATTGGTATTAGTTCTTTCAAGTACCGTAGTCCAAATGAAAGCCTTTATTTTCAAGGGAGCTTTAGCTTTCCAAGTAAATGGATACAAAGAAAAATTGTCAGCAATAGGGTCATGAGTCAAATAAGAGAAAAGGATTTAAAAGAAAATTCCCGGTAAGTATCTAAGCTCCAAACCTTTTTGTCATTCCCCAAATGAGTACGAAAAAATCGAGAGCGGGCCAATTCATTAAGATTTCTCTCAGAATGGAAATTCCACGAATGCCTTTCTCCTAGCAGAAGAAGAAAAAAAGAAATAGGGGTATCATGGAGATTAGATAAATGAAAAAGACGAAGGAATTTAATAGACAAAGGCATTTTCCCCGCCCAATGGTCTTCCCAAAATCAAATTCACTCCCCATTACCCACTAAATACTGGAGTATAGGGAGGAAATAATCATAAATCTGAGATACAAACTTCTTCCGAGGTCTCAAATAAGTAAATATTATTTCCCACTCTAGCATCTCACACTTTGTAGTAGTCCAAATTTACTTTGAATTACCCTACGCCAAAGAGAATTAGGTTTTAAAGGAAAGCACCATAACAATTTCCACACCAAAGAGACGTTTTTGGACACCAAACTACCCAGACCTCAAGCCCCCCCACCCCCCCTCTCTCCTTGTTAGGTCTACACAGAGTCTCCACCCTACAAGATGATCTCTACTACCCTCTCCCCACTTGACCATAAGAAATCCCTCCCTCATTAGCTTCTCCAGCCTGCATGCCAATCTCACAAGGATTCTTAAAAGAGAAAGGTAATACAAGGTATAGAAGAGAAACGGGTAATACAGCCCCCTAGAGTGAAGAATGCCCCTTTCCAACCCTCCACTCTCCTAGCTACTCTTTCAAAAACAGGTCCCAGAAAAACATTAGGATTACCACCTAAGGGGAGACCTATATACACAACAAGCCAAGTCAAAAACGGCACCCCACTAGCATAATAAAAGGATCCACATCAAGACTCACCAGACCCAAAAAAAGGGGCAGCCTGGTGCACAAAGCTCCCGTAAATGCGGGGTCCAGGGAAGGGACAGACCACGATGGGTCTGTAATTCCCAGCCTTACCTTGCATTTTTTCAAGACCCACTGGACCACTCTTAGAAAAATTAATTTTCATTCCAGAAGCTTTCTCAAAGATTTATAAGATAGGCAACAACTTAGAGAAGAATCCCTCATTATTTGATAGGAAGAGATTAGTATCATCTAAAAACTGAAGATGTGAAATGGTGCAATCCTCGTCAGCAACCTTAACCCCCTCCACCAACCCTCTATCTCCACCTCTCTTAATCATTCTACACAAACCATGCACCACAATAGTAAAAAAGAAAGGGAGAGAAGGGATCACCTTGTCTTTAGACCCCTAGAAGCACGAAATCAAGACTTAGCCTCGCCGTTAACTAAGACAAAAAAGGTGACAGAAGATGAACACCCTCTAATCCATTTCCTCCACTTCAGACCAAAACCTTTTCTAGTCATAACCTTATCCAAAAAACTTCAACTCACCCTATCATAATATTGTTCAAAGTCTAATTTCAAAAAAAAACCCCTCTTCTTACTTCGAACAGCATCCTCAACCACCTCATTAGCTATCAGGGCGGCATCTAGGATTTGTCTATTACCTATAAAAGCACTTTGACTAATAGAGATAGTGTCCTCCAAAACAATAGCCAATCTTTTAGAAAGCACCTTAGCCGAGATCTTACAAACACTAGTAGCCAAACTAATGGGTCTAAAGTCCTTAACCTTAATAACACCTTCTTTTTGGGCATCACGGTGATAAAAGTAAAATCCATACTCCTTATAACTCTATTATCAGAGAATTCAATAAAAACTTTAAGAATGTCTCCCTTCAATATCTCCCAACTATCCTGAAATAAACAGCCATTGTAAAGCCATCTGGTCCAGGAGCCTTTTCTCTACTATCTCGAAAAAACAATCTTTTGATCTCCTCTTCCTCCAAAGGTCTCTCTAGCCAAGCAGCCTTATTAGCTGATATAGGACACCAACCCAACCTCTCAAATATGATTCTTCCATCGTCCTCCTCACGAAAGAGGATCCTACAGAAATCTGTAATCAAACTCTCAATACAATCAGGATCCTTAATAATCTCTCCCCTATCACCCTCAACTTCTTTAAAAAGGTTCCCTTTTTTCCTACTAGTTGCCACCCTATGAAAGTGTCTAGAATTACAATCCTTGTATTTGACCCAATTCATTCCCGATTTCTGTCTCCAACTATTCTCTTCAACAAATACATCTTGAAAGGGTCCAGCCACGCTCCTTATCACCTTCTAGTGCATTGTCTCTACTACTTTCAAGAATGGCTTTGTAAGCCAGCCAAGCTTTCAAGAGAAGTCTATAGTAATTATGGAATGGGTAGCATTCCTTCTTAAATGAAGGAACATGACTCGTGTAGTCATGTGACTTGCTCCAATCATGCCTAAAATAATAAATCTAGTAAAAAGAAACTAAATGATAGAAACTTCATATTTAGTTTGAAGCAATTTTGTGTTGTTAATCTACACATACCACCATGGCACTAATAATGTTCATGTAAAAGTGCAAGACAATTCACGTACATCATGAATCATGAATAAAATGTCACCTAGTGTTTCATTTGTTCATTGCCAAGAATGTGCATTTTACTGCTGCAAAGTCAAGGTGGAGTTGGAATGGGAGGGAACTCAAGACCTACTGTGGCATGAATCAACAAGGTTTCAGGTCATTGATTCATCATCGACACCAACATAATGATGCTAAACCAAACACTGATAATGAAGCGACAGCTCAGGTAGCAATAAAATAGATACATTAATCATTAGAATTTAAAAATAAACCCAAAAAAATTAAAGAAACTCACGTTCCCTCTTCGATGTTGAGCTTCTTGTAAAAGTTCACAACAAACATGCCAACAAGACGTCCATATGTTGAACCAATCATTATTCCAGGAACAAACTGACCAGCTGGAACTGCGGTACCAAATGTCAACACAGCTAAGGTATAAAACATCACCTGGAAGGGAAGAGAATGAGGAGCAATTCACAACAACAATATCAGAATTAACAGCAGCAAATTCAAGCATTAAAAATCCGATGCACGAAAGATTTATTGAACTTATCAATTCTACCATGAAAACGTGTACTTCGCCTGTGTAACACAAATTCTTTGTACACACAGCCGGTCCCAAGCCCGAATAAAGGAGCAGGGTTGTGTTAGGTAGCTAACAACCAATGTAAAACTTTGTCAGCATTAATTCTTACCAAACTCACTTAGGTCAAAGGAATAGATCAAGTCAGTATAAAAGGGAGAGAATAAATAAGTTAGCACAAGAAACTAATATTAGATTAGCAACTTAGAATATAGGGACACTTACAGGAAAAAGTATAGAAATAATGGAAATAATGTTTAGGAGGAAAATTAACTTAATCTGCCTTCAAGAGGCGAAATTGGTAGGAGAGAAAGCTAGAGAAATTGAAAAATCAGGATTTAAACATTGGTACACTGGTAAAGAGAAACATAAAAATGGGTTGGGTATTATTGAAGACAAAGACCTAAAAGATAATGTAGTAGATGTTAAAAGAATAGAGGATAGGATCATTAAAATTAGGATAGCTTTAGGCTTGAAGATAGTGAACCTCATTCGTGTGTATGCTCCCCAAATAGGACTAGCAGAGAATCTTAAAAGATGATTTTGGGAAGATATGGATAGCATTTTACAAGGGATGCCAATGTCTGAAAAGACATTCATAGGAGCTTATTTGAATGGTCATATTGGAAAGGATAATATAGGATATGAGAGAATACATGGAGGACATGGATATGGAGATAAAAATGAGGCCAGTGATACAATCTTGGATTTTTCCATTTCTTAAGATGTTGTTATATTGAATACTTGTTTTATAAAAAGAGACACTTAATAACCTCCAAGAGTGGGTATAATAAAAGCCAAATAAATTTCTTCTTAACTAAGAACGGGGATCGTCTATCTTATAAGGATTGTAAAGTTATTCCACGTGAAACTTTGGCTACACAACATACAGTCTTAGTATTAGATACATATAAAAAAGAGAAGGAGTAGCATAAATCAACACGAGAGAACTAGATGGTGGAACTTGAAGGCAGACGATTAACAAAAATTTAAAGATAAAATGATAAAAGAGTGTGATTGGACAGTAGGGGGCAAGGTTGATGCAAATACTGTTCGGAATAGAATGGCAAATTCTATCACAAGGATAACAAAAAAGGTTTTAGGTTAGTCAAAAGGAAGATGCTTGGATAGTAAAGAAAGTGGTGGGATCAAGAAGTCCAAAAATCCATTAAGACAAAAAGAAATTGGTATAAAATATGGCAAAAATGTAGAAATGTAGAAAATCTTGAAAAATATAAAGAAACAATTAGTGAAGCTAAACAAAAAGCTTATGATACTTTATATACTAAACTAGATACAAAACAAGGAGAAAAAGACATTTATAAACTTGCTAGAATGCTAAAGCTAGAGAAAGAAAATGCAAAGATTTAGGTGATGCACTATAAAGGATGAGAATGATAATGTTTTAATTAGAGAAGAAGACATAAAAGAGAGGTGGGGGAGATACTTTGATAAGTTGTTTAATGAAAACCGAAATGAAAGATTGAACTTGGAAGTGACAAATGAGGAGAAGACTAAAAATAGAATATTTTTCGTAAAATTAGAGTCCTTGAAGTTAAGATGGCATTAAAAAAATGAAAAGTGGGAAATCTATAGGACTGGGTAAAATACCAATTGAAGTTTGGAAATGTTTAGGGGACAAAGGAATTAATTGGTTAACTAATTTATTCAACACTATTATAAAAACCAAGAAAATGCCAAAAGAATGGAGGAAAAGTACATTAGTACCTTTCTACAAAAACAAACGCGATATTCAAAATTGTAATAACTATCGTAGAATTAAGATTATGAGTCATAGGATGAAATTATAGGAAAGGGTAATTGAACATTAATTAAGATTTGAAACAAAGATTTCAGAGAATCAATTTGGTTTTATGCCTAGGAAGATCAACAACAGAAGCTATTTATTTTTTAAGAAGTTTAATGGAAAAGTTTAGGAAAAAGAAAAGAGACTTGCATATGGTTTTTATTTACCTAAAGAAAGCTTATAATAGAGTGCCTAAGGAAGTTCTTTGGTGGGTCTTAGAAAAGAAGGGACTTTGTAGTAAATATACGGAGGCCATTGAGGATATGTATGATAGAGTAGTGACTAGCGTTAGGATTGTAGAAGGTAAATCTAGAGCTTTTCTAATCACAAGAGGTGTACATCAAAGTTCTACTTTGAGTCCTTATTTTTTACTTTAGTAATTAATGAACTAACTAAGAATATCCAAAATGAAATCCTTTGGTGTATGTTGTTTGCAAATGATATTACAGTGATTTATGATAATAGGAGCGGAGTGGAATCTAAGCTACAACTTTTGAGAGCCACATTAGAGTCTAAAGGGTTTAGCATATGAAATGTAATTTCAATAATGTAAGGAGTAGCAATATAGAGAAAATTAAACTTGATAATCAAGAGATTAATAGCACCGATATATTTAGATATCTTGGATCTATTATGCAAGCTGAAGGGGAAATTGAAGAAGATGTAGTACATAGAATTAAAAGAGGCTGGGTAAAATGGAAGAGTGTGTCAGGCGTGTTTTGATCGTAGAATACCCTTAAAATTAAAAAGAAAGTTTTATAAGACGGCTATAAGGTCAGCTATGCTTTATGGTTCAGAATGTTGGGCAACTAATAAAAAACATGTACGAAAAATAGAAGTTGCTGAGATGCGAAAGTTAAGTTGGATGAGTGATTTAACATTAAAAGATAAAGTAAGAAATAAACATATACGTAACAATTTAGGTATAGCACCGGTTGAAAACGAGATAAGAGTGGGGGCAGTTAGATAGTTTGGGCATTTGAAACGCAAGGCTAATAGAGCACCTTTAAGGAGAAGTGAGTTAGTCAGTGTGTCTGGCATGAAAAGGGGTAGGGGTAGGCCTAAAATAACTTGGAATGAGGTAGTAAGGATTTAATAGCCCTTAATCTAATAGAAGAAAACGCTCTTGATTGGGTGAATTGACGGAAAAGAATTCATGTAGTCATTGTCCTTGTTGTATCAATTCTACCAAGAAAGGAAAAATGGTTGCTTGTCATTTCCAAAATCCCATGTTGAAATTTATATTTGATATGAAAACAATATTAATAGCCTGCCACAAAACAAAACAAACCAAAAAGCATAGTAGCAAGAGCTCGGAAATTCCGGAAAGGTGAAAAGTATGAAACTCCGACAATGCGAGCTTTCCTAGAATGATCTAGTAGAGTAACAAATGAAAGTCACGTCATCACAATGAAATCTTCTTAGATACTTAGTATCACAATTTGTCAGACATTTGTGTCAAATATGAAAATTTAAGGGAATTGACAAACTCAAGGAGCGAGATTAAAAAAAAAATTAAAAACATCACAGGAAACTTGCACAGAAAGACAGAAAAAATTGGGAGACCAAATATATAACATTTTGACTCAAAATTAACCAACCATACCATAAAATGTTGTCTATTCCTAAGCATACTCCTTAGTTAGATTGAGGGGTTCCCCTTAATCCCATGTAAACCCAAATCGGGGTTAAATATTATGATGACCAAAAAAAAAATACCATTAGTCCCACTAGGTGGATTGGCTAAGATTGAAATATAAAGATTCTGAGATTTAGTTTTTGCAAAAAAAAAAAAAATCTACAACAATGATGACAACAACAACCAAATGTGGAATCCAAGTAGGTGATCAGCTAAGATAAAAAATCAAAAGATGATACCAAAATTAGTTATCTTAAAGAAAAAAATTACCATGAATGACTGCAGAGCTTAGGTCCAACTAGGAGGGAGGGATATCGAAATTAAAAGAATCTTCCTAAATTTAGTTTTTAAAATAAATGTTTTTCTTTATTAGGCCTCTCAGGGCTAAATCAAAGTAGTTGATTTGCACCACATCCGTACCTCATACAAATTCTTGATTAATTTCCGATAAGAAATGCCTGGGAAGAGTGCTCTTAATTTTTAGGGGGGAGGATTGAAGAAATGGCTCCAAATCTGCCATTTTGAGGCGGGTCTAATCAGCAGGGAAAAACTTTACTAAGCATTTTGACATGGAATGTGCATTATATAGACAAGTCCTGCGGTCCTGCCATATCAATAGTCAATCTACATCATAGTTTCTTAAGTAAAATAACATGAGGATAGCTAACTCTTCAAACAAAAACAAAAACAAAAAAAAAAAAGAAAACAAAACTTGAAAAGCCACATGCATCTAAACATGAACTGCCTCTATCTGCAAAAAGAAAAGCAATAAGCTATCAGGAGATGTGCCTTACCAAAAAAGTGAGCAAGCTTTGGGCGCTAAACTCATGAATTGTTTTTGCACTAAACAGGTTACGTATGGCATCATCCTGCAACCACAAACTCCATTAGAAGAATAAAAATCCTGAGAGGAAAATGAGAACTAGAATATAAGGAAAGAAGACAAGGGCTGCCAGGATTCCATAACTACCTGAGTATTGAAGAAAATAGTTGCAAGATCATTGTACTCCTTGTCCTTGCTGCAGTAAAACTGTAAATGGCATAATGTTTATTAAGAAAAATTGAAGGAAAGATTAAAGACTGAGTAAAATAAAATTTAGAACCAATCTACGACTTTCAAAAATTTAAAAGGGTGATCAATTGCACAACTAAAGCACAGGTGTGCTGCACTAAGGTGAAGGTTCAACAAGAGCTAGTAAGCACCAATTATGGTATAACTGATGCACAAGCAAACAGGATCATAGAAGCATGGCTAGGTGCGACAGTTACATAACCAATTATTCCAACATGAACCATAAACATCAAGAATAAAAATAGGTAATGCATGTAAACACCAATAGGCCTAAGACAAGGAATCAACACCCATGTTCTTAAGGATATAGGCATCAACAGCTAGTGTAATCCCACAGCAATAGCACAATTGCATAAGCGTGCCCTCAATGGGGTATGATAGACCTAAATAAGGAAAGAGGCAAATGGATAAGTCAAAGCTT
Source organism: Malania oleifera (assembly GCF_029873635.1). Lineage (NCBI taxonomy): Eukaryota > Viridiplantae > Streptophyta > Magnoliopsida > Santalales > Ximeniaceae > Malania > Malania oleifera. The sequence goes on from NC_080419.1 coordinate 12,888,955, forward strand.
GGGTAAGTAGGGCTAAATGGATGTCAAACACAAGAAAGGAAATGGATTGAAATGGACATGTCAAACTAACATACAGCTTATCCCCCACCCCTACACCAATAATAAGAATAATAATATATAATAGGAATTTATCAATTTCCCTTCAAAATTATTGAAGGTTATATTATTCATGCGATCAGCTGAAGTATAAAACTCCAAACAGCAAGCTCCCACCGTAATAAATTTTCCACACTTAAAATACATAATAATTTTTTCACACAAAATAATTGATTATGTACATAGTAAAACCTCAATACAACTGCAAGATCCTCAAAGAAGTACTTAGTAAGCAATGGTAATCTTACATTTACATAATTCCCATACATTCCTGGAGGACGAGGGCATTCGATACCCGAATCAATGTCCGATTCAGGACATGGACTGCATTTTCTTAGAAGTGGTAATCCAAAAGAAATAATTGAGGTTATCAGGGAGATGAGGCATGCCTCAACAACCTGTGGTGATAGTGAAAGAAAGGGTCAGACATAATTTTTAAAATAGAAATTATAAAGATAAGCACAAACCTGTACAGCAATATGCAATTTCTCTTATTATACCCAATAGCGTACCTTAAATCGGTACCCTTTCTTGTGCAAATAATTTCGACGCCAGTAGGTTATATAAAGGGTGAGCTGATTGAATAAAGCACCTATAAAAGGGAAGAAAAAGTGAAGGTTGCTCTTAAACCAATCGAGGAAATGAAAAATGATGGTAGATCATATGAATATTGATTTGCACTGAAATCCAAAAAAACTCACCAAGAAGGCCTCCAATAACCCCAATAACTGCCATCGGCAACAACTCCTGAAATGAATAGTCCTCTTGACCACTAAAATGATATCTCAGTTAGAAAACCAGCGGAGCTTCAATTGGAGATAAGCATAGAAAGGCAATAAAGAGTTCAGATTCTAACCCAGATATGTCCCATATAATGAAGCCGCCTGAGCCAAAATGCCCACACTTTCCACTCTTGCACCATCCCATTGCTGTGCGCACCACAACAGCGACAATGGCAGAAGTAAAGAACACACGCCACATTAGTTGACTCCTCCACCTTCAAGAGCACAATTTGAATTAGTTTAAGATAATACAGCAACTGTGTTTTTAAAAAAATTCAGTTATGCAAAATCCACTAGAGCACAACATATAAGCACCACAAAAAAATATTTAAGTTCTAAAATGATCAAGAAAAGAATCGCACGCACGCGCACACACATATATGCATATGTACATATACTTTCTAAATTGATCCAGAAAAGAATATTTCTTACCAAGATGTAACTTCTTCCAATGCAAATAACACACCACCAACTGGAGCTCTAAAAGCAGCAGCAACTCCAGCTGCACACCCACAGGTCACCTTTTCAAAACATTACACCAATGAAAAATGAGAACAATTGTGAGGCAAAGTCACCTCTAGTGTTTTTCTCCCAAAAAGGAAAGAAGGAAAAATGGAAAAGTTAGTGCTACTATTTTAAATGCACCATCATCAGATAAAGAAGAAAGATGCTAGCTAAATGGCAAATGCCTTTACAACAACATGCAACTGCATAGAGGCTTCTTTACTGCTGATCTATATGTTGACTGCGTTTCAAAAATGGGAATTCAAAAATATGGCACCAACAATAACAACAAGCCTTAAATCCCACTACTTGAGGTGAGCTATTCAAATCCTCTGCTATTTTACCAACCCCAAAACAACATCACCCAAAAGGAGCCATTAAATCTGTCACTAGTCTTGTAGACCCTTAGCTACCTCAATCCAAATTGTTATAGGTGCTCCCCTCCTATCTCCTCTAATCTCAATCAAATCACTCTCTTGCCAGTGCACTACTACTACATGCTGCAAGTGCCAAACCATCTAAAATGCCCCTCCTTTTTGTCTACAAAATTTATATCCTAATGCAATATGCCTTTTCAATTTACACCACTTATCCATCTTAACATTCTCATCTCAACTACAGTTAGGAGGCATTTGTTATGCTATCTTAATAGGCCAGTCTATTAACATTGAACCAATGCTATGAATTGAGTGTGTCTTCTTGTACATGTTAATTTCTTCTATATGCCCCTATATCGTCAAGGTGTAACCCCTTCACTTATTGTCCGTCTTATTCTTTCAGAAACTGCTTCACAATTCAGAACTTGATTTGATGATCAAGATTTAACTCTTTATTTTACTAAACCGGCTAATTTTTGAATATGCATTTTTTTGTTGCCAATCGATACGATCAATAGAGCATAATTGATTTTATAACCATGTCATAAATTCTATTTTCATTGTGAAGTTGCTTGAAAAAATCACATATTTCCAACTTTTGATTTATACAAATTGACAAATCTACTGCCTCTGGAATTTCTTGAAGATCAATTTAAACCTTTTTGTCTATTCTCCCTCCTAAAATTACTAAAATTGCAAGTTGAAACCTATAGAAACAGAAGTTACTTTCCACAGTTCTAACATTACATTCCTCCTCTAGTATCATTAATCAAGATAGCACAAACAGCATGCCCCATAGAACCTCATTTTTAGATGTTTAATAAGTTGTTCTTTTTTTAAATTAAAGGTATATGTATAGTAACTACTAAGTTCATTCAATATTACAAAGAAAAAAAACAGAGACAACTCGAAGCCAGTCATTGATGCAAACCTATTGTAATTGTAACCTCCCCACTTTCTCTTCCTATAGTCCTCAAATCTTTGAATGACCTTTATATACTCAGTAACATCTCCTTTTCTAAAAACACACCATGATACTTCCCAAATTACCCTATCATATGCCATTTCCAAGTCGATAAAAAACTTTATGAAATCCTTTTCTTTTCCTAAATTCTATCACTAATCTCAATCAATATATAGTCTCTAGTGCTCTCTTTGGCACCAATCAGGTTTTCTGCCAAGTTTGTTTTTAAACTTAATCTTTGTCAAAATATTCTTTCAAAAATTTTTGTTATGATTTAGTGATTAAGCTATAAGGGGTATTTTTGCAATTTCTTCGTCACTTCAATTTAAATATATGCGCGAGAATTCTACGGTGGATGAGTGGTATAACATTAAAAGTAAATTAAGGAATGACCATATTCGTAGTAAGTTAGGCATAACTCCTGTAGAAGATAAAGGAGGGACGGCTCAAATGGTTTAGGCATCTCCAACTGCAACATAGGCCAAATAGTGCACCAGCGAAGAGGAATGAACTAGTTACTGTGAAAGACAGAAGAAGGGGTAGACCTAAAATAACTTGGAATGAGATAGTAAGGATTTAATAGCCTTGAATTTATCGGAGGAAATTTCCCATGATCATGTAAATTGGTGAAAAAGGATTCATGCATCCGACCCCACCTAGTGGGACTTTTAAGGCTTGGTTTTTTGTTGTCATTGTTGTTGTAGAATATTTGAATATGCAAGTTCTACCTCTTCCTCCAGCAGCCAAAGAAGTAATCACCCACAATTCAGAACTCCAAACAACCACAACTTCAAGTAGGGTAAGGAGTGATGCAAATCTCCCCATCCTCTGAGTATGGGTATGTAGTTAAATAGACCATAAACCCTGTCTTCCTAGATATGCCTGGACAGCTTCTTTCCTGCAACTTCATCTTCTATTGACTTATGTTTCTAGTGTTTGATAAATCTCTGGAGGGAATTTGATAGTAGATTCTTACTGTGTTGGTTCTTTTACTGCATTGCTGGTTGATGTGTCATCTTTAGGCTACTTGATGTGTCAACAGAACAGCAAAAAGCAAAAGATTTCTTTCCTTATTTCAGCCCCACAATTATTTCCTTATTTCTCTATTCATTATTTTGTACAGTTAGCATATATTTAGTTTACATGTATAGGGCTTGACAGATTACAATTTACATGTATAGGACTAGAATCATGCTAGAACTTATTTACTTTCCATGCATAGCATTCTTGTAAAGTCTGTATATATAATATACAGAACTGAAGGCCAAACCATTCGGCCATTCACACAATACTTTGACATGGTATCAGAGCTTGCCGACTGCTAATTTTTTTTCCCTTCAAATTTTTTTTTTTTTTTTTTTTTCTCAGTTTTGGAAATGTCTCTCGTTTCTGTGGCTGTTGTGGGTCTATTCTCTTCTGAAATTTTTTGGCTCTCTTTCTTTCGGTATTTCTATGGCTGAGTGGCTGTCGGAACAGCTTTCTGTTGCTGTTCTGGTGCTTCTCTGTCCTTGTGATTCTCGGCACAGCAGGTTTCTTGGGTTGCAATTTATTTTAAGTGCAGGCAGGTCGATTGAATCAGCTTTCTGTTGCTGTTTCTGGCGCTTCTCTGTCCTCGTGATTCTCGGCACAGCAGGTTTCTTGGTTCAAGATTTATTTTTTAGGGAAGGAAGGTTGATTTTTCTTTCGGCACAGTCTGTTTCTTTTTGGGCTTCTCGATTTTCTCCTTTATTTAGCACGGACTCCGCACCTGTGTGTGCCAAGTTTACGGGTAACAATTATTCTACGTAGGCTTTTCAATTCGAGCTTTTCCTAAAGGGAAAAGATCTTTGGGGTCATATTGATGGCACGGATTGTGCACCCAATCCTGATAAATCCAATGATTCAGCGGCTTGCCCTTCATGGGCTGTGCTTGATGTCAAGGATTCAACGGCTTGTCCTTCATGGGTTGTGCTTGATGCTTGGATTATGTCTTGGCTTCTTGGCTCAGTTGAGCCACATATTGTCCCCAACTTGCGACCTTATCGCACCGCTCAATCCATGTCGCCTTATTTAAAAACAGTATATCATCAAGATAACGGTGCATGTCGTTTTTAGTTAGAGCATGCGATTGCCATGTTTCAACATGACAATCATTCCATCCAAGACTATTATTCAGTGTTTCTGACTCTTTAGAATAAATATTTTGATCTGGTTACCGCGGATGCTCCTGTTGCTTCTCTTCCCATTATTCAACGTCTTCGCGAGATTAGCCGTCGTGATTAGTTTCTTATGAAACTCCACCTCGAGTATGAATCTGTTCGCTCTTCTCTGCTGAATCGCTCTCCGGTTCCTTCTCTTGATGTTTGTTTTGGTGAGTTACTTTGTGAAGAACAACAGCTCAGTACTCAAGTTACTCTGGCACAATCTCATGGTAGTTCAGGGTCCGTCCCAATGGCTTATGATGCTCAACGACGAGGACCGTCTACACATTCTAGCACCTTGCAGTGTTTTTGCGGCAAATAATTTGGGCATATCGCTGCTAATTGTTCCAAGAAATACTGCTCTTATTGCAAGAAGAAGGGTTACATTATCAAAGACTGTCGTATTCGCCCGTAGAATCGTTAGGCCCAGTCATTGTAGACGCTCTTCTTCAGGTGATTGTAGACGCTCTTCACATTATCAAAGACGCTCTTCTTCAGGTGATTTTCTATTCCTGCACCTCCTACAGCGAATTGCTGCACACCCGAAATGGTGCAACAAATGCTAATTTCGACATTATCAGCAATGGGGCTCCAAGGAAACAATTCTACTAAATTATGATATGTGGACTCAGGTGCCTCTAATCACATGACGAATAATCGCACTACTTTGTGTCATGTTTGGCCCTACGCTAATCAAATTGCTATTCAGACTCCCAATGGTAGTTCTTTGCCAATAGCTACTATCGGAGATGCCTTTTCTAAGTTCACTGATGTGTTTCTTGCTCCTCAGCTTTTCACGAATCTTATTTCTGTTGGTCAATTAGTTGATAACAATTGCGCTGTCAATTTTTCAACTAATGGTTGTTTTGTGCAGGACCAAGTAATGGGGGAGCCGATCGCGAAGGGACCTAAAGTGGGGCGCTTGTTTCCACTACTTTTGCCTATTCCAGCACTTTCTCCAATTTCTTCTATTAAGTCTTTTGCTTGTAATAATGTTTCAGATCTTAGTATGGTGTGGCATCGTCATTTAGGCCATCCCAATACTCAGATCCTATATCATGTATTGAACTCTGGTTTACTTGGTAATAAAAAATGTTCTTCTTTATCTTTTGAGTGTGCTACTTGTAATCTTGGTAAATTGGTGACCCATCTCTGGCAAGAGCTCGATCTAAGCATTGAAGAGGAATGGGAGTGCTCCAGCGACAACACGCGAGACAGGAGGAGGCTAAAAAACGAACGGGTCTTCGAGTTCTTGGCCGGCCTCAACCGAGATCTGGACGACGTACGAGGACGAATCCTCAGCCAGCGACCTCTGCCTTCAACCCAAGAAGTATTCGCCGAGGTAAGGAGGGAGGAGAGCAGGAGACGAGTGATCTTGAGGCCCCAAGGAGATCGTATCGGGCCGGACTTGTCCATCCAAAATCTAAGTACAAATGGGAATGGGCCAAATCCCAATGGGCTTGACGTCTCGGCCCTTATATCAAAAGGCCCTGCAGGATCTGGGCAAAGATCACAAAAAGGTAAAATATGGTGCGAGCACTGTTGAAAGCCAAGTCATTCAAAAGATACATGCTGGGAGATTCATGGTAAGCCTGCAGATTGGAAGCCAAGACAATATCAAAAAAATCATGGGTATCAGGCTACTTCTGACAATTCAACTGAAAAATCACAAGGTGAGAAAACCAATAATACTACTACAAGTGGTGTATTCAGTCCTGAGCAGTTGGATCAGGTATATAAAATGTTTTCCTCAATTCAAACATCGGGTCAGTCTTCCACTGGTTCTCTAGCTCACCGAGGTAATTTTTTGTCAGTCCTAAATACTATATTCCATTACAAGTCACCATGGATAATTGACTCGAGTGCATCTAATCATATGACTGACTCTTATCAATTGTTCTCAACCTATTCACCATATACTGGAAATTTGAAAGTAAAAATTGCAGATGGATCTCTATCACATGTTGCTGGCAAAGGAAGTATTCGCATATCTGATTCTATAACTTTAAAATATGTCCTACATGTTCCCAAGCTATCTTGCAACTTGTTATCCATTAGCCAGTTGACAAAAGATTCCAATTGTTTTGCTAAATTTGTTTCATCTCATTGTGTTTTCCAGGACCTAACATCGGGGAAGACGATTGGCGGTGCTAAGGCATGTGAGGGACTCTACTACTTTGAGGAGGCAAATACGAGTGAACAATGTAATACTGCAATTTGTGATTCTGCATCTATTTCTAGAGATAGGGAACTTTTGTTATGGCATTCTAGGATGGGTCACCCAAATTTTCAATATTTAAGACGTTTATTTCCTTATATTTGTTTAAGTAAAACGTCTTCTGATTTTCAATGTGAAGTTTGTGATCTTGCAAAACACCAACATAATTCTTTCCCAAAATCCACATACAAACCATCCCGCCCATTCACTATGGTTCACAGTGATTTGTGGGGACCTTCATGCTCCCCTAATCGCACTCATACAAAATGGTTTGTTACCTTTAATGATGATTATACTTGTATTTGTTGGGTCTACTTGTTGAAAGATAAATCTGAAGTCCGGTCTATTTTTGTCAGTTTTAACTCCATGATTCAAACACAATTTCAAACTCACATTCAAATTCTACGTACTGATAATGGTATAGAATATTTTAATGTATTCTAGGAAATTATCTTCAAGAAATTCGAATTGTACATTAGAGTTCTTGTGTAGATACCCCTTAACAAAATGGGGTCGCTGAACGAAAAAACAGACATATACTTGAAGTAGCTTGGGCATTGATGTTCACTACAAATATGAAGAACTATTTTTGGGTGATGCTATCTTAACAGCTACACATCTCATTAATCGAATGCCGAGTTGAGTTCTTTCCTTTACAACTCCTCTCCAGAAATTCCAGGAATATTTTCCTCCCTCACGACTCCACTGCAGTCTTCCTCTGAAAATCTTTGGATGTACTGCATTTGTTAATGTTCATGCTCACAACCAAGATAAATTGGAACCTCGTGCCGTTAAATGCGTCTTTATTGGTTACTCTCCTATCCAGAAAGGCTACAAATGTTATGACGCAGTCTCCAAAAAAATGTTTATTAGCCTTGATGTCACTTTTTTTGAAATCACTCCTTATTTCCAAAAGCCCTCTCTTCAGGGAGAGAAGTGGAGTGAAGATTAGTTCTTTGATTTCTTTACTACTGAATCTATGCCATCGAATGAGTCTCCCATTGCTTCATTCCCTGACCCATCTATTGCGTCTCCCATTGCATGTCTTGACCTACCATATACAAATGATCACTTAAACTCAGGGGGAGATGCAGAAAAACAAAAGGAAATACTTGTTTACACCAAAAAGCCAAAAACAAAGCACAAGGAGAATCTCATACCTAAGGCACCAAAAGAGTTGGAACTGGTGATAGCTCCAAGCAACCATGAGTCGACGCCCAGTCTTGATCAGGTAATCAATGATCATGAGCTTTATTCTGATAAGTCTACACTTGATGACATAAATTTACCCATTGCAGTCAGAAAACAAACTATGTCATGTACTCTATATCCCTAGTCAAAATACATGTCCTATAAAACTCTGTCTACAGGGTATCGTACTTTTACCTCTAACCTTGACAGGATAAAAATTCCAAAAGATATTAAGGAAGCTCTAGAAAGTCCTGAATGGAGGGAAGTCGTTATCGAAGAAATGTGGGCTCTCGAAAAAAATGAAACTTGGAATGTTATGAACCTGCTGAGTGGAAAGAAACCAGTTGGCTGCAAATGGGTTTTCACAGTGAAATATAGAGCTGATGGGATAGTTGAACAATATAAAGCCAAACTCGTAGCAAAAGGATTTCCACAAACTTACGGCATTGACTACATTGAGACATTTGCACCAGTGGCAAAACTAAACACAATTCGGGTGCTCCTGTCATTAGCAACTAACTTAGATTGGCCACTACAGCAACTAGACATTAAGAATGCATTTCTAAATGGTGAGCTAGAAGAAGAAGTCTACATGACTATACCACTAGGATTCAATAAGAAAGGTGAAGAAAACAGAATATGCAAACTCAAGAAGTCCTTGTATGGACTCAAGCAATCCCCCAAAGCATGGTTTGACAAATTTACAAAGGTAATTAAAAATCAGGGTTATCGACAAGGGCAATCAGATCACACTATGTTCTTCAAACAATCTGAAAATGATAAGAAAACAATTCTGACAGTATATGTTGATGATATAATTCTAACTAGAGATAATACAGTGGAGATGGAAAGATTAAAGAAAGTCCTAGCTACTGAAGTGGAAGTTAAAGACCTGGGACAAATGCGATACTTCTTGGGAATGGAAATTGCTAGATTAAAGAAAGGTATCAGTGTCTCTCCGCGAAAGTATATCCTTGATCTTCTAACCGAAACTGGCATGCTTGGATGCAAACCTAGTGAAACCCCGATTGAAGCAGTAAAGAGGGTTGAAGAATGTGGAATACCAATTGAAAGAGAAAGGTATCAAAGATTGGTTGGTAAACAAATTTACTTATCACACACCAAACCCGACATTGCATTTGCGGTAAGTGTTGTAAGCCAACACATGCATTCACTAAAAAAGACTCATCTAGATGCTGTGTATAAGATCCTTAGGTACCTCAAGGGTTCTCCAAACAAGGGACTCTTCTTTAAAAAATGTGAAAGCAAGGGAGTGGAAATCTTCACAAATGCGGATTGGGCAAGATCAGCAGAAGACGGAAGGTCAACCACTGGATATTGCACCTTTGTATGGGGAAATTGGGTAACTTGGAGGAGTAAAAAACAGAATGTGGTAGTTCGAAGTAGTGCTGAAGCTGAATTCAAAGCAATTGCATAGGGGATATGTGAAGGACTATGGTTACAGAAACTCTAGGAAGAGCTACATGTTTCGGTGAAATTTCCTATCAAACTCTATTGTGACAACAAAGCAACCATCAGTATCTCTCTCAATCCAGTTCAACATGATAGGACTAAACATGTGGAAGTGGACCAACATTTTATCAAAGAGAAGGTTGAAGAAGGAATCATCTGTATGACTTATGTGCCTACCAAGGAACAAACTGCACATATCTTTACTAAAGGGTTAGCACAACAGAACTTTGACGATTTCATTGGCAAGTTGGATATGATTAATATCTATGATCCAACTTGAGGAGGAGTGTTGAAATCCCGAGTATCCTTGACAATATTGAGTAAATTAGGAAAGTGAGTAAATGTAGAAAATTGTGTATTATTCTGTAGGAAGATTGTTTCCTTGTTTAGAGTCTTTGTTTGTATTATATATTGTAAGATTGGGATGTACATATTTTAAGAATTCAAGAAATTATGAAATTGAATTCCACTCACAATAGTGATATTTGGGGACCTTCATTGATGATCATAGCAGATTTATTTGGGTCTACTTTCTTCACTCCAAATCTAAGGTTTTTCGTACTTTCACTGAGTTTTTAGCATATATTGAAAATCAATTTTCTACTTCTATTAAGACATTACGTACAGATTCCTGTGGTGAATATTTGTCTACTGAGTTGCAAGCATTTATGGCTTCTAAAGGTACTATTCATCAACGTTCATGTCCCGCTACTCCCCAACAGAATGGAGTAACCGAACACAAAAATCATCATCTCCTAGATGTGGTATGTACTCTCTTACTGAAATCCTCTATTCCATCCTAGTTCTGGGTTAAGGCTCTGAAAACTGCTACTTACTTGATTAATCATTTACCTTCTCAAGTCCTACTCATGGAGTCTCCTTATTTCCGCTTATTTGCTAAGCAACCTATTTACGATAACCTCCGTACCTTTGGTAGTGTATGTTTTGTTCATTGACCTCCTCATGAGCGACATAAATTATCTGCTCAATCTGTTCAATGTGCATTCTTGGGATATAATGTGCGTCAAAAGAGATTTGTTTGTTATGATCCTACATTACATCGTACACACATTTCTAGGAATGTTATTTTCTTTGAAAATCAACATTTCTTTCCTGTGTCTTCTATGCCCTCCTCTTCTACTGTGATTCTCCCCTCCTTTGAGGAGCAGTTCTCGGATCCTCATCAAGTCAATTCTCGTTTTAAACTAGGTATTGTGTATATGTGACGCTCCCGCCCACAATCTCTTCTAGTGACTCATCCGATATCTGATCCTACCATGCTCCAGATTCAGTCAATTGCAGCACCTCCAGAGCCTTTGGTACGTCGCTCTTCTCGAGTGTCTGTACCCCCGAATAGGTATGGGTTTCCCTCTTCCAGTTCTAGAAATTCTGTTTCAACTCTTACTGCTACATTGTCCAATTTAAATATTCCCACATCCTACTCACACACTGCCAAGAATGATTGTTGGTGACAAGCTATGCAGGAAGAAATTGCCGCTCTAGAGGCCAATCACACCTGGCACAGTGAGCCTTGTCCTTCCACCATTGTTCCTCTAGGTTGTAAATGAATTTTACTCAATCAACGTCCGATCTGATGGAAGTTTGGATCGTTACAAAGCTCATCTTGTTGCACTTGGGAATAATCAGGAATATGGTGTCAATTATGAAGAGACCTTTGCTTCTATGGCTAAGATGACTACTATTCGTACAATTCTGGCTATTGCTACTTCCAGTGATTGACCACTACATCAAATGGATGTTAAGAATGCTTTTCTTCATGGGGATCTTAAAGAGTGTATTTATATGAAGCCACCCCCGGGCCTGTTTCCCTCTCCAACTTCACATGTGTGTAAGCTTCGTCGCTCTCTTTATGGTCTTAAACAAGCTCCGAGGGCCTAGTTTGATAAATTCCGCACCACTTTATTACAATTTTCATTCAAGCAGAGCAAGTACGATACTTCATTGTTTCTTCGAAAATCAGACATGGATATTGTTGTTCTTTTGGTTTATGTTGATGATGTTGTGATTACTGATTCCGATTCTGCTTTACTTGCTTAGCTCAAGACTCATCTCTCAAAGTCCTTTCATATGAAAGATCTAGGGTCTCTCATATATTTTCTTGGTTTTGAGGTGAATCGTAGTCCCTCTGGTATTTCACTCAATCAACATAAGTATGCAAGTGACTTGGTGGCTATAGCTGGCCTTCAGAAGGGTACTTCTGTTGATACTCACATAGAATTAAATGTCAAGCTTCACAAAGAGGAGGGTGGCTTACTTGCTGATCCCAATTTATACCGGAAGTTGGTGGGTAGTCTTTTCTATCTCACCATTACTAGACCAGACATTTCTTTCGCTGTACAGCAAGTCAGCCAGTTTCTTCAGACCCTTTGTCATCTTCATTTGGCAGCTGTCCGTAAGATCATACACTATGTTAAGGGCAATTCTGCTCGTGGTTTATTCTTCCCTGCAAGCAATTCTACTCACTTTGCTGCTTATAGCGATGCTAATTGGGCTGGTTGTGCGGATACACGTAGCTCCATCACTGGTTGGTGTGTGTTCTTAGGTGATGCATTGATCTCTTGGAAGAGTAAGAAGCAAGACAAAGTTTCTAAGTCATCGACAGAATTTGAATACCAGGCGATGTCCTTGCTTGTTATGAAATTATTTAGCTTCGAGGTTTGCTTGCTGACCTAGATTTTTCTGAGACTGACCCTACACCTCTATATGCCGATAATACGAGTGCTATCCAGATCACGGCCAATCCAGTCTATCATGAGTGCACGAAGCATATTGAAGTCGATTGTCACTCTATCCATCAAGCATTTGAAGCTCGTGTTATCACTCTTCCACATATTTCCACTGAATTACAAATTGTTGATATCTTCACCAAGGCTCTCTCTCGTAATCGACATTACTTCCTAAGTAGCAAATTGATGCTTGTTGATCAACCCGCATCAATTTGAGGGAGGGCTGTCAACGGAACAGCAAACAGCAAAAGATTTCTTTCCTTATTTCAGTCCCACAATTATTTCCTTATTTCTCCATTCGTTATTTTGTACAGTTAGCATATATTTAGTTTACATGTATAGGGCTTGACAGATTATAGTTTACATGTATAGGGCTAGAATCATGCTAGAACTTATTTACTTTCCATGTGTAGCATTCTTGTAAAGTATATATATAATATACAGAACTGAAGGCCAAACCATTCCGCCATTCACACAATTCTTTGACATGATGTGCGCCGCTGATCCAAGACTTGGTTGCTGGTTGCCATGTGTGTGTTTTTGGGGCTGTTCAGATGTTGCTTGCTGGGGGTCAGCTGCTGTTAGAGAAGGCTGTGTGGTGTTCAATTGGAGTTCTTGAATTCTTTCTTGTTTTACTGATAAGTGCACTGCTGGTTGTAGGTTCTATGTATTGTAGTTGGCATAGGCCTATTTCATGGTGTGGAATTGCTGGTTGGTGATCTATTTTGGCATTTGCAGACTGTTTTGTGAAAAAAAGAATTGGGAATTCCGGAATTTGTTAATTTGATTGCTTATTTGCTGATATTCTGTCATTTGAAGCTTCCTATCATGTGGTATGTTGATTGTATTCCCTTGGTGATTAAAGTTTTGCACTGATTTGAGTTTAATTAGTGAGCTGATTTAGTGTAGCATCAGTTCATCTAGTACATCTGGAATGCTTATAAGAATGTTGTGGTGCCGACTTCTGAATGCAATCCATTTCATATGACTCTCAGTAAATTAAATGGTTGTAAATTTATGTTGTGGTAGAAACTGTTGAGGTTTCCTCAAAGCCAAGAGATTTGAAGTATACATGTGCTGATCCATTTACATTAACACCTGAGAAACATGCAGAATGGCAACAAGGGGATACTCAAATTCTTACTATGTTGTGCTATAGTATGGTACAACAAGTCAGTTGTCAGGCAATGCAACTAAAGTGCATAAAACTGGTTTGGGAATCTAAAGCAGTTATATTCTGGTGTAAATAAAATCACTAGAATCTACCAAGCTTCTCAATCCTACCTCATCGAGAAGCAATAGAAGCTCAAAGAATACTATTCCGATCTGTGTAGGATTTTTAATGAGTTAAATATGTTCAAGCCTATTTCCTCACATTTTCTATGATGACTAAACAACTTGATGACATTACTGTTAGATTTTTATAGTCTGTTCACGCACAGCTCCTTCAGAATTCAAAAATTCTTCATTGGCTGAAGCTTTGTCACATCTTTATGGAGCAACACTGAGTAAACAAACAAATCTTACTTAGGGGTTGATGAAGGACTGCTCTTTGGATAATTCTGCATGATCATGTCTTGTTTGAAGATTCAAAAAACAAGGATTTTGTTTTAAATCAGTAAATCAAATATTGTATATTTTGGCTAAGTTAATGTTATTTTGAATATGTTAGATACTTTGGAGTTATTTTTGTAATTATTTGTTGTATTTTTAGTACTGGAATTGGATGTATAAGTGCTTTTTTGTTCATCTATGAGAAGGGACTCACTCATTGAATTTCAAATTTCCCTCTCCCATGTCAGTGCCTCCTTCTTCCTCCTTATTTGTTGTATTTTTGGTACTGGACTTGGATTTATAAGTGCTTTTTTGTTCATCTATGAGAAGGGACTTACTCATTGAATTTCAAATTTCCCTCTCCCGTGTCAGTGCCTCCTTCTTCCTCCTCCATCAACACCCTCTTCTTCCTTTTTCTTCTTTTCTCCCTGTTCTCTCTTTTCTTTTTTTCCCTCCAATCTCTTCCATTTCTCTCCCACTTCTACTGCCTGTCAAATCTCTGGCTTATCCACTCCTTTGTAATGGCATTATCACTTTGGTCATCTATCCTGGAAAATTGAATTTGTTTGTTCTATCATTAGCTTAATGTGACTATACTAGAATGGGAAGCATGTTGCTAGGCAAATATCATAAATGTCACTCTCCAAAGGTTATTCCTACACTGAGTAGTCCATTTAATTTGTTTTATAATGATATATAGATCTAACATGTGTCACATCTCATGGTGGACTTAGATTTCTTTTTATTGATGATTAGTTAAGAATGATATGGGAGTTTCTAATGAAAGACAATTCTAAGTTGTTTACTATTTCTAAATCTTTCTGTGCTAAAATTGGAACTTGACATGGTGTTAAAAAAGTTTTTTATCTGATAATGCCTTGGAATATTTTTCTGTTGCTTCTGGTAATCTTGTGGAAGATCAGGGGATATATTACAATCCTTCTTGTGTTTCTACTTCACAATAAAATGGACTAGCTGAATGGGAAAAATAAATCAACACTTGCTAGTTGTTGCTTCTCAACACATTTTAATATTTTTATCTTATCAACAATCAACCTTCTTCAGTACTTCAACATCAAACTCTTTTTTCTGTGTTGTTTCCATCTCTAAATCCCTTTCCCTCCCAAGCTGTATTCATCTAGTTGTATTTGTTATGTCCATATTAAAGAAACTAGATCCTCAACAACATAAATATGTATTTTGGGCCATTCTTGTACTCTGACAGGACATTGTTATTTCAACCTCTCTCTTGTCAGTTTGTAAGGATGTCACCCTCTTTGAATCCTTCTCTATATTTTCCTCTGAAGCACCATCGAATCCATTGCTCCTCCAGATTCTCTTCTGAAAGGCACATCTAAGTCTCTAATCAAAAGGGTGTATAAGCACAAGAGTGCACTTGTCCCTTCATCAACAACTAATCTGTCTGATGGTCCATCACCAATCATGTTGATGACCCTGCCACACTTCAGTTCTATTGCATGTTACAAATTTGACCGAACCACTACGCAAATTTTTGTCTCTCTTCCCTGTCACTTCTCTATTCTGTTTTTTTTTTGTGTTTGTGTGTGATTGCTCAGGCTGCATCCATATTTCATATTTATTTTCAAATTGCACACAGAATTTGAAATCACCCATATCATTCCAATACTCGGAAGAAGTGTGTGTGTGTGTGTGTGTGTGTGTGTGTGTGTGTGTATTGGGGGGATGGGGGTGTGGAACGTGTCATCTGAGCCAATAACAGTCCCAATGTGACAAAATGTTGAGAAAGCTATATATGATTTCAACAATGAACAAGAACTTAGCAAGTGAAAAAATAGATAGTGCAAGGAGTTTAAAACAAGATAACAAATGCAGAAGCTACCAAATCTCGATATTACACTTAAGAAGAACCTCTGGTTTATTAACTGAATACTTGAAAAGAATACTAACTCACAAGATCACGGCGATCTCGATCACTCTGAAAAAATTTTATCCACCAGGAGGTAAGATGATATTTTGTGGATCCACCCTGAAATGCACATAACACAAAAAGAAATCAATGTCGCAAAAATATGATGCTAAAACTTATTATTTAAAAATCATGATAAACAAGAATTAAAGATATGGAGGGAAAAAAACAATGCACCAGAATTATAGATATGAAAATGTATACGAGGAAAACAAGAATGCTCAAACAATCATAATATTCACCATAATTAGACAAATGATTATGGTCTTCAAGAAGAACAATCAGTGGTTTTTTAAAAGAACATCCATCATCAAAATGCAAAATGCCTCATTCAAACCATTCAAGGTTAGTAAAAGAATCCCAACACTAAAGGTAAATCAAAAACATGTCTCATATCACATTGAAATTAAAAATAAAAAATAAAAATAAATTATAAACATAGCATACTGGATAAAATGTGATGAAATCTCTCTATTTAATTTTATGCAAGCTTGCAACTGCACATACGCAATTAGTTATTATGCAAATACAACTATATTAGACATTTAAAGGTCAAGTAAAATGTTCTAGTTAATATCTACGTTCAATTTTGTGTTTTGCAAAATTTGGAAAGTCCAAAAAATAGATTTGTATCCTTCTTCTTACAGTCATTATTATCAATCAAAAACAAAAGATTTCTTGGGATTTGAAACAAAATTTTCAATGTAGTTTTTGAAACTCAAATTTCAATTTCAAGGAAATTTTGTTCCATAGTCAAATTTTCGACAATATTTTTTGTAATTTCCAGATTTAAATAAACTTCGGATATTTTTGGTGTTTTTTACAGACATTTTTGTAAGACATAGATTGACGCCATATCGAATTCAAGGGTGGTGGAAAGCAGAAATTGTTGAGGAAGTTTGGACAATTTCAAAGACCATGCTCCCTGATTTTACCATCAAAAAAATAAAATAGGGCATATAGAAATGAAATCCGAATTGTATTGCACCAACAATATGTAGTAGCTTCAATATACAATGGATTTTCATTCACCCATATACCCTCCACCTCTATGGGGTTGGCTTGTTGGAAGCCTAAAGTTGATAAAATGCAACATTGCATGCTGTTAAATCAAATCTCAATAAACGCAGAAACCATACTCACAAAAGTTCTTAGGAAAAAACCCATTACCGTAAGACAATTCTAAAAAACTAGCATGTGCCCTCTAGCTTATATTGCATGTATATGGGATTGTACGAGATACAGTAGCACCTTCCACTTTTTTGGCCTATAATACAGTCCCTAGTAACCATTGATCACCCCATGAAGGCAATTTCTCTTCTTATGTACCCAGGACTATAACTATTGAGAATTGAGATAAATCATCACTTTAAAGGCCTTATTATTTAAGTAAAAAGCGTAAAATAAAGAGTATTATAACATCCATACTCTTCAGAATACAGAAAAAACCAATCAATATCAGCTTACTTGACCAAGCAGAGAAGCAATACAAGCACCAATATGAACAAGCGGACCTTCTTTGCCCAAAGCTAGACCACCTCCCACCGAACCAATGCTTCCAAATATCTGAAGCCCGCCAAGGGGAAATTATTAAGATACACAGCATCCATAGATACACATACATCATGAATTAACAAATAAAATATAATGCCAAGAAATGTGGTCAGACCTTTCCAATCAATGTTCTCAACAGAAGGATACCATGAGTATCAACTCCTATACATTAGAAATGATAATTAGCACTAACTCCAAAAGCACAATAGTTGACACAACTAAGACAAATAAATATCTTATAAAAAGGTTCATTGAACAGTAAAGCTTACCATTCAAATAACCCTTGATTTCAGGAATACCAGATCCAGCTGCAGCTGGTGCAAATTGTGTGATGATATATACAGAAGAAAAAACTAAAACCAAGTTGACTAATATGTACACTACAAATCCAGCCAAATATGATTTTTGTATTATGGAAAATGTCACCGCAAACTTCCATCCGGCAAAGTTCTCAACAGATATATTAATGAAAACAGCCGCTAATCCAGTACCTGAAGCACAAGTTGAAATATGAGGCTTATTAGCAAACAACCCTGCAAGATTGACAGCCTGAGAAAAAGTAGAAAAGGTCCTCCATCCACAGTAAAATGGATTGAAGAATTAGTTCTAAAACAATAGAAATAATCTAATTCATTGGAAACAACAATAGAAATATTAGCTCCTTACACAAATTAAAAGAAGAATATAAATGGAAAAGATCATGAGGAATCAGAAATTTTGATGATTTTCTAAAGTAAATACAAATTAAAATTTATGCAACCACTCGTGAGAAAGGAGCAGCAGCAAGTTGGGGAAAGGTAATTATTAGGGCCCATAGGATTAAGGATCCAAAAACTAGTTTCCATCTTGTTTTTGAAAACAGAAACAAGAAATTGTATCATGTATTTATTATACTCAAAAACACATTTGGTTAGTGGTTTTCGAAGTTGATCCTAGTGGAAATTTGTTGATAATAATAATAATAATAATTCATTATTATTAATATCATTAAAAAGTGGGTTATAGACCCATACACCATATATAACCTTGGTTCTATCCTCCTCCTCAAAATAATTAATTAATAAGGTGAATAAAGTCAACCTAAATTGTAAAGGTTTCAACCTATAAATAGGTTATGAAAACGATTATGAGGCTCCTTCGTGTGTTACATAAAGCCATAGTTATTTATCAAATATCCACAGCAATACAATCAATGACCAATCACTTCAAGCAAATAAACTTTCAAACCCCAAAATTTTTGAGAGGCCTGGTAGGGAAGTGAGCTACATTGTGGTGATTATTGCTTAGGACATTTCAAAGCCTATGTCATCATTAGGAGTCCTTCTTTTAGCTTCGATATATCTTTATTCATATTGTTGTATAAGTTCTCTGATTGTAATATAGGTCTAAGTTACCTCGGTTCTACCCCCCCCCCCCCCCCAAAAAAAAAAACAACCCAAAAATAATTAATTAATAAGGTAAAGAAAGTCAACTCAATTTCTAAAATTTTAAGCTGTAAATGGGTTATGAAAAAGATTTCTAGGCTCCTTTGCATAACTATTATTAGCCCCAAAGTTTCATTAACCATGTTTTGAAAATAACAAACTTTTTTGAACTAATGGCTTTGTGTTTAAGTTGTTCTTTTACAGCTTTAAGCCACTATAGTTGAAGAGAAGTTGAATTGAGAAAAGACAATGAATACTTTAAATTCATTTATTTGTAGTATTTCTTTCTCAATTGTATTATAATTTATTTTGTAAATCATGAGAAAATATAAGGCATAGCACTATTGAGATAAAAAAGGACAAATCGGATCAAAAGTAGACCGAACCTGGCCTTTGTGCCAGGGGCGGTCAACCGGCCCCTAAAGGCAGTCGACTCGTCTGGCAAATTTTTCCTCCAATGGTCACTTTTCCCTCTCTAACGGCTAGTAAGCGGTTGACCGGACCCAATAAGCAATCAACCAGTCTACAAGCCGAAAAGGCTCCAACAAGCAGAAAATGGGTAGTTTGTATCCAAACTCTATATATATGTCTTCCTAAGCCTTAAGAACGTTAGAAAACAGACCTATACTAAAATTATAAGTGTTTCTCTCTTAATCTCTCTTTGTGCTTTCATTAGTTCAATCTTTGAGAGAAAAACTCTTGAGCCTTATTCTTGATTATTCATTGAGAGTTTCTTGTGTGAGCTTGAATTGAAATCATTTCTTATGAGGAATTTTCTATTGTAAGCCCTTAGTTGTAATTGGTTCCTTGGTCTCCGTCAAAACAAGGATTGTATTTGGTTTCTTTGGTCTCCGAAAAACAAGGGGATGTAAGTGGTATCATTACTGCCGTGAAAGCAAGGGATTTTAGTGGAACCTCAAGACGATTGGTCTTAAGAGAGTGGATGTAGGCCGATTACTGAACCACTATAAATTTGTTCACAATTCCCCTTCCCTTCTCTCTTTAATTACTTTCATATTATGTGGTTTCCTTGATTGTTTTAATTGCTTTAAATTTTTTATCAAATTTTATTAAACCCAATTCAGCCCCCCTTGGGTTGCCTTTGGGTCAACAATTGGTATCAGAGCTAGTTCCCTACCATTAACTAGGGCAGAGCACCAATGGGAACTCTCGCTTGTGACCATGTCACCGAAGCAAGACTATCCATTCATTGGTGTGGGTGCATTGGTGGAGAAGATGGCCTGCTAGTCTAATAGGTACTGTTGATGGACAACATAACTCAGGGATGACTGACTTATGATCTGTGTCAATTGGTATCAGAGCTAGCACTCTTCTTTAAAAAATAAAAAATTTGTACTTAATATTCTTTCAATGATCCATGGCAACCATCAAAATTGGCATTAAGGGATTCTCCACTGTTACACCTTCATTCTTTAATGCAAAAGAGTTTGTATAGTGGGAAAATAGGATGACTATTTTTATAAACTCCCTAGACTTTGAAATTTAGGATGTTATCCAAGATAGATACGATCCCCTAACCATTGTAGAGAATGGTGAGACCAAACCTAAACCTAGACACTTGTGGAATGAAAACGAAAAAACGCATGCATCAAATAAATTTTAAAGCCATGAACATTTTGCATTGTGCATTAGACCACAAAAAATTTAATCGCATCAATGAATATACCTCTGCTCATCAAATTTGGCACATACTTCATGTAACCCATGAGGGAACTTCTAGGATAAAATTGTCTAGGATAAATATGCTTGTCATGGAATATGAAATGTTTATGATGCATTCAAAAAAGAAAATTAATAATATGTTTACAACGTTTACTAATATTATTAATGCTTTAAAATATCTTGAAAAGAATTATACTAATTTTGAGTTTGTGCATAGAATACTTAGGTGCTTGCCAAAAGAATGGAAGGCCAAGAAGACCACAATCAATAGACCTATAAGAACTTCCTTGTGAGGAGTTGCTTGGGCCCCTTCCTGCTCATGAAATGGAAGCAAAGAGGACGATGGACTCAAGAGACAAGAAGAAAAAATTTGTACTTGCCTCAACAAAAGAAATGGGGGAAGAAGAAGGAGAAGATAGTGATGAAGAAATTATGCTTATCACCAAAAAGTTCAAAAGATTCCTCAAATAGAAGGAAGACGAAAAGAATGAAGAATCAAGCAAACAAGAGAACATAACTTGCTATGAATGCAAAAAGCTGGGCACCTTCAAATTGAATGCCCATATCTCAAGAAGGAAAGGAGGAGATTCAAGAAGAAGGCTTTCAATGCCATTTGGGAAGATAGCGACTTCGAATCGAACTCCGACAAAGAAATAGTGACTCTTTGCCTCATGACCATTGAGGACAAAGATAAGGTAAGCCCTTTATCCGTGAATGAAAATTTTCAAGATAACTAACTTAATACCCTTAAATTTGGAGCTTAATTGAATATACCTTTTTTGAAAAATGAAATTTGGGCTTTGTTAAATCTTTTAGCATTTTTCAAAATAAATTCTTTTTGTCCAAGGTTTCATCTAAAATAAGGGATTCAAAATTGCTTTTAAACTTGTGTTCTTGTTTTTTCCCTTAAACTGTTTGACATATTCGTTTTTATGATATTTCATGAAAATCTCTTTGGAAATAGAATGGAAAATGAGTGAAATGTTGATTTATTTTTATTTTTTTTTTTATTTTTTTTTTTTGTTTTTGACAATAAAATGGAAATTTTATTGAATGTTGAGCATGATGATGAAATTTTAAAATTCTCTTTTATTGAAATGCTCATTGTGAAAACCTTGCAAGACTTTTTTATATGCAATGGTTTAGGGGGAGCATGCTCTAAAATTAAATATCATGACTTTAAATGTTTTGATGATCATTTTGGAATGTGAGCTTAAATGAATATCATGTCTTAATTAAGCATATCTTGTTGACGAATATCGTATACCTTGACCATATTGGATATATAATGATGAGTTGAGCTTATTTTGTTGAAGAATGTTGAATATATTAATGATGTGAAAAACATGCTTAAATGAATACCTTGTTGTAGTTATTGAGCTTATTGGTAATTGAGCATTTTATTGTTGAATTTGATCTTGATTGGATATCATGATGAGTTGAGCATATTCAAAATTTTGTTGGTAATATTGAAAATATATGAATGAATATTTTAATTGAAAATAATTGGACATTTTTGAAAATTCTTGTTGATGATAATTACTTTGAGAATATTGAATATATCTTGTGGCGGAGAATATTTGAGCATATAGAACATGTAATTGATCATATTGAATATCTTGATGCTTCTTGAGAAAATTAAGAAAAATTTTAAGACCCCCCTTTTAAAACCTTTTGATATTTACCAAAGGAAAGCAAGCATTTTTGAAAAGTCTTATTGAGAAGATGAGCACTATTGAGAAAATGATTGCAAACCTTGGATGATTTGATCATTGTGAAAATGGCAACTTCTTGAAATTCATGATCTTTGTTGAATCGTGATAATATGATAGAAGCTTTGAAAATCATGAATGTATGCACTTTGGTTCAAACTTGATTTTCAAATTGTAAATCATTTTGCAAAATTCTTACCACTATCTTTTCCTTTTGATATTCACAAAGGGGGAGAAATTTTCAAGCATGGAAAGTTCGTTTTTAAGTTAATTAGTATCAATTGTCTTTTATTTGACTTATGATCAACAACAATTGGTATCAATTATTTTATGACCGTGCATTAATTTGGTAACATCAGTCGTCACAATTTTGACCATGCTAATTTTTTTTATGTGGAGCATATTGGTGTATTTTTATGATGAACATGTTGTAATTGAAACATTGTGCTTTAATGTTAGAATCATTTGCCCCAACTGTCATACTTCGGTTTTGATGATGTCAAAGGGAGAGAGATAAGAAAATTAAGAACTTGTGTGTGATTTAAATGCTTTATTATTTGTTCATATTTTTGCAAATAGTTTTTCATCATCAAAAAACGGGAGATTGTTAGTTCCAAGGTTTCATTAACAATGTTTTGATGATAACAAATTATTTTGAACTAATGACTTTGTGTTTAAGTTGTTCTTCTACAGGTTTAAGCCATTATAGTTGAAGAGAAGTTGAAGAATTGAAATAAGATTATGAAGACTTTAAATTCATTTATTTGTAGTATTTCTCCCTCAATTATATTGTAATTTATTTTTTAAAATCATTAAAAAATATAAGGCATAGCACTATTGAGCTAAGACTAGACAAATGGGATCAAAAGTAGGCCGAACTCAGCCTTTGTGCCATGGGCGGACAACCAACCACAAAAGCAAAGGCCAGAGGCGGTTGATTGGCCCCTAAAGGCGGTTAACTAGCTTGGTAAGTTTTGTCTGCAACAGTCACTTTTCCCTCTCTAATGGTTAGTAAGCAGTCAACCAGTCTACAAGCCAAAAAGGCTCAAATGGGTAGAGAACAACTAGTTTTCATCCAAACTTTATATATATGCCCTCCTAAGCCTTGAGAACGTTAAAGAATGAACCTATACTAAAATTCTAAGTGCTTTTTCTTTCATTCTCTCTTAATCTTTCTTTGTGATTTCATTTGCTCAATCTTTGAGAGAAAAACTCTTAAGCCTTATTCTTAATTATTCATTGAGAGTTTATTGTGTCAGCTTGAATTGAAAATCATTCCTTGTGAGAAAATTTTTGTTGTAAGCTCTTAGTTGCAATTGGTTCCTTGATCTCCATCAAAACAACGATTGTATTTGATTTCCTTGGTCTCCAAAAAAATGGGACGTAAGTGGTGTCCTCGCCGCCATGAAAGCAAGATGTTTTAGTGCAACCTCAAGACGGTTGGTCTTGAGAGAGTGGATGTAAGCCAATTGCCAAACCACTATAAATTTGTTTGCAATTCCTCTTCCTTTCTCTCTTTACTTGCTTTTATATTGTGTGGTTTACTTGATTGTTTTTAAATGCGTTAAATTTTGTATCAAGCAATCTTAAATTTTATTAAACCAAATTCAACCCCCCCCCCCCTCTTCTTGCATTACCTTTGGGCCAACAATAATGCCATCCAAAGGATGGTACAGCGCAGTGAGCAACTATCTTATTTCTCACTCCACTATAATTTCATCAGTCATTCAGTTTTTCCTGTATCAACATTTGTTGATCTTCATTTTATTTCCTATTTTCTGCCTCTAAACTCCACAAATTCTACTTGCAATGATTTTGGAGGAGTCTCCACAAACCATTACCCCTCTCCGTATTATACTTAGGACATCATAACTGTCCCCGCATCATGATTCTCCTCAAGTGAGAACTCTCCTGAAAACTCAAATTCAAGGATAACTGCAAATATTGACTGTTATTTAATAGATGACACCGCAGGCTGACAAGAGTATTGCATCTCAAACAGAAAAATAAATAATTATAACTTCTTTTTGCTCCAAGAGCTAAAATGTAACCAAAACATGAAAAAAGAGCAAATTTCAGATAGAAATTAGACTAAAGCGAACCAAAATAATTTCGAATCCAGAACCACTGGATTTTTATTTTTTTTTTCTCAAAACTTACATTACCATATTAAAGCAATATATATGCCAGTTCCTAGCATTGAAAACATTAAATCCTAAAAAATGTTCATCATCTCAACCTGGTTATTTTCTAATCCTTTGGGATCTGGGTGCCAGGCAAATGTAGATGTAATGAGACAATTTTAGCATTTTAATTGTTTTCCTTGGCACCAAAATGAAAAGTCTCAAAGTTTCTCCTTGTGGGAAAGCAAAGCTTCAATTTTAAGATATAATGGATCAAACTACAATTGTCAGCCTAATTCAAAATGAAGAGCACAAAAAAGGAAATATTAACGGCAAGAGTCAACAGGCATGAAAAGACAATAAAATAAATCAATATCCTCACCGATACCAATAAGCAGCGAAAAGAACCACTTCACACCAACATAATATGCTACGTGCAACTTTCCTCTCTGCGCCTATAGATCTCAAACAACAAACGAACTGTAAGAACAATGCCCATATATATATAACATAAAAAAATTCAAATATCGGCAAAATTCAACTACTGGAGAAAAAAAAATTATGAAAACTTGGAGACGAGACCTGTTCTTCTCTGTAGGCATAATTCTCAATGACTTCGTAGTCAAGACTCTCGACACTGCTTCCATCAACCTTTCTGGAGACGCCAACCTCGTCTAATTCATCTTCATCAGAATTCGGCAGCCGAGACCACACGAGCTTCGCGGTCTCGATTCCGTTCTGAAAATGATTCGATAACATGATTCCGCCGGAACCCTAACAATTCACAAGTCTCGACCTGCGACCCACTACGATAAAGATACGAGGCCACGCAGCATTGGAAGCTCGGTCGCTCACTGATCGAGATGTGTAGCGCCGCGGATCCAAAATTGAAGAAGCAGAGATTTGATCCGGGCCAGAACGGGCTGCGATTGAGGGAAGACAATTGCTTTCACTAGAAGACCGTGAAATTTGTGAGATGGGCTGGCATTGGCGTAGAATCGTCGTTCCTAGACGACTCTCTCTCTCTCTCTCTCTCTAGACCATCGTCCCATATTTGACCTTCGTCCGATTATATTGACTCAGATTTCAATTTCCTTCGAGCGGAGGGGTTGTGCATCTGAGTTCGTTGATTTTCCTGATCGTTCTCGACCAAAAATGGTAATGGACGGCCAGATTGCATTATTTTTTGGCAGTTGACGCTTACACCCGTCTGATTAACGAGAGGGCCCCAAAGGGTGTAAATAGTTTATGAAATGAAGATGTAGAGAATGATTTCTCAGCTGTGGCATTTGGTAAATGGGCAAATGGGCAATATGCAGTGCGGTCGGACCGAAGCCATACTTGGCCACGATCATTATCAAAATGCTCTTTAAAATGACGGAAATTTCTTAATAAAACTATAATTTTAGGAAATTATTTAATAACTGTTAGAAAACATAAATAAACTCCAAAAAATGCTGTTCATCGCGCAGCAGTGGGCCGATCTTGCCTTCGATTTTGGGCTAATAAAGGGCTGCAAATGAGGCCCAGCAGGGGCCCAGTCCATTTGATTGGACCCATTGATGATGACCATGCACCGAACCAAAACCAATCATTGATCGCACAAAACTCGCCTGCATTCAATTTGAGGATCCTCCGTCACTAAACGGAACCACCTCAAAAGCGCCCTTCAAAAAACTGACGAAATCAGTGGGGCCCGCAAACAATGGTTGCTTTGCAAATCATCTTACATGGCCATTGGGCCGATGTGTGCGTATTCCCAACTCTCTCTTTTTAAAAAAAATTTAAATACTTATAAGAAAATAATAAAAAAAATTAAATAGTATAATAATATTTTTTATATTTGTAGATCGAGATATTTTGAGATAATTATTAATTATTATGCCGATAAAATTGACATAATTATATGATTGTGTTTGAGAGCATTGATTTCAAACCATAGATTTAGATTTGCACAAATTTCAATACTACATTTTATCTGAATCCAATATAACTCTAAATTTAAGGTCTCGACAAATACAGGGCAAGTGTATTTTGAGATAATTCTGAGTAGTTAAAAGAGTATTTTGAAAATAATCGCCAGTAGTTATAGGGATAAATTGGATTTTTTGAAGATGAAATAAAAGGAAAATACCCTTTATAGTATTAGAGAATAGTATTTTAGGATATTTGTGGACAATTAAATAAGTACTTTGAAATACTCTTAGTTGATATAAATATAAATTTGGCATTTTTGAAAATTACAACAAAGGGAGAATCCCGTTTATGTCATTAGAGAAGATTAAGGGTCATTGTCAAAAAAATATTATTTGAACGAGACAAGAGCTAAAATAAAAACAACCAAATTAAACAAATATTTCTTTCAAAAAAATAACAATTTAAAAATATAATTAAATTGATAAAAATACAAATTAAGAATATTACAAAATTTATTATAATTATTTTAATTAATCATTAAATTACAAATCTCCGTGTCTATTTCTCCAAAAGAAAATTTTGTTTTAGATGAAGATAAAAAATATATTAATAATATTTTTGAATGGAATTTATTACTTTCATATTTTTCACAAATTTTATAAATAATTTTATTTCATAATATATAAATTAATGTCATCATTCAAATATTAGATAAAATGAAATTATTTAGTCCAAAAAATTTAAATTATATATATTGAAGTAATTGTCTAAAAAACTAAAAATGCGTAAAATTTAGAGTTTCTTCAATATTATCTCTATTTTGATGTTTTCTGTTTTTTCCTTTTGTTATTGTACAAAGAAATTATGACAAAGCAGTTGTATGTTTTACTATTTTTTTTAATTTCCAATGTCGGCTTTCAATTGTTTTTGAAAAAAGTTGAAAATAAGTTTTCATACATTTTAGATATTTCAGCAACCTATTCTTATAGTACTTTAATATTCTCAATCAACTTTGTTAATAAAAAAAAATTAGTTTAGATATATTTTTTAATTAAAATAAAAATAAAATAAACACATAAATTTAAAACATAATTGAAAAATATTGATAATATTTTAAAATTTGACAAAAAATTAAATCTATTTTATAAATATTTTTTTTATTTTTTGATTGCCATGTAATTGTTTGTAGTTGTAAAAATGGGTTTTGTAATATAGTATTTAAATTATTATAATAATTTTATTTTATATTTTTAAATATTTTAATCATATTTGTTTACTTTTATTGCTTGAAGGACAAAAAGGAGCTTACTTATTCAATCAAAATTTTAGTTTATTGTCTTTTCACAAATATTATAGAGTGCTACTTTTTTTTTCTTAAATTTTATTTTTGCTCTTTAGTTTTCTTTTATGATTTCGTTTTCATAAATTCTGACGAGAAATAGTTTAATTTTTGAAAAATAACTAAAAACTTGTAATACGAGCAAACATTAGTGATTGAATTTATATTGGGGCTGAAGAGCGGAAAGCCCATGTGACACGAAAATTTGGGCTGGGTTTGTAAATTCACCTCAAGTGGCTATGGGCTTAACAGTTGGGCCGAATCCAGTAGGAGTGGTGAAGGCCGAGAAGATCCTAGCCTAGTACCATCAAATCAGCAGCCATCAGAGTCATGGGTGGGTGAATGCAACAATTGCTTGGAGGTCAAGTAGGTGTATGATGCCTAATAAATCCAAAGGGTGACGTAGAGTTAATGATCAATAATTAGTTACAAATTCGGGTGTATAAATTTATATATTAATTGATGATACCAACCAACTTTGCTCTCAATTTAGCGCTAAAAAATCTTAGAAATTTATAAATTAAAGAAGGCTTTCTGTGGGTTTCGATTTTCTAAATTAAAAGATTCATGAATATTTTTTATTATAAAAATTATAAATATAGTGACATTGAAAAAAACATAAAGACATGTGAGTTAGAGTGCGTTTTTTGAAATATTTTTACTTTCTTTTTAGTTTGATCTATTATTTTTAATTCATTGTACTTTTTTTGCAAAAGAAAATTAATTTTATGAAATAAGCGCAAAATACAAGCTTAGTTTTTTTTTTTTTTAACCAAAAAGCAAAGAAATATTCATATGTTGCAAATTTAAAAGAAAATCGATCAAAATAGAGAGTACATATTTTAATTTAAAATGAAGAATAAATTTTGCTTTTATAAAAAAATAAAATATACTTATGTAGTTAAACTTTTAAAAAGTTAAAACAAATGGAGAAGCAACAAATTATCAACATTTTAATCAAGCACGTGACAAATAATCGAAATCTAAAAGTAATGATTATATTTTTGCTTTTATTATTATCAAATATTATAAATCAAAAATTGCCTATTAATAAAAAATTAGAAATCTCCAATAATTAACAATTGCCTCAAATTAATTTTTAAAAAGTATACAATGTTTGTATTGTCTATTCACATTTTATCTATATATTAAAAGACACAATAGCCATGTATAGCCATACTAGTAGAGTTATTATTAAAATTAAAATTTCAAATATTAATAAGAAAGGTTGGCACCTACGTTTTGAGTTCGGTGGCTCGTGAGGGAGTGAATAGTTATGCCGTGACCACTGGCGACGCCTATGGCACCTGCAATTTGCAGACCGCCTCTCATGTAGATCCGTAGCATCTAAGAAACCAAATAACCCCGACATGCAAGTCACTTAGCCAGGTTTCCCCGATAAGCCACCCTCCCTCTGTCTCTCTCTGTCGCTCTCTCGCTCTCTCTCTAGATTTAGTAGCCGCCCACTAGAGTCGTGACCCCAATCAGCGGCCAAATCGATCTCATACGTCCTGGCCCAAAACCGATCGAACCCATCCCCTGCTTGCTGGGAAATTATTCCGTAGAACGCGCCCAGGAGCTGGAAATTCCTACCACTAGCCTCCACGTATTCGGTGAAGACACCTGTCGCGGAGATATTGATGGGCCGCACGGGCCTGGAAGAGGTGAGTTGCAGTGGATAAGCTCTAGGCCTTGCGTATTAACTGGGAAGGGACGTAAGAGTGCGCAAAAAATGGTGTATGATGCTAAATTGATACTGATCAGTAACTAACTAAGAACTGTCTTAAAGCAGTAGCACTCGCGCACTGATCAGCTCAGTATCTCTTAGAGGGAGAGAAAGAGAGAGCGAGAGGAGATGGAGTTGAATGAGATAACAATGGAGATCTTCTCAAACCTAGAGCGTCAATGGCTGTCGCATTCCGACGAGAAGAAGATTAGGATTCTGAGCATCGACGGCGGTGGAACAACTGTGGTAGTCACAGGAGCAGCTTTAATCCATCTCGAAGATCAAATTCAAGCCAGAACCGGTAATAATCGCCATCGTATTGCCGATTTCTTCGACTTGATCGCCGGCTCCGGAATCGGCGCTATTCTCGCAGCAATGCTGGTGGCGGACGACGGCCGCGGCCGCCCGCTGTTCACGGCGAGAGAAGCCGTGGAGTTTGTGACGGTAAAAAACTCCAAGATGTTCAAAATCAAGCGCGACGGGATTTTCTACCGGCGCCGGGGATTCTCTGGCCAGAGCATGGACAAGGTACTGAAAGAGGCGTTTTGTCGGTACGACAGCAAGATGTTGAGTTTGAAGGACACGTGCAGGCCTCTTCTCGTTCCGTGCTACGATCTGAACACCTCTGCTCCGTTCGTCTTCTCGCGGGCCGACGCCGCGGTCTCTCCGAGCTTCGACTTCGAGCTCTGGAAGGTCTGCCGCGCCGCATCAGCGACTCCGACTCTGTTCGAGCCGTTTGGGCTGACGTCCGTCGACGGAAAGACGTCTTGCTTGGCCCTTGACGGAGGACTCGTCATTAACAACCCGACGGCGGCGGCCGTCACTCACGTGCTGCACAACAAGCGGGATTTTCCGTCGGTTAACGGCGTCGAGGACTTGCTCGTGCTCTCCTTAGGCAACGGTTCGTTAAGCAGTAGTCCGAACAGTCCGCATGGGAAACGCAACGACGGAACTCCAGCTTCATTGATCATCGGCGTGGCTTTAGACGGTAACTCGGAGACCATCGATCAGATGCTTGCAAACACATTCTGTTCAAACCTTCCAGATTATGTACGAATTCAGGTACGTACGGAAGATATGCATCGGCTGTGATTAATTAGCAATTCAAATTTCAAAAGGCACTTCATTAGTTCACTTCAAAAATTTTTGTTTCCTTCTTTTTAAATTAAAAAGAAAATGAGCTGGTGAAGATTTTAACGAGTTAACTGTGCAGGCGAGGGGCGTTGCTCCGGAAGGATTGGAGGAGGTGTTGAAGGAGAAAGGAGTGGAGTCGCTGCCGTTATGGGGGAAGCGGCTATTGACGGAGAACAACGGAAGTAGGATAGAGAGTTTCGTGCAGCGACTGGTGGACGGGAAAAGCAGTTTACCTCCGAGCCCTTTCAAAGAGACGGATGTTGCTCCATTGGACACCGGCCGTTAATTAGTATGATGCCTTTTCTCTTTCATGACTGATCTCTTCTTTTTCTTTCTTTTTTCCCTTTTTTCTTTGAATTTTGCTGCATGTAACTGCTGGTGAATTGTGGTTGTGTGGTCATATATGCATGGCTACACGCATATACATTTTTTTATTATTATCTGTAAATTATAAATTATATTGATGAAAAAGGATATGTACAGAAGCAGGGTAAACCCGAGAAGAAGGGAGACCCCACTCCAACAAACAAAGATACAACAAATGTGGGCATTACCTAGGGCACAAAGTCCAAGAAGCAACTACAACAAACAAAACAAATACATCAAACCGACATACCCAAGGCACAAAGGTCAAGAAGCAAAGAAGCAACTACAATAAATAAAACAAATCACCAAGTCTCCACATCAGCCCAGGATCCTATGAAAGATAGGAATTTGTCATACAAGACCCTATACACATGGATCTGAACAACTCTAATAATAGAATCCACTGAAAGTGATAATGCATTCAATCTTCATTTTGTTATGAAAATGCCAAATCGAATAACCATGGAGGCAAGACAGATCTTCTTCGCCAAAGACTGAAGTCGGTCCCAAACTGATGCAGAAACCCTGCAATTAAAGAACAAGTGATCAAGAGATTCCTCTTCATTACCACACAAGACACACAATTTATCATTACCTTCCACCTAACAGTTTAATTATCTACTGTAAGTAATTTGCATTTCTTACACAACCAAAGAACAAGCACATGTTTAGGAGCATTGTCACTTCTCCAAATCACAGAATGCCAAGGGACTTTATGGTGTCTAATTTCCAAAACTGGTATACAACTCATATGATCCCCCACTAGCCACTTTCTAAACTGAACATCAACCTCCTCACAAGTGCCACAGGAGAATCAAGTCTTTAAATTCAATGAACTTCTTGAGGAGAGGAGAGTCCTCATGTTTAGCATTAACCTCCCAGATACTTCTTCCCCTAAGAAAAACTTTGTTAACCCACCTAGACCACATGTAGTCTTTTTTAGCATGAATATTCCACAAGGCCTTTGTAAGCAAGGCCCTGTTCCAAATACAGAGATCAAGAATCCACAGAACCCCTTCCCCCTTTGGCAAAGTGATTTCTTTCCAAGCAACAAGCGGCTTCTTTTTACCTCTCCACAAAAACACCCTACACAACTTAATAATATGATTCATAATAGTCTTAGGAATTGGAAAAATATCAAACCAAAAGCAATCAATCCCTTGAATAACAGAATTAGTAAGCTCTAACTTTCCCGCATATGATAAACTATGCTCATGTGTCACGGTCCGACTATTTTCACACCGTTGTGAAGGGTCGTGCAGCGCTAGCTAAAGCACTCTTACTTAACTAACCAGCCTATCGTTTACCAACATTCATCCACGAAACACTTTCATTAACATTCATTCAGATAGCAGCGGAAATAGTAATCAATTCATGAAAGTCGTGGCAAGCAAGCAGTAAACATTGAAGCAAACGTAATTCATTAACAAATCCTCCGTTGACATGTTGTACTTAGCGAAGGAGGCAAGTAGGCTAAGCACGTTGACAATTGCTAGTGAGTTTTACAATGACTGATGAACACTCACCCTCCCCTAAAGAGGTTTTTATGTAATTATCACCCTGACACTAGGAAACATCAAAGTGACCGACGAATCATACTGCCTTATTTGGCTTACAAAGACTCTACTAGCAAAAATTAACCCTACACTAGTATTTACATTATGGAAACCCAACTTAAGCACACGAGATAAGCGGTCACTGGCAAGCATAATGCCCTGAACAAGCTTAACTCGTGACATTATCCCCCACTTATGCGGTCGACGTCCTCGTAGACTTTTGGCGGTAGGTACACTTCAATGTTGTCCATGAATGGCTTCAAATCTTCCGCAAAAATCCAGCTGATTTCTTTGTCATCAAGGCACTTCCACTTCACTAGGAACTTCTGCTGCTTCTTCCTTAAAGACATGAACTTTCTATTTGCAAGGATCTCTTCAACGTCATGTCTATCAAGTTGCACTGTCTTCAACTCTGCACTGTTTGACTGACTCCTGCTCAGGTCGTTGGTGTTGGCGTTGAATGGCTTGAGGCAATTGACATAAGACTGTCGTCTTCTCTCATGATCTGCCCACTTCTTCATCTGCTTAGAAGCTCTCTCCAGATAGGCTTGGGTAAACTCTGCATTCTGTCTCCCTTCACTGGTGAAGATGTACGCCCTGGGACTCTTTCGTCTGTATGGCTTGCCCACTGTGTGAGTTAACAGCGGTAGCTGGCCTGTAACAAGCTCAAAAGGGCTCTTATTGGTTGTTGAGCGCCTTTGGGCGTTGCCACAGAGCGAAGCCACATCAAGTAGTTGCACGCCATTCTTCTGGTTGTCGTTAACAAAATGACACAAGTACTCATCTAGCAGCTCTCTAAATCTCTTCAATTGTAACTCTGTCTGTCGGTGATAATTCGAAGAGGTGTCAAGATGTGACTTGAATATCCTGAAAAACTCTGTCAAGAAGTTGTCAGTGAACATTAAATCTTGGTCACAAATAATAACTTGGGGAAAACCCCCAATATCCCACAATAGTCACAAGGAACAATTGTGTCGTCCCCTCTGCCGAACAGTACTTTGGTGCGGTCATGAAAGTACCATACTTCTTCTGCTTCGCCTTGTCTTGTTGGCAAGTGAGATAAGTTTTGGTATAATCAACCATATCATCCCGTGTGTGCGGCCAATAATACCTTCCCAGTAGTCCTGTCATTGGAGTCATTCTCCGCGAATACCCCTCAACGAACTTCCTGTAGTATCCAGTAAGGCCAAGAAAGGAATGCAACTCCTTCACTCTCATGGGGATCTTCCGCTCTTGAATCATCCTTACCTTCTTCATACCCCTCCGGATATGACCTTGTTCAACCACTTGACTAAGGAATTTGTTGCTTCGCCGAGCGAAAGAGAAATTCTCCTTCTTCACATCCAGACTGTTTCCCCTCAGCCTATCGAACACCTTCCGCAGATGCTCTTCATGTTTCCTCTGAAACACCACCGATGCTCCCAACGGCGTTTTGGAAGGGCGAACACATCCCGCTTCCAAGTCATCAAGCTGTTTCCCCAACTCTACTATCTCTCAATGCGCAATCCGACATGGCCCTTTAGCAGGTGGTTTCACTATTGATAACAACTCAATCTCATCCTCCACAATCCTTCGTGAAGGCAAATTGTGAGGCAGCTTATCCGGCAACACCTCCTTATACTCATCCAACACTGCTTGGATGGTCGTAGGCTCCAACTCTTGGCCTACTTCTTTGTCTACCTCCACCGTGGCTAGACGTGTCTGCTTACCCTTACCCAATCCCTCATTGAGTTGTATGGCTGAAAGGGACTTCCCGTCGTCTCCTTTCATTGCAACGACTTGCACCATGCATGAGTGATCTCCCATCAGACACAGGGAACCAGCCGAAGGCATCAGCACTGCCCTCGTCCCCCTTAGGAACTCCATTCCTAGAATGACTGGAAAGTCATCCAATGGCACCGCTATGAAATTCACATGACCTTCCCACTGTCCAAGCTTTATAGCCACTTGCTTGGCTACTCCCAGAGTAGGCTGGGCTACAGAGTTAACTGCTTTCATGCGTCCTGTATCCTTCTCAAAGGATAAGTTGAGTCTCCATGCTTCCAACTGCGAAACAAAATTATGAGTAGCCCCCGTATCCACCATAGCGCAAGCACTCTTCCCATTTATCCTCAAGTCCAAAAACATTAACCCTTTTGCTCGTGTAACTTTCAGTGTTTTTGCCTGCTTTTCCAATGCGTTCATCAGCCGCACTCAACCCACCCTTAAGGTATCATCCTTTTCCCCATCGTCTTCCACTGCCTGCTCTACAATGGAAGCCTGTAAAGCATTAAGTGATGCTTTGTGAGGGCACTCAAAAACTCTACGAGGACCTCGACACAAGAAACACTCAATTTTACCCTTTCCCTTTCCATTGGGTGTGTTGAACCCTTGAGACGACGAAGCTTCCTTTGAGGTTGATGATTTAGAGTCGGCTCCCCCACTCTTGGGTTTGCCACTCTTGAAAGACTTTCCACCATTTCCCTCTCCGCCAAACCATTTGGACGAAGCAGTATCATCACCAGCGTAGTCTGTCAAGGGTTTTTTGCAGCCGCTTATGCAGTTGACAAGTCTTGAACCCTTTGCCTATGAAGTTCAGTTCTTGCCCACGGTTTCATCCCCTCTGGAAAATAGAACAACTTGTCCTTCTCCAATATATCCCGAATATCCAACATTAAAGCAGAAAATTGTTTCACATATTCGCTAATTGACCTCGTATGCTTGAGATCTCTCAGTTTTCTTCTTGCATTATACTCAACATTTTTAGGAAAGAATTGGGCCTTGAGCTCTCTCTTCAAGTCTGCCCAACTATCAATTACACAACTTCCATTTTCAATTTCTCTGTACTTGGTACGCAACCACAGTTTGGCATCACCAATCAAGTACATAGTTGCAGTATCCACCTTTGCCTGTTTTGAGGCCATCCTTAGAACGCGAAAGTACTGCTCCACATCAAACAAAAATTTCTCTAACTCCTTGGCATCTCGGGCAGCCCCATACGTCCTGGGTTCTAGCACCTTGGTTTTGCTAACTCTCGGAGTGTTGGAGTTCCCCATAGCAAGAACCATCAGATTCACCTTTGCATCCAGATCAGCCATCCGCGACGGCAAAGTTTCAACCGTGTGGCGAAAGTCCTCTGACATGTCGCCTATGAAACATGTTTGATGTTTTTGTGATCCCATCACCTCATCAACAAGTTCTCTCATCTAGGTCACCTCCGCGGCCATAGTGTTGGTTGTTTTCTTAACCTGTGCGTCCAGCACGCTGATCCTCTCAGCAGTGTTTGGTGTCATGGTCACTTACCAAAGCTTCCCAAATCCAACAACGAAGGCAATCAAATTCACGTAGCAACTCAACCTTGGGCTCTCACCAAGTGTCACCGACTTGGCTCTGATACAAAATGTCACGGTCCGACTATTTTCACACTGTTGTGAAGGGCCGTGCATCGCTAGCTAAAGCACTCTTACTTAACTAACCAGCCTATCGTTTACCAACATTCATCCACGAAACACTTTCATTAACATTCATTCAGATAGCAGCGGAAATAGTAATCAATTCATGAAAGTCATGGCAAGCAAGCAGTAAACATTGAAGTAAACATAATTCATTAACAAATCCTCCGTTGACATGTTGTACTTAACGAAGGAGACAAGTAGGCTAAGCACGTTGACAATTGCTAGTGAGTTTTACAATGACTGATGAACACTCACCCTCCCCTAAAGAGGTTTTTATGTAATTATCATCCTGGCACTAGGAAACATCAAAGTGAGTGAGGAGTCATACTGCCTTATTTGGCTTACAAAGACAATACTAGCAAAAATTAACCCTACACTAGTATTTACATAATAGAAACTCATCCTAAGCACACGAGATAAAGCGGTCACAGGCAAGCATAATGCCCTGAACAAGCTTAGCTCGTGACACCATGCCACGATTCAATGAGATTGCCAACCTTATTAATGAGAGGAGAGTTATGCATAACATTCAGTGTAGAAGTAGCAGAATCCCTAAATACCTGAAAGGAAACTCACCATTAGGGGAACCTTGTAAACCTTTTAATCAAAACCAGCTCCATGCTTTTAACACCAGCAATATATAGATTAGACTTCAAAATATTAGCTTTCAAATCAGCACGCATATACATATTGAATCTATTGATAGTGCAATTGCCTATAATAGTACACATAGAAGAGGAAAAATAAAGTTTGATGGTGAGAACTTCAGAGTTGGCAAATCAATATGCAGTCAATTCCTTAAATGGAACCGTGTTTGATCCGCACAAAAAACAATTTGGATATATATGAGAACATAAAAGGATACAAACGGTCATTTTTTCCTACACTTTTAAAAGGATGGAGTTATGATTGAATGCTTAGCTTGACACTTGGCAAAGTGCATGTGTGCCCACAATAGTAAAACATAAAAGTTTTTATCCCTATAATTATAGGATCCTTAATTGATATGGTATACTTGTTAGGAAATTTTAATTTCCTATTGTGGGCTCACATATTTAAGAACAATTATTTTACTGGGCTATTTTAACATCTATTGGGTATGGGTTTTGTAATGTGTAGAAGTTCAATATTAAGTTAATTTAGGACTAATGGGCTTCTAAAATTAACCTGGTATATAAAGAAAACATAATAGGGTTGTGGTCCTCAAGTTAAATCAGAAATCGTTTTCACATTCTTGCTTTTCCCATCTAAAGAGAAAAACACAAGTGAGATACTTAGGGATTTAACTGTAAAAGATCAAAACTCTCTGCTAAAGGCTGTTGGACAATCAAATCAGACACATCTATGAATCCAGGTATTTATATATTCTGCTTTTAATTTTCTTAATTGAATAACATGATGATCTTGAATTATTAGATTTGTGGATTAAAGTTAGTTCCAACAAGCGGTATCAGAGTCTAATCATGTTGTTGATTAAGAAATTGTGCATGATTTGATCTAGGAATGATAAAATTTAAAGAAAACTTAGATTTGATGTGTTGTTGCATGATTTTATGAATCCAACCCTAATTTGAGATGTTTAAGGTTTAAGATAAATTTGGATTAATTTCAATAAAAAAAAAACTATGGTTGGGAATCTCTATGTCGCTACCGGATTCCATAATCGCCGGCCTCCGTTCAACTCAATAAATTTTTTTTTTTTTTATTTCGGTTCACTTCTCCAAAATCTGGTGGGGTATGTTCAGCAAAATTACAATTTGAAAAGGAAATTTCTTGGTTAGGGTTTTGAATTTTATGATTGTGTAGTGGTATGATTTGATATGTGGTGGTGATGGAATCAAACAAAACAAAACAGCCAATTAGGTGAAACAGATGTACAAGACACTGAACACTAAAAAAAATAATAATAATAAATTGGTAGAGGATCATTCTTGTTGCTTCTGTTTGGTTGATTTGGAGGATATAGAAAGAAGGTTGTATTACGGGTGTTGAATTATTTTATTGATATAGAAAATAATGTCATGCCCCATATATGTATATTTTCAAAGCAGTAATGAGGATGTGATGGCTATTTGCCCTCATGAGGTTATTGGGAACCCTCCTTATGGGAATCAGTACAATTTGTGTGTTTTGTGTGACCCACAATTTTTCTTGACAAAAAAAAAAAGATATATATATTGACATGTACATCCGAATTGAATTTTGCATATGGAGGAGGGTATCTCTGGCACACTTAAGGACTATAAAGAATCCTGCTTGATTTGGAATTTGGAATTATTTTCATCATCATTATTTTATGAATTTTTTTTTTAAAAAAAAATCTTTTCCTTATAAGGTAATTTGTGTATACCTACTATTTCAGTATAAGTATATTGAAGTAATAAGTTGCCAAAGCAACCTCTATTATATAGATGCATTTATATTGAAACATTAAAGACGTATGTGTGTTATTTGTGCAAGTAATAATCAGCTCAAAGGAAGGTCATTGTTAGGCCAAATAACCTGCATACTTGCGGTGATAAATATGCTACAATTATTAGGTTATCCATGCGAATAATAAGTCGGTGCAAAGAAAAGTTTGTTGTT
Source organism: Malania oleifera (assembly GCF_029873635.1). Classification (NCBI taxonomy): domain Eukaryota; kingdom Viridiplantae; phylum Streptophyta; class Magnoliopsida; order Santalales; family Ximeniaceae; genus Malania; species Malania oleifera. The sequence continues at coordinate 12,927,543 of NC_080419.1, forward strand.
TGACAGGACTTATTGTAAGTATTTGATCACTGCATGAAGGATACCACTAACAAGTTAATATTTCTGTCCAAAGATAGAATATTAATGTTGTACTAGGTATCTTCATATGGGGCCCACTTTTATTTATTAATATGTTTGTCATGTATATATGAAACTGATTTAAGAATTTAATATGACTTGTATATTATGACTGAGCATGCTATTTGGTTTTTTGTTCTACATTCAGTTACTACATCTGCTGCTACAATTTCTGCCAACATAAATTCCATTATGATGCTTAACGGCTCCAACTTTAAGAATTGGAAGGAGAGCGTCATGATTGTTCTAGACTGTATGGATATGGATTTTGCGCTACGGATAGAACGACCTCCCGCCCTTACGGATACAAGTACCTCTAAAATGAAGAGGGACTTGGAGAGGTGGGAGCATTCTAATTGCTTGAGCCTAATGATCATGAAACGCTCTATTCAAGAAGCATTCAGGGGTGCAATGTCCGATGAGGATAATGCTGAGGTATTCTATGAGGAACTACATAGACGTTTTGCAAAAAACGAAAAGGCTGATACAAGCAACCTTTTGGCTAGTCTTGTTTCAATGAGGTATAAAGGAAAAGGTCATATCAGGGAATATATTATAGAAATGTCTAACATCACTTCAAATCTAAAGGCACTTAAGTTAGAGTTGTTTGATGATTTGCTCGTGCACTTAGCTTTGATTTCCCTTCCTGCACAATACAGTCAGTTCACTGTGAGTTACAACAGTCAGAAGGATAAGTGGAATATGAATGAGATCATTGCTCATTGTGTGCAAGAAGATGAAAGGATTAAGTGAGAGAAGATAGAAAATGCTCACTTAGCAACTTCCTCTAATAATAACAAAAGGAAGAAGGATAAAGATGCTACATTTGGGATATCCTAAGGAAAACTACAAAAGAAATCAGACCAAGAATTTGGTTGCTACTTCTGCAGAAAGGGAGGACACCTCAAGAGAGACTATCCCAATTACGCCACATGGCGGGAAAAGAAAGGTACGCTTCTAACTTCAGTTTGTTCTGAAGTTAATTTGCCTATAGTACCTTTACATACTTGGTGGGTAGATTCGAGTGCTACTACTCACATAAGTCTGTCAATGCAGGGCTGCCTAAGAAGCCGAAAGCTGATTGATGCTGAAAGATTCATCTACGTAAACGACGGCAATAAAGTTGAGGTTGAGGCAATTGGGACATTTAGATTGTTATTTAAATCCGATTATATTTTGGATTTGGAAGAGATATATGTGGTATCGTCTTTTAGACAAAATTTGGTTTCAATTTCTGTATTGGACAAATTTGGTTATTCTTATTCTTTCAGAAATAATAAATTTTGTCTTTTTCAATATTTAAATGTGGTTGCAATAGGATATTTGGTTGACAATTTATATATGTTAGATACTATTGCCTCTAATAATGAGTCCTTGCATGTTAGTTCATGGGGTACTTAACGCAAATTAACTAAGGAGGATTCCGCCACCTTATGGCACAAGCAGTTAGGATATATCTCTAAATAGAGAATGGAAAGGCTTGTGTCAGACAGAATCCTGGGACCTCTTAACTTAACGGACTTTAAAGTTTGTGTGGAATGTATTAAGGGGAAATTGACAAACAAAGAAATTTAGGGGTCAATAGAGCCTCGGGTGTCTTAGAATAAAACATACTGATATATGTGGTCTATTCCCTATGGCTTCTTGGAATGAATAGTAGTATTTTAGCACGTTCATAGACGATTACTCACGCTATGGGTACCTTTATTTGATACTAGGCAAGAAAATTAAGGCCGTCAAATCTGACCGTGGTGGTGAATACTATGGTAGATATGACAGATCAAGAGAACAACATCCAAGACCCTTTTCTAAATTCCTAGAGGAATGCGGTATCATCCCACAGTACACCATGCCAGGGAAACCTAGCACGAATGGTGTTGCTGAGAGACGAAATAGGACACTTAAGGACATGGTAAGAAGTATGATTAGTCATTCTTCTTTACTAAAATCTCTCTGGGGAGAAGCACTAAAGACTGCAACATATATATTAAATAGGGTGTCAAGTAAGGCAATAGCTAAAACTTCTTATGAACTTTGGACTGGCAAAAAGCCAAGTATCAGGCATTTACACATTTGGGGTTGTCTGGCTGAGGCTAGGCCTTATAAGCCTAATGAAAAGAAACTGAACGTAAGGACAATTAGTTGCTACTTTATTGGGTACGCTGAAAGGTCAAGGGGTTATAAATTTTATGATTCCTTGACAAGGACCTTCTTTGAGATGGGAAATGCCAGGTTTCTTGAGGAAGTTGAGTTTTGGGGGGGGGGGGGGGAATAAGGTTAGAGATGTTGTCTTTGAAGAGGAGTTTATTTCTCTTCCTAACATTGCTATTGAACCTGTTCAAGAAACAATACAAGACAATATCATTGTATTCCCTACAAAAAATGAGGATATTGCTCCAGAAGAGCAAACTAAACAACCTCAAGAAGTGATGCTATTAAGGAGATCCACTAGAGAAAGGAGAAGTACAATTTCAGATGATTATATTGTCTTTCTCCAAGAACATGAGTTTGACATAGGTGTGGTGGAAAAAAATCCAATAAACTTCCATCAAGTAAAACAAAGTTCTAATTCACAGAAGTGGATTGATGCTATGAATGATGAGATGAATTCCATAAAAGCAAATGATGTTTGGGATCTCGTTAAATTACCCAAAGGTGTGAAGCACATTGGTTGTAAAGGGATATTTAAGACCAAGAGGGATTCAAAGGGTAATATTGAGAGATATAAGGCACATCAAGCTGCTAAGAGATTCACTTAGAACGAAGGCATCGATTATAAAAAGACTTTCTCTCTGGTTTCATAGAAAGACTCTTTCAAGATTATAATGGCATTGGTGGCTTATTTGGACTTAGAGTTTCATTAGATGAATGTAAAGACAATGTTTCTTAATGGTGACATTGATGAAACGATTTATATGGTGCAGCCTAAAAATTTTATTTCTGGAAATCTAGAAAATATAGTTTGCAAATTAAAGAAATCCATCTATGGGCTCAAGCAGGTTTCCCGTCAATATCACAATTTTCATAAAGTAATAATCTCATATGATTTTAAGGTAAATTTGGTTGATGATTGTGTACACCATAAGATCAATGGAAGTAAGGTTATATTTCTAATTGTGTATGTTAATGACATATTGTTGGCAAGTAGTGATATAGGCTTATTACACAAAACCAAGAGATTTCTGACCAAAATTTTGAGATAAAGGATCTTGGGGACGCCTCTTTTGTATTAGGAATTCAGATACATCGAGATCACACTCGAGGTATACTTGGGTTATCACAAAAGAGCTATATCGAAATGGTACTTACTAGATTTGACATAAAAGACTGTCACTCAGGAGATACACCCACAGCTAAGGGAGAAAGGTTCGGTCTCAGTCAATGCCCCAAGACTGAGGTTGAAAAGAAGGAAATGCAGAAAATTCCTTATGCGTCAGCTGTAGGGAGTCTTATGTATGCTCAGGTATGTACCTATCCAGATTTGGCGTACATAGTTGGAATTTTAGGCAGATATTTGAATAACCAAGGATTGGATCATTGGAAGGCAGCCAAAACGGTTATGAGGTATCTTCAGAGAACAAAAGACTACATGCTCACCTACAGGAAATTAGATAAACTTGAGATCATTGGGTATTCTAATTCTGATTTCATTAAATCCCACAATAGCAAGAGATCCACTTCGGGCTATATCTATTTGTTGGCTGGAGGTGCTATTTCCTAGAAGAGTGTTAAGCAAACTCTCATAGCTCCTTTGACCATGGCAGCAGAATTTATAGCATCGTACGAAGCATCTAATCAAAGAATTTGTCACATGACTGCATATCTTAAATAGGGTTGAAAAACCACTCAAGATCTATTGTGATAATAAGTCTGCAGTGTTGTATTCAAACAACAACAGAAGCTCCACTAAGTCAAAGCATACTGACATCAAGTTTTTGGTGGTTAAGGAAAGGGTTCAGAGTCATCAAGTGTCGACAGAACATATTGGGACAAATTCTATGGTTGCAGATCCACTCACCAAGGGTTTACCACCTAAGATGTTTCACGAGCACACTGCCCGTATGTGTGTCGTATTGTTGGACGATGTTGCGGTTTAGTGAGAGTTTGTATTTGCTTTTATGTTCATTCTTGTAGACACTTATTTCAGATTATTTTCTATAGAAATAAAGTAATAAAGGAAAGCATTTTTTTATGTATTTGTGACTCTGAATATTATCTTCCTTTTGGAAGAGCTAAGGACTAAGGACTAAGGAACTAAGGTTGATCTCATAAGGAATATGGTAGGACCGGTTGGGATATGCATGTTTAGGTTAAGGAGCATGTATATTACCATGCCATACATCCGTACTTGATCTATGCCATTGAGTATATTAGTGCGGTGACCATTGATGGTTTTAGTTACGAATATGAGTGTAACGAGTGCCTCTTTGATCCCATGCTAGTATATGAGATAAACAAGATTGAATTAAAAAGATGTTATAAAGATAATAGTCATATTGTACACACTTAAGGTTTGGATAATATAATTTTTTTCGATATTTATGTGTCACCCAAGTGGGAGATTGTTAGGAAATTTTAATTTCCTATTGCGGGCTCACATATTTAAGAACAATTATTTTATTGGATTATTTTAACATCTATTGGGTATGAGTTTTGCAATGTATAGAAGCCCAATACTAAGTTAATTTAGGACTGATGGACTTCTAAAATTAACCTAGTATATAAAAAAAACATAATAGGATTGCGGTCCTTAAGTCAAATCATAAACAATTTTCACATTCTTGCTTTCCCCATCTAAAGAAAAGAACACAAGTGAGACACTTAGGAATTTGACTGTGGAAGATCTAAACTTTCCACTAAAGGTTGTTGGATAGTCAAATCAGACACATCTCGTTTAGTATGGATCCAGGTATTTATTCCGCATTTAATTTTCTTAATTAAATAATATGATGATCTTGAATTGTTAGATTTGTGATTAAAGTTAATTCCAATAAAACTGTCTATTTTGAAAGTTTTTATTATTATAATTATAGGATCTTTAATTGATATGGTATACTGTCTGTTTTGTGCTTGGAATTATTCGATTAAAATCAATATTAATCTGCCATTTGAATAAAATGTTAGCATCTAGTTATTCGCTTATTAATTTAGCTTAATTTTCACAATTATTGAATATAATCTAGAGGTATTGTACAGAGGTTTGGCATGGGCACTGTTTTCTTTGTACTCTTCTCTTTTTCTTTTTTTTTTTTTCTGTGGAGTAAATTTTTTTTTTTTTTTAATCTGTTGAATGAGAAGGTGCAAGCTCATTATGCATTTATGCATGTGGGACTTGCATAATGCACGTTGGAATTTCAGAAAGTACTTCCAAAACTTCTAGTAATTTTTTTCCTTTTTTTCACAATTTTTATTTTTATTTTGAAGAGTGTATATTCCAAACAAATCTTTTAAAAATTAGGTACAAGACATGGGTCTCTTATGAGATTCACCTAAAATATACTTTTCCTAAGGTTTCAAAATTTTTAAGGAGTTCTCTCCATTTGAAACTCATAAAATATTAGGAAAATGAAAACATCGATGAATTCACGTTTTCATATTAAGAAAGAAAATGAAAAATATACCAAATTTATGAATAAAACTTTTATTTTATACATCATTAATATTTAGTTTTTCTTAATTTTTAGTCATATAAAAGTAAACTTTCATTTTTAATAGAATTTAATATAGAAGAAAAATATAATGAAAAATGAGTTTTCTCCTTATTTCCATTTCTTTTTACTTTTCCTAAATAAAATCATTGATCCAAACAAACCATTAAAATTTCAAAAATTCTATAGATCTTCCCTAAGATTTGTTAATCAGACACAAACTCCATTTATATTTTACAAAAGAAAGACAAACCTTTTGAGAAGTGTAAATGTCCAAAAATCAAACGTAGGTTTGTAGTATTTTTGAAATCTAAGAAAAGATAAGTGTAGATAAATCTCAAGAGAGCACAATTTCTTTTATCCTAAAAACTATCTATTTTATGTAGTGTTTCTTATTAAAAGAAAAAGGAAAGAAAGATTGAAAGTGTTATATATATATATATATATGATGAACAACATCCTCCCCCTCCCTCCCTCCCTCCCTCTCTCTCCCTCTCTCTCTCTCTCTCTCTCTCTCTCTCTCTCTATATATATATATATATATATATATATAGACAATAATATCCCCACCTCTTATAGGTCAAGTATTCCCATTTCATTTTATTTTTTCATTATCTAATTGATCGTAGTTTATATAATATTACATGAACATGTACAAATCAATTACACCTTGCATACTGAAGAAAAATTAAAAACACAAAGAATTTGAAAAAAAATAATTTTATTTCAAGGTGTGGCAACGTGAATACTTAGGCTATACAATGGGTAGTATTTATAGGGGATGAATTATATAGTTGTGGCATTTTGAATTTCATAAGTTCGGTTCCTTGAAGATTGGAACCAGATCTTCAATAAGTGCGCAGCAACGATCATGTCTTGTGATAAAACCATCGACGATTTGCTTTGGGATTACATACTGTCTGAAATCGTCGATGTCATCGTCAACGGAATGGTGAAACCATTGACGGTTTGACTAATACGTCAACGATTTTCGTTGGGTACCAAATCTGCGTATTGATTATGAGCGTCCTTTTTTTAATTGATTTTATGGTCATTGGAACAATTTTCATGTGGATTGAATTCTTATTTATATGATGATGGATTTGCTGAAGTGTCTTCATGGATGGAATTGATTGTGGGGGTGTTTTCATGGATGGAATTGATTGAATCTTCTTTATGTGGTGAGGGATTTACTAAAGTGTCTTCATGGATGGAATTGATTGAGGGGGTTTCTTCATGGATGGAATTGATTGAGGGGAGATCACCCCTCAACAGCTCTCGTGCGGTGCTAATACCCTCCCACAAACCTTGTTGAGGCTAGAGGCAAAGTTTGGTACGAAAATAATGAATAGCTGACTTAGACATTGGCTTTTTAAAGAGATCGGCGACATGTTGAGTGGTTGAGACATGTTGAGTGATGAGTAGACCACGTGCAACACGTTTGTGCACGAAATGATAATCCAACTCAATATGTTTGCTGCGAGCATGGAAAACTGGATTAACGGTCATGTGAAGCGCACTGAGGTTGTCACAGTGGGGTATGAGAGGTGACTATAATGTAATTCGAAGGTCTTGGAGGATAAAGGTGATCCAATTAAATGAGTTCAGCTACTATGTTGGCCATGGCACGGTACTCGGCCTCCGTGCTTGAACAAGAAATGGTGTGTTGTTTCTTTGCACACCACGAGATGAGGTTCCCGCCAAGGAATGTACAGTAGGCCATGGTTGATCGTCTCGTTGCAGGACATCCTGCTCAATTTGCATATGAAAAAAGCAACTAGATCAAGTGAAGTGTGTGAAGAAAAATGTAACCCCATTCCAATTGATCCTTTGACATACCATAGGATACGGTGAACCATTTGTAAGGGTGTCATTGTGGGAGCATGCATGATTGTGAGACGTAATTAACACTAAAGCTAAGGTCAGGACGAGTGAGTGTGAGATATTGTAAAGCACCAACAAGTCCCCGATAGTAACTAGGATCGTCTGTGGGAGTGTCATTAGAAGTAAGTTTAGTTTTAGCTTCAAGTGGTGTACTCATAGGTTTACAATCAACCATGTTGGACCATTCAAGAATAGTGAGAGCGTAGTGTGACTGGGATAGATGAAGCCCATTGGATGTTGGAGTGATTTCTATGCCAAGGAAGTGATGAATATGCCCTAAGTCTTTCATCGCAAACTCACTACTTAGGAGTTGAATGAAAAATGTAACCAGTGTTGGAGTAGATCCAGGGAGTAATATATTGTACACATAAAGAAGTAAAATGATGGAGCCAAAATTAGAGTGAAGAAAAAATAGGGACGGGTTGGCCAAGCTACGGAAGAAATCATATTTAAGAAGAAGAGCACTAAATCAATCAAACCAAGCACGAGGTGCTTGTTTTAAGCCATAGAGTGGGCGTTGTAGTTTACAAACATATGTTCAATGGTGTGGATTAGTCATCCCTGGTGGTTGCTGCATATATAGCTCTTCAGAAATTAGATCGTGCAAGAAGGCATTTTTTACATCTAGTTGACGATTAGTCCATTGTCGAATGAGAGCTATTGTTAAAATCATATGTATTGTGCCAGGTTTGATGACAAGGGAAAAAGTTTTAGTGTAGTCAACACCATCAATTTGATGGTACCCTTCGGCAACCAAGCATGCTTTAAGTCGATCTAAGGTGCCATCGGGTTTGAGTTTTGATTTAAACACCCATTTGGAACCAATGATATGCATGTGAGGTGTGCAAGGAACAAGTGTCCAGGTCTTGTTTTGATGGAGGGTAGCAAGTTCTTCGTTTATGGCTGCTTTCCAACTAGGATATGCTAGGGCCGCCTTTATGCTGTGAGGTTCACGGGGAATGGTGGTCATTGTGAGTATGGTCAAGGCATACTTTGGATTGGGTTTGACTATACCAAGTTTAGACCGAGTGTCCATAAAGTGTGTTTGTCCTGAAGAGATAAAGTGTTGGTGAGACAACATCACTTATTCATGCATGGGTTGTGTAATGACCTGAAGAATAATGGTATTTAAATAATGAAGATGGAGGGAAATGGAAATAGAAACAGAAGGAGGCAGCGGATTTCGTTGATGAACACGCACTTTGGAAATAATAACTTAGAAGATTTACACAAGGCCTCATCGACGAACACAGGGAGTTCATCGACGAACCCATGTCTCGTTGACGAGAAGTTACCGAGAGGGGTTTTGGGCAGTCTGAAATTCATTGACGAGGAAGCAAGGTTTGTCGACAAAATCACTTAAGAACTCGTCGACGAGATGACCTGTCTCTTTGACGAATCCGGGCCTATAAGTACTTCTAAAAATCGGATTTTGATAGAATTTACAGTGCGGGAATCTTCTTTTTCTCTCTCTATGCCCCTTTCTCCTTCTCTCTTCGATTCTAGGTCCGTTGCTCGTCGGATTGAAGAACTGAGACCACCACGACGCTCCTGACAAAGTTCTCTACAAGTCTGCTGGAGCTGATCGTTGGTGAAGTTAGTTTGGAATTCATCCCAAACTTAGGGTAAGGTGTTTTATTTAGAATATACTTTCCCTGCAGTCATAAGAAATGTTGTATGTAGGAAAATACTGATGTTTTGTTCTGGGGGATGTCACTTTCAGGGTGTTGAGTGGAGAACCATGCAGGTGTAGGGCCAGAGTTCAGTGAGGGCTTTTCAGAAACTAGGTAAGGGAAATATGCTATGCTAGGAGATTTGATTATGTTAATAGAAATTTTACAGTGCATGTATACCAATTATTATGTAGTTTTTACAAAATATAAGATTATAAAGTATGTGTGGCCTGAGTATATATTTGTAGAATTTTATATAGTTTTCCCATTATGTAATGTTATACAGAACATATAGATATAGTCAGATATTCACAGATATTATACAGATAGAAGCATGTACATATACAGTTTTATTCAAATAGTTTCACTGACAGATATAGATATACATAGATGTTTATTCAAATTAGTATATATAGTGTTTACCAAATGTTATGTTTTCCTAAATGTCATAACACTCAGAGTATACAGACAAATTATACAGTTATAGCATCAAGATGCTACAGATATTACAGTATTTATAGTACAGATTAATAGTGTTATGGTTATTTTCGAAACATAATGAAAATAGTAAAAAGAGTATAGTATATATGTATATAGTATCAGATCCCTGTAGAAAGACTATACACAGATACAGTTACAGAGCATGGTATCGTTGCTATATACAGAATAGAGTGCAACCACATATCTCAGATAGTGTGTGGGTACCGTAAAACTATGCTCGGAGAGGATGCAACTCCCCGTTTACTAGGTTGAGGGGGCCAGTTTGACGAGGTAGAAGCCAGTCCTGAGCTTAGGAGTGGATGCAGTTTGGCTGGGCTAAGGTAGTGTAGAGTATGATGACTTACCTGAAGGGCCGACCAAAGTTAAGTCCCGCCTACGGGCTGCACAACCCTGTCATGAGGGGTCAAATCATGACATACAGAATCCCAAGGAAAGAGCACAGTTATGTATATGTATATCTATACAATTTTACAGCTTTTGTTGTATATCGTATGATATTAGCAGTATGAATGATAGAAAGTTCAGATGATACAAACATTTTAAACTACTATACATGTGATATATGTGCTTTACAGATTTGTCAAATCATGCAGTTTTAAATACTACTATTATAGTTATACTAATCGGTCGCCACACACTAGTAATAGCATATTTCCACTTACTAAGCGTCGTCTCACCCCATTACTTTACCATTTTTCAGGTGAGTTAGCTAGGCGAGCAGATCAGGCTCACGGATAAGGAGCTTACTTGGTTACCCTGATTGTAGGGTGAGTTTGTGATAGAGTTTTGTATTTTTGGGGTAGGTGATACTGGAGGAAGTTGTTTAATATGACTATGGTTTGAATATTTTGAGTTCTGGTATTGTACAGTATAAATGGTTGTATGGCTTATGTATCCGCTACGTAGATATGGTTATATATATATATATATATATATATAATATAAAAAATAAAATAAAAGGTGAGAATTTTGAGGACGTTACATTTTGGTATCAGAACCTAGGTTAATAGGTTCTGCAGACTCTAGAGTGCAGCGGAAAACAATACCAAAATATAGGAAAAAGGATTTGAGGTTTTGTTCTATGGTCTAGATACAAGATTTTCGTGGTGGTTTCTGTGTTTTTCCTGAGGTGACAATTTCAGGAAAGTCATAGTAAACTATCTACGAGTCGTGTGTTTGGGTTGTAAGATTGGATTTTCAGATTAGGATTAAGAGGGATGGTTAATAAAAGATTTTTAATTTTAGTTGAATAAGTTAGGTTTGTATGGGAATTGGAATTCTGAAATGGTGTTCTATGTATTTGCAAGATGGACATAGGAGGCTATAGCGCTCATACCAGTGGGGATGATGGAGCGGGTCCTTCTGGCGCGGGAGGTGGAGATTCAGATGATATGCTACGTAGTGTGGCTCAGCAAGTTATGGCTGAGATAGCGCGGTGCTCTAGAGAGTAAGGAGGTCCATCTCCAGTTCAGGGATGTACTATAGAGAAATTTATGAAGATAAATTTGCCGGCCTTTTCTAGAGCGGCTGACCTTGTAGTTGCTGAGAACTGGGTGTAGGAGGTAAAAAAGATCTTGACAGTACTTCACTGCACCGATAAGCAGAGGTTCTTATATGCTACATATAGACTGGCGGGGGAGGCCGAGGGATGGTAGACAGCTACCAGGCTATTGGAGGAGCAGAGAGCTATACTAGTGGCGATGACCTAGGCTCGATTTAGGGAGATGTTCTCCGATAGGTACTATCCTGCCTCAGTCAGAGAGGCTTGAGTACAGGAGTTTTTGAGTCTATCCCAGGGGTCGATGATAGTCTAGTAGTATGCGGCAAGATTATCGAGCTCTCGCGTTTCTGCCCATACATTGTCCCCGATGAAGTGAAGAAGGCCAAAACGTTTGAGAGAAACTTAAGGCAAGATATTTATAGGCGTGGCTATACTGAGGATCTAGGACTTTGCAGAGTTGGTTGATAGGGCTATTATAGCAGAGGAGAGTCTACCCAAGGAGACTGAGACACAGAGTCAGAAGAAGAGGATTGCGCCCTCGAGTTTTCAGGGGAGTCTCAGTCGAGGCACTTGGAAAGGAGGTAGATCTGACTGAGGCCAGAGACAGATGGTAGAGTATGGGGGATTTCAGAGTAGACAGCTTCCTGTCGTATGTCCTAGATGTGGACAGAGACACCCTGGCGAGTGCTGGTTGGGGGAGAATGTCTATTATCGCTGTGGAAGGCCCGGTTATATGGCTCGATCCTATTAGATGCCACCAGGTTATGTACCGGCTCCTAGGTCATTTCGGGGAGGATACTAGGTGCCCCACGGAGGTCAGTAGAGAAATACTGCGCAAGCAAGAGTTTATGTGTTGACGACGGGAGACGCCGAGAAAGCTGGAGACATGGTCACAGGTACCCTTACTCCTTTACCATATAAAATTATTGTTTTGTTTGATACAAGTGTCACCCACTCTTTTATATCGGTGGGGTATATCAGAATAACTAGGGTAGAGACACAACTATTAGAGGTAAATTTATTTGTGGGTACGCCGATGGGATCAGTGGTAAAATGCAGGAAAGTGCTTCGAAATTTTTCGATCAGTATGCAAGAGAGAGTGTCGTTAGATGATCTTGTGGTCCTAGATATGCAGGGGTTTGATGTGATACTGGGCATGGACTGGCTAGCTACTCATTATGCAAGCATAGATTGTCACCAGAAAGAAGTAATTTTTAGACCCCCTGAATGAGCAAGAATATAGATTCGTGGGTCCACACGTATTTGCCTCACCACAGTTGGTGTCGGCTATTTAGGTGAGAAGATTACTACAGGGTGGTTGTCAAGGGTATGTTGCATACATAAAAGAATTTCCAAAAGAAAAATTGAGACAAGATTATATACTAGTAGTGAGGGAATTCCCAGATGTCTTTCTAGAAGAATTGTCTGGTTTGCCGCCTGACCATGAAATTGAGTTTACTGTAGATCTGTTGCTGGGATCTGCACCAGTATTTAAGGTACCATACCGTATGGCTCCAGTCGAGTTGAAAGAATTGAAAGATCAGTTACAGGAATTGCTAGATAAAGGGTTTATCAGGCCCAGTGTATCGCCCTAGGGAGCGCCAATGTTGTTCGTGAAAAAGAAAGATGGAATCATGAGATTGTGCATCGATTATAGGGAGATAAACAAACTGACAGTTAAGAATAAATATCCTCTCCCTAGGATCGATGATTTATTTGATCAGCTTCATGGGACCCAAGTTTACTCTAAAATTGACCTATAATCATGTTACCATCAGGTGAAAGTTAGAGTAGAGGACATTTCGAGGATCGCATTTCGAACCATATATGGGCATTAAGAATTTTTAGTGATGCCATTTGAGTTGACTAATGCACCAGTAGTATTTATGCATTTAATGAATCAAGTGTTTCATCAATATTTGGACCAGTTTGTGGTTGTCTTCATTGATGATATACTGGTCTACTCGAGGAGTTTTGAGGAGCATGAACATCATTTGAGGCTGGTGTTGCAGATATTCAGAGAAAGAAAATTGTATGCAAAATTCAAGAAATGTGAGTTCTAGCTAAGGCAAGTTACCTTTCTCGGCCATGTGATCTCTAAAGCAGGTGTATCAACCAATCCGAGTAAAATAGAGGTGGTAGTAAGTTGGGAAAGTCTAGGCAGCGTTCAGGAGGTCAGGAGTTTTTTGGGATTAGCAGGCTATTACCGACGCTTCGTAGATGGCTTCTTTAGACTATCAGGTCCATTAACACAACTTACAAGGAAAAATGCAAAGTTTAATTGGACCGACGACTCTGAACAGAGTTTTTAGGAGTTAAAGCAACGGTTAGTTTCAGCTCCGGTATTAGCTATTCCATCAGAGGAGGATGGGTTTATAATATACAATGATACCTCTTTAAATGGTCTTGGATGCGTGTTGATGCAGCACGATAGGGTTATTACGTATGCATCTAGACAATTTAAAGAGTATGAGATGAATTATCCTATCCGTGATTTAGAGGCATTACCTATATTGTGGAAAGTGCGAGATTTTCACAGATCACAACAGCCTGAAGTATTTCTTTACTCAGAAGGAACTAAATATGAAACAAAAAAGGTGGCTAGAGCTTATTAAAGACTATGATTGCACCATTAGTTACCACCCAGGGAAAGCGAATGTGGTAGCTGATGCTTTGAGTAAGAAATCAATTGGACCAGTACTAGCAGCCATGGAGATTCCACATTCAATTTTTATAGATTTGGAGAGGCTCAACATAGAATTAATAGAGGAAAGTCCTCAGGCAGCCATTGCCACTCTAGTGGTTCAGCCTACGCTATATGAGAGGATTAAAGCAGCTCAGAGTGATGATGCAGAGTTGGCAGAGGTAATGGCTAGGGTGCGAGATGGTCTAGGTAAGGAATTCAGCATATCAGATGACGGAGTTTTGCGGTTCCGTACAAGGCTTTATGTTCCTACAGATATCGAGATCAAGAGAACTGTATTGGAGGAGGCTCACAGATCCCTATACACTATACATCCAGGTAGCACTAAAATGTATTAGGATCTGCGGAAGTGCTTTTGGTGGAGTGGAATGAAGAGGGAGATAGCTGAATTTTTACAGCAGTGCTTAACGTGCCAGCAGGTTAAAGCTGAGCACCAGAGACCAGTAGGGCAGTTGCAGCTATTATTTATTCCAGAATGGAAATGGGATCACGTTTCGATGGATTTCGTTACGGGATTATCGTCAGTGCGTCAAGGGTTGAATGCAATTTGGGTGGTTATGGATTGTTTGATGAAGACTGCTCATTTTATCCCTATTAAAATCAGCTATTCCATGTACAGACTGGCAAAGATTTGTGTTCAGAAGATAGTTCGTGTTCATAGAGTACCAATATCCATAGTCTCAGACCGAGATCCTCGGTTTACTACACGATTTTGGAAAAGTTTTCAAGAGACTATGGGTACACAATTAGCATTTAGCACTGCTTTCCATCCCCAAACAGATGGACAGACCGAGAGGACAATTTAGACCTTAGAAGATATGCTTCGTGCATGTGTGTTAGATTTTGGGGGTAGTTGGACTCAGTTTCTACCACTAGTTGAATTTGCTTAAAATAACAGCTACCAGTCTAGTATCGGCATGGCTTCGTACAAGGCACTGTATGGCAGGAGATGTCGTTTTCCTCTCTTCTGGGATGAGGTAGGTGAGAGGCGAGTTTTAGGTTCAGAGATTATACAGTAGCAGTGTGATAAGGTCTGACTAATTAAAGAAAGAATTAGCACCACGTAGAGTCGACAGAAAAGTTACGCAGATACTCGCCGCCGAGAACCAGAGTTTGATGTGGGAGATCGAGTATTTTTGAAGATAGCTCCGCTGAAAGGAGTTATGAGGTTTGGAAAGAATGGAAAGTTGAGCCTTAGGTATATTGACCCTTTTGAGATACTAGAGAGAATAGGGTCAGTTGCCTATAGGCTAGCTTTGTCACCAGGTTTGACTCGAATTCATGACGTGTTTCATGTTGTTACGTTAAGGAAATACGTCCTAGACCCGTCCCACATTGTCAGCTATGTAGAGATAGAACTCAAGGATTCACTAACTTATAAAGAAATGCAAGTATAGATTTTAGACAGAAAGACACAAAAACTGCGTACTAAAGAAATTCAGCTAGTGAAGATTTTGTGGAGGAACCATGCTATGGAAGAAGCCTTATAGAAACTCGAGGATGAAATTAAAAAGAAATACCCACATTTGTTCCAAGAGTAATCAGGTAATGTAAATAGTTAGGAAATGTTTCTTTTGCAGGTACATGTACTATTTAGATAGTAAGTAGTTTTTAATTTTATTTGTGTAATCTCTCAAAACATAGAATGTAACCACAGTATTCCTCCACCATAAGTGAGGGTAGGTAATAAAATAAGTAGACCATTTTGCCTTTAAAGAATGATGAGTTATATGAATAGTAAATTTTGAGGACGAAATTTTATAAGGAGGGGAGAATGTAATGACTCGAAGAATAATGATATTTAAATAATAAAGAGGGAGGAAAATGGAAACAGAAAAAGAAGGAGGCAAGGGATTTTGTCGATGAACACAGGGAGTTTGTCGATGAGCGCATAAGGAGACGTCATCGACGAAACCATGTCTTGTCGATGAGAAGATACCAAGAGGGGTTTTGGGCATTCTAAAATTCGTCGACGAGGAAGTAAGGTTCATCGATGAAATCACTTAAGAACTCGTCGACGAGATGATGTGTCTCGTCGACTAATCCGGGCCTATAAGTACTTCTAAAAACTAGATTTTAACATAATTTACAGTGCAGGAATCTTTTTTCTCTCTCTTTATACCCCTCTCTCCTTCTCTCTTCGATTCCGAGTCCGTTGCTCGCTGGATTGAAGATCTGAGGCCACCACGACGCTCCTGATGAAGTTCTCTACAAGTCTGCCGGAGCTGATCATTGGTGGAGTTAGTTTGGAATTCATCCCAAACTCAGGGTAAGGTGTTTTATTTAGAATATGTTTTCCCTGCAATTCATCCCAAACTTAGGGTAAGGTGTTTTATTTAGAATATGCTTTCCCTACAATTATAGGAAATGTTGTATGTAGGAAAATACTGATGTTTTGTTCTGGGGGATGTCGCTTTCAGGGTATTGAGTGGAGAACCATGCGGGTGTAGGGCCAGAGTTTAGTGAGGGCTTTTCAAAAACTAGGTAAGGGAAATATGCTATGTTAGGAGATTTGCTTATGTTAACAGAAATTTTACAGTGCATGTGTACCAATTATTATGTAGTTTTTATAGAATATGAGATTATAAAGTATGTGTGGCCTGAGTAGATATTATTTGATGTAGAATTTTACACAGTTTTCCCAATATATGATGTTATACAGAACATATAGATATAGTCAGATATTCACAGATATTATACATATAGAAGCATGTACATATACAGTTTTATTCAAATAGTTTCACAGGCAGATATAGATATACATAGATGTTTATTCAGATTAGTATATATAGTGTTTACAAAATGTTATGTTTTCCTAAATGCTATAACACTCAGAGTATATAGACAAATTATATAGATAGAAGATACAGACAGATTATACAGTTATAGCATCAAGATGCTATAGATATTACAGTATTTACAGTACAGATTAATAGTGTTATGGTTATTTTGGAAACATAATGAAAACAGTAAAAATAGTATAGTATATATGTATATAGTATCAGATCCTTGTGGAATGACTATACACAAATACAATTACAGAGCACGGTACCGTTGCTATATACAGAATAGAGTGCAACTGTAATGACCCGAAAAATAATGGTATTTAAATAATAAAGAGGGAGAGAAATGGAAACAGTAACAGAAGGAGGCAGTCGACTTCGTCGATGAACGCGAACATTGCATTTTGAATATAATAACCTAGGGAATTTTCTCATGGCCTCGTCGACGAACACAGGGGATTTGTCAATCGTCGATGAGGGTACAAGAGGGTCTCGTCGACGAGGGCAAGTTTCGTCGACGAGAAGATACTGAGAGAGGATTTTTTTGGAAGTCTAAAATTCGTTGACGAGGGTGCAGGTTCGTCGATGAACTTTCTACAGGACTCGTCGATGAGATGACGTGGCTCGTTGATGAAGGTCATAGTATAAATAGTGCTAAACTCATTTTCTTGCACATAAATCTCACCGTAACCCTCTTCTCTCTCTCTCTCTCTCTCTCTCTCTCTCTCTCTCCTATGGCTCCACCTCCATCTCTCTTTGATTTTGGCCCCGTCAGTCGTTGAATCGACGATCTGAGGTCACCACGACGCTCCTGGGGAAGTTCTCTCCAAGTTTGCTGGAGCGGATCGTCAGTGGGATGAAGTTGGATTTCATCCCAAATTTAGGGTAAGGTCTTTTAAGCAAAATTCGGTTTAGTAGCAGTTGTAGGAAATGACGTAGACATAGAAATAGTAATATTTTGTTCTGGGTTTTATGGTTTTTAGGGTGTTGAGTGGAAAATCCTGCAGGTGTAGGACCCGTTATAGTAGGGAGATTTTAGCAAAAATCAGGTAAGAGAAATATGCTATGCTAGGTCATTCGAGTATGATTTCTGTATAAAATTATATATATATATATATATATATATTCTACCAAATTAATATTCACAGCAGAATTTTATGCAGTTTATCAAGTATGATTAATATGTTTTAAATTATTATGTGACTTGAGAATATAGATATAGTACAGAGACATGTTTTACAGTATTTTTCAGAAATATGTTTTACAGAGTATACAGACAGTGAATATATTTTGTAGTAATTACAGAATACCATGATTATATAGTTGATACAGATACAGTTTACAGTACCATGACATACAGTTTTACAGTTTATTTCAAAAAATACAGTTTATACAGATACAGTTTATCACAGTGTCATGGTTTATACAGTTTTTATAGAATCATGGTAAAATAGATAGTTGTATATAGAAATGTATGATATAGTATCAGACCCTGATGGACCATTACAGATTACAGAGTACAGTACCATTGCTACATATAGTATATGGAGTGCAACCACCTATTCAGATAATACATGGTATAAAGGTCGATGATATAGAGCCCACGAGTGGATAGACTCCCCATCAGATATGGGTTGAGGAGGGCTGATCAGACCTATGGAGTATAGTGATTTATCCTGGTCGGCCAGCTAGGATAGATCCCGCCTACGGGCCGCACAACCATATCATGATTGGTTAAATCATGACACACTATTATCCACAGGGAAGTTTTCAGTTATTACTATGTTTATACAGAGTTACAAAGATAGAAAATATATATATATTAGAAGTATTTTGAGTAGAAACCTAAAATACAGATATGTTAAGCAATAGGGAAAAGGTGATGGTTTATATTACTGGTATTGTAATTACAGATTCAGTAATACATGATTATATAGTAATAGATTTTCACAGTATTGTAACTCAATTGCCACACACTAGCAATAGTATATTTCGTCTTACTGGGCGTTGGCTCATCCCATTACTTTAACATTTTTCAGGTGATCCAGGTAGGCGAGCAAATCAGGCTCGCAGATAGAGGGGCCCCAGTATTGCTCTGACAGTAGAGTGAGTATTTTTGTATAGCCCTAGCCAGTTGAGGATATTTGGGAAACAGTCTTATATGTATGTTTTGAGGAACCTTTTAGCACTCTGGTATTGTATATAATTATGTATGGTTATGTTTATTTGATTTCTACTTCTCGCTGCTTAGGTTGATGGTTGGGTTTAATTCAGTTTGGTATCAGAGCATTATAAATGTTATAGTATATAAAAAAAACCCCTAGTTAAATAGTAGGTTGTTACAGCAACCACATATCTCAGATAATGTGTGGGTACCGTCAAACTGTGCTCGGAAAGGATGCAGCTCTCCAATTCACCGGATTGAGGAGGCCAGTTTGACGAGGTAGCAACGAGTCTTGAGCTTAAGAGTGGATGCAGTTTGGCCGGACTGAGGTAGTGTAGAGTATGATGACTTACCTGGAGGGCCGACCAGAGTTAAGTCCAGCCTACGTGCCGCACAACCCTGTCGTGAGGGGTCAAATCACGACATACAGAGTCCCAGGGAAAGAGCACAATTATGTATATGTATATGTATACAGTTTTACAGCTTTTGTTGTATATAGTATGATATTAGCAGTATGTATGATAGAAAGTTTAGATGATACAAATATTTTAAACTACTATACATATGATATATGTGCTTTACAGATTTGTCAGATCATGCAGTGTTAAATACTACTATTATAGTTATACTACTCGGTCGCCACACACTAGTAATAACATATTTCCACTTACTAAGCGTCGTATCACCCCATTACTTTACCATTTTTCAGGTGAGCCAGTTAGGCAAGCAGATCAGGCTCGCGAATAGGGAGGTTACTTGGTTACCCTGATTGTGGGGTGAGTTTGTGACAGAGTTTTGTATTTTTGGGGCAGGTGATACTGGAGGAAGTTGTTTAATATGACTATGGTTTGAATATTTTGAGCTCTGGTATTGTACAGTATAAATGGTTGTATGACTTATGTATCCGCTGCGTAGATATGGTTATATATATAAAAAAATATAAAAAATAAAATAAAAGGTGAGAATTTTGAAGACGTTACAGGTTGTGGGTCTATGGTATGGGATATTGCTGAGTTATTAGGTGGCAGTGAGTTGTGGGGCGGTGATGTGTTTGGTGAAGCCACGCTGTGAGGTAATGCAGGAAAAGCCTATGCTGAGGTGTTAGTGATGGTAGGTGACACTGTGTTGTGAAGAGGCAGGGATGGAGGGTCGGTTGATGTGGAATTTCGGGAGATAAATGTTGCTGCATCTTAGGATGGTTGTACGGTACTTATCCATGGAGATGTGGACGAGTCTGAGGTTGTGTCTCCAAGCGAGTGAGTGGTATTGTCAGGTAGCCAAGTGTCAAAGATACTAATTACGTGTGCTGTTGTTGTTGTTAACCAGGTGGTGTGTGTAGACTTATAGGGAAAAACCAGCTCATCAAAGACAACATGCCGAGAGATAAAGATTTTCCTACTTGATGGATGAAAACATTTATAAGTCTTGTGTTGGTCACTATAACCAAAAAAAATGCATAGAAGTGTTTTGGGATCAAACTTGTGATGTCGCATGTCCCAAGTGTAGCGAAAACACTTAAACCCAAAGGTTCGAAGTGAGGAGTAAACTGGATGTATTCCATGTAATGCATGATATGGAGTTTCAAAATTGAGGGCTGATGAGGGTAGCCGATTAATTGGATAAACAGTGGAAGTGAAGGCCTCTACCCACAAAAATTAAGGTGCACCAAAATGAAATAACATGGTCATACCTAGTTCTCTTATAGTCCCATGGCGTCTTTCAACCATACCTGTTTTCTCGAGCGTATATGGTGTTGATACTTGATGCACAATACCTGTGGAAAGAAAGTGAGTAGACAATTTGGAATTTAAGAACTCAGCACCTCCATCTGAATTAAAAAATTTAATTTGCTTGTTAAATTGTCTAGCTACATAATTTTCAAAAGCTATATGTGCACTAAAAATATAAGATTTCTAAAATAAAGGAATGATCCATGTATATTTAGAAAAATCATCAACTAAACAAGTGTAATATCTGAATTTTTCAATAGAAAGAGTAGGAGCAGGTCCCCACAAATCACAATGAATTTTTTCAAAGGAACCATGTAATGCCCTGAACCGCCACGTGGGCCCAGGGTGCTACTTTAGTGACGTCTGTGTACCTTATACCTTATTCATCATATATGAAACATACATACGCAGCAGAAATAAAATACAAAATCCTCAAATTACATTACCAGAATTCTAACTATTTTTATACACAAATATCTCCATTTTCACATAATTACATCCCATAAAACTATAAAAAAATAAAATCTCTGTCCAAACATACCACCTACATTAATTTAAACCACTAGCTCGACTCCTCTAACCTGTTAGACCCGATCCCTAGGATTTCTTAAAAAGAGAGTTTGTAAAGTAGGGGTGAGACACAACTCAGTAAGGGAAAAATTAAGTTAATGTCAGTGTGTGGCCAACATGCATCTAGTGTACATAAAATAACCAGTTCACTAAGTAAATAAACACATTTATGAAATCATTCTTATTTTACACTCACACACACAATTAGTCGAGGATATGGAAGATTACCCGGCTGTACAAGTAGCTTCCCTCTGCTCTAATACCATTACTGCTACTAGGGCACTCCTCTTTCTCAGCAAGCCCTCGAAGTTATCTTATTAATTATCCATATTCACATAAATTAACAGATATACATATAAGACACTCCCTGTAACAAACACGCCATTTACTTCTCCCATGGCATGGGTTGTGCGCCCGAAGGTTGGACTATTGTCATGGGGGATCCACCCAGACAATAGTCATTTGTACTCTCTGCTAACATATTCTGCAAGTATATACAGCTCCAACTGCTGGTTCGATTTCCCTCACCTAGAGGGTACATTCACCTCACGTAGGCAAATCTGACAAGACCACCCTGCACCTCTTAGCATAGGTATGGGCGCACATGATCACATAACAAATCACTAACAACGGTACCATGCTCACAATACACTGGTCCCTAGGGTTCTTAAAGCATATCATGCAATTTAGATAATAGAAATCCCCATTTAAAACATTAATTCACATATATTTCTTGTTATTCCAAAAACCCGACCCCCGGCCACAAATACAATCCGACTCATAGCCATTTAAACAAAGCCTCAACCTTTAGCTGTCATATCAAATCTCTGCATTATTCATAAGCATTTCCAGTATTTCGCAAACAATTCTAGTATTTCACAAACAGTTTAGTATTTTAAAATCCTAAATCGAGATGTACAATAATTCATACCAATTAAATCATCTGTCACACAATTTCTACATTTTAATATAACCATATAAACAAACAAGCTATCTACCGTTCATTTATTGAAAAATACCATATCATATATCCTAAGTTTGTAAAATCCATTTCAAACGATTGGTTTTCAAAATAACCTTTAAATTGTTAAATAAATAAATATATGTATATATATTAAAATATAACAATTAAATTGATTCAATTTCTATAAAATTACTGACTTAACTTAATCCCCTTACCTGATTCCTGAAAAGCCCAACAAAAACCTGACCTACGCCCCACGACGTTCAAAACCCCTAAAACCCTGAAATTCAAACTTTACCACATTATTTATCAATATCCCCAGAGTAACTTTCACTAAAATCCTCCTAGATTCCGAATACCCTAAATAGCCTATAAAAACCTAAATTATTAAACTTACCCCAATTTAGGATTGGTGCCCCAGAGCTCCAACTTGAAAATTGGCTCCGACTAGATTGTAGAGAATCTCCCCACGAATCTCCCCGCGAATCTCCTGACAGTTTCCATTCATCAATTGGGCTTAAAATTTAAGAAAACTTGAGGTAAGAGTGGAATTTACCTCACCCTAGGGGATATGCCTACGCCGCTCCTACGACAAATTTGTTCCTATAGATACGTCGGTGGCGGAGAATGGAGTCTAGCTATATTTTCTGATTTTCAATCGGCGCCCGTTTGGCCGAAAAATTGAAGAGAGAGAGAGAGAGAGAGAGAGAGAGAGAGAGAGAGAGAGAGAGAGAGAGAGTGTCATGCCCCGAACCCACAGGTGGGTCCCAGGTGTGAGTTTAAGTAACCTAACCTGTCTCTATATCAATTTAAACATACATGATACAATACAAATAAGAGGGTCTGACCCCGTGGGGTACACGGTTGCGCTATATACATACTCATACCAATCCATACTCATTAGATATGCAGTGGAATACGATCTTTTATACATAAACAAGATCATACCAGAGTCTATACAAGCTAAGACATACATTCCCATAATTACAACACGTACCCCAGGTGTCTACAAACAATCCTAACAACCTGGGTATCAAAACTCGTACCTAAAAGGTACTAGCAGTAGCTACAACACCCCTTGCTTCCGAACTAGGATGCTACTTACCGCTACCTGAAGGCCCTGAAAATATTGTACATACATTCAAGGTGAGACACCTCTCAATAAGGAAGAAAACAGTTTATATCAGTGTGTGGCATACCAGTGTCATTTTGCATACTTCATAACACTATACATACGATACAGTTTGAAACAATTCGTACAGTTTCATACAATTCCATACAGTTCCAGTATTTTCAGAAAACCATTCCAGTTCATACGATACCCAACATACATACATACATACATACATAAGGTCAGTGTCGTCACACTAGTTCGCAACTACACCAGGTCACCTTGTCTCACAACGATTACATTGCTACATACGCAACTACGCTGTGACGATCAAGGCCCAATGGTGAATCCATTGCCTCATACGCAACTACACAAGGTCACCTAGTCTCATAACGATTACATTACTACACTTGCAACTATGAAGATCTACGACTCAGGCCCAGTAGTGATTACATTGCTACATACGCAACTACACAAGGTCACCTAGTCTCACCACGATTACATTGCCATATGCAAAACTACGCTGAAACGACCTAGGCCCAATAGTGAATCCATTACTTCATACGATGTAGCATATAGCTCACACCACTTCGGTGACCAACCGGAATTAGACTGGTGATATTTCTCACCCTCGGATATAGAACCGGACACTCTTGCCTACAGTAGTTAACCGATCCATGGCACAGCGTATGGTAATTAGCCGCCACATAGCTGTTTCGGTGTACGGTGATTAGCCGCCACTAGCTGATTTTATTAAACCTGAAATCATTTTGAAACTCACGTCCCTATACATTTCAGCATACGGTAATTAGCCACCACATAATTGTTTTAAAAATACCTGGAACATATGCATACATTCATACATACCACACTTATTTGGTTTATGGAAAATCATATCATTTACAATTTCAAGTATACAGTTTATGTAAATATGGATTACGGTCACCTCAATAATGCAGTTTTAACACAACCAACAGATTTTCAAACAAAATAGAGATGATACCCGAAAACTCTAACCCGAAAATCCCACATTTTTACCCGATAGATTTCCCCAAATAAGTAGCTAAAACATACATATGATCATAGCCTACAAGCATACCGATCCTGATTTAAAAAATGGACTAATATAAACAGAATCCTCTTACCTTAACCCGAAAACCATCTACGAACTCTACGGTCCTCAAAACTACGAACCGAGATCCCGAAACCTACAAACCATAGTACAAAACATACTTACAATTTGTACTACTATACATATACCGAATCAAAAATGAAAATCGAGCCTTACCTCGATTTTAGCCCGAAACCTGAAAACGCTCGAAACGAGATTCTGATCCATAGAAGTTGTAGAGAATCCTTCCACGATCCTCATGGTAACTTCCGTTTCCCGATTCTAGCAATGATCAGTGAAGGAATCTAGAGAGAAGGAGTAGGGAGAGTTTTAGAGAGAGAGGGAGAGTTTTTTTTTTTTTCCAAACTTAGCAACTAAGCAACCCCCCCCCCAAAAGATCTTTTATAAGCCTTTGACCCAAGGGGCTTCGTTGACGAAATGGTGTCCTCATCGACGAAGTCTTAAGGGATTTCGTCGACGAGGCAGCGATTTCATCGACGAACCCTGATATTTAAATTTTCCAAACCTCTCGACTTTTCCTCGTCGACGAACCTTTGAATTTCGTTGACGAGAAGCCTTCTACCTTCGTCGATGAATTGTGGCCTCGTCGACGAAGTATGCAGAATTCCATTTTTCCCCTCTTTTACATAATTAACCCGTACAACACAATTCGGGTTCTTACAGAGAGAAAGAGAGAGAGCGAAGAGAGGGAAAGAGATGCTGGGGGGGCTGCGCCTGTGGCTTTTAGGAAGCTTTACTTTTATATATTATAATTTATAATTTATATTATATTATATTAATACATCATATTATATTATTTAAATAATAATTATTTCTTTAATTAATTAATTAATTAATTAATTAGTTATTTATTTATTTATTTTTACATTTCCATGCATAGAATTTTTGTGGTTATTACATTCTCCCCTCCTTACAGAAATTTCATCCTTGAAATTTATTGCATACAACCTCAAGTAAAATCCATCGTTAATCAAGGAAGTTTTGAACTAATCTTTTAAACCACTCTATTAGAAATGGTAACTAACATAAATCGATGGATTATACATTCTGTCCTAATACACCTTGCTTCAGCACCATCACTCAACAACTTCAATTTCCATCTCCGATCTTCCAAGGATCTAACCCCGTCATAACCTTAGAAGAATAAATAGATAATTATCCTTTAATTATGATACGACCCAAAAATTTTATATTAGTTGTTCAGAACCCACATTTCTTGTTTAACATACAACTCATGCTCTCGTAATGTTTGTAAAATTAATCACTAATGTTGTTTATGTTCTTCTTGAGTCTTTGAATACCCCAAAAATCATCTATAAAATTATAATGAATTGATCCAAGTATGGTTGAATAACTTGATTCATTATATCTATGGAAATGCAAGGTGCCTTGGTAACCCCAATTGATAACACTAGAAACTTATAACGATCTTACTGTGTACTCAATTCTGTCTTTGGGATGTGTAACTCCTAAATCTTAATTAGTGTTAATTTAATTGCAAATCAATCTTCAAAAATTTTGGGATTTAACAATTAATCAAATAATCCACCAATCCCTGGAAGTCGATACCAATTCTTAATGTAATGTGATTCAACTTCCAATGACTAATGCATAACCTTGAGGTCCCATTATGTTTCTTAGTGAATAACACAGGTGCAACCTATGATGATATACTAGGTCGAACAAATTCCTTGTCGAGAAAATCTTTTAGTTGCACCCTTAGTTGCCTTAGTTCAATTAATTTCATTCTATATGAAGCAGTTGACATAAGCTATGTTCCTAGCACCAACTCAATATTAAATTCAATCTCCTCTTGGAGGTAGCCCTGATAAATCATCTGAGAAGAATATCTAAAAATTCATCACTTATGAGTAAAGAAGTTTGGGGTTTCATTAACTCGTATATTTCTTTCATTGTTGTTACAACCCCAGACATGTGCCCAAATTCACAAGCTCTCAAGATGTCAACTATGAGAGATTGTTAGTTGGAATGAAACCATCACTCCATTTGAATCTCCAAGTACTACTTCCTTTTTGGAAACAATAAACTAAGTGTATGATCAATGAATAACCACCAATGGTTAGCCTCATTCTTACATAGAGAAATTGCAATGATGACTCATACTCATCAAGGACCTTACCTGCTGGAACATCTCAGACTAGGATGTGTAATCATTTGCCTGTCAGATCAGATGTAAAAAAGGCACTTCAAAACTCTCACCATAACTTTGTAATTCGTTTGAGTAAAAATTATATGAGCTTCTAAACATTCTCTGAAATTCTAATCACCCAATTCCTTTTCAATGTCTTACTAATGCACAGGCTTACACTTTTAAATCAGAGTAAAGTTTTATTTTCCTACCAAATTGGTTTCTAATTTTTTTTTCTTGCTTCAGATAGTTTTTAAGACTCCACTTCTAGCCCATGTTGGCAAACGTTGAATATCAAAATATAGTTAAAAGATATCCTCAATGAAAAACAAGGATTGCAATTATGGTAAGTCCAAGTCCTGGTATACTAACTCAAGCCAACCTTGATCTGGCTCTAGTGGTTGGACAATATGCAATAAACGCGTGTCGTGGTTCTTGGTATAGAATACAGTACTAATGAAGTTGTTTAATTAGTTATGATCAATGATTGAACATTTTCTGGCGGCATAATTCTTGTGTGAAATGGATTACGAAGGAAAGGGTGATATTTATTTGTACTAGAGAGTTGCTAATGGTAGAAGGATTAGATTTTGGAGTAGCTTCAAAAACTACAATTAATTGCAGATCACCATAGAAGATTTCACATTAAGTTGTATATGAATAAAATCCCAACCAAGCCGGTGCCCAAGTGATTAAATTAGTGTCCCATTGTCAATTAGGATTCGCACAGGATAGAGCAAAAGGATAAGCTCCAGGTCCTAGCATGTATGGTTTTCTTTCTAGATAGCAATTTGCTAAAGGTCCAAGTATCATTATGATTTTTCTTCTAGGTAAGTTGCTTAAGATGATTCGGTTAGGTGTTATTTGGTTCACAGGATCTTTCGAAATACTTGGCAATGTGATACCCATGACATCTTATTCTCATGTTTGTTTTTAAGTTATGGAGATAACACAACTTCCTAGGGAATAAAGAATTTTCCCAAAACACAGGAGTCCAATTGTTGCCCACTTAGTATCTTACATTCTTATGGTCATTTTAATTTTAGGATTAAACTATCCCCACTATTTTGGCCAACTTATGGAAATATGAAAATACTTAGTCGATGCACATTCTCATCGACCCATCTTTCTTTTTCACAAACAATACCGACGCTTCTTAGGTTACACACTGAGCCTAATGAACCCTTATCTAATAATTCTTGTAACTGTTCTTTTAACTCTTTTAATTCTGCCGGTGTCATTCTGTACGGCGCTTTAGAAATAGGTGTTGTCCCCAGAACTAGATCAATAGTAACCTCTACGTCACGATCATGAGATGGTCCCGACCGATCCTTGGGGAATTCATCAGAAAAATCCCTTACTACCGAGATATCCTCTAATCTCAACTCCCCTTCTGATGACCCCCTCGGGGTTCCTGACCTCCTTGGTACTGATGTTGTGGAGGTGGATAGTTCAATGTCGCACGGTAGTCCCGCGCCATATATCCAGCCCCACTGCCCTGATAGCAGACAACTGGTCCTCCCCTGCACTCGTCCTAATGCCTTTGATGGCATCTAGAACAGATAGGATGTTGCGAATTGCCCTAACGGGCTTGAGATCTCGTATCCTGTCGCTAGCGTGAGAAATTACCAGGTCGGCTCCATGAGCCTTGACTAGTGCTGGTTTGAAACCCCTGAGGCAAGGCCTCTTATTCTAGTTTATGGCTCTCTTCTCCTCCTAAATATTGGCCTCAATTATCATGGCCCTATCCACCAGTTCAGAGAAACTCTGAGTCAACAACGCCACCACCCGTGCGCATATTCCATGCCTCAGACCTCTCTTGAACATCCAAGCTTTCCTCGGCTCATCTAGGAGCATATGACGAACGAAATGGGATAGCTCCACAAACCTGGCTGCATACTGTTGTACAGTCATGGGTCCTTGGGTCAGAAGCAAGAACTCCTGAGCCTTCGCCTCTTGGGTAGCAGTAGGGAAGTATCTGTCGAAGAAGACCTCCTTAAAACGGCTCCAGGTGATAGATGTATGTCCTGGACGCTATTCCTCAACCATCTTTGCCGATCGCCACCACCTCTTCACTTCCCCTACCAATTTAAAGGTGGAAAACCGCACCTTATGCTCCTCTGTGCACTCCAGCACACCCAGCAGTTCCTCTATCTCTTGAACCCAATCTTCAGCTATAATCGGGTTCACCCCTCCTACAAAAGCCTGTAGATTCATCTGGGTAAACTGCTAAAAAGTGCAGCCTCGACCAACCAGTGGCTGATCCTACTCTCTAGAGTCCTTCCGGTTCTCCTTCCTAGCTTGTCACGCTATACTTTGCAGCATGCCAAAGCATCGACATCATCCTCACTGGAAGTATCCCTATAATTATCCCCTCCAGCTACGATGTCATTTCCCCTAGAATCCATCGCAAAGATAGGATAGAAACCAACTTCGAAACTCCTCATTTATCATAATTGAAGTAAGTATGAAATAAAGAAACTACTAATATGTATGAATTCTTAGTTTAAAGATTCTCTCCTCTAGTTCTTTCACAAAACCGACAAGATATCAGTCTCCAACATAACACTGACTCCACACACGTACTCGACCGCCCTAACGTCCCAACCTAAATTTCCAAGCTCCAGTCTTTCAACCTAGAAACGAAAACATCGATGGATTTACCATGGTTTTACTAAAATCGTCATTCCAGGAAAAACACAGAAAACCATCAAAGGAACTCTGCCTCTAAGTTTCCAAACCAAAACCCAACCAAATCTACCCACTCTCATCCTTATCCTATCTCAACCTATACTCTGGTAATTATCAATCATCAAAGTCTGCATAACCTAGCAAACCTAGGCTCTAATACCACCTGTAATGCCCCGATCCGCCATGTGGGCCCGAGATGCTACTTTAGTGACGTCTGTGTACTTGATACCTTATTCATCATATATGAAACCCACATATGCAACGGAAAAAAAATACAAAATCCTCAAATTACATTACCATAGTTATAACTATCTTTATACACATATATCTCCATTTTCACATAATTACATCCCATAAAACTATAAAAAAATAAAATCTCTGTCCATACATACCACCTACATAAATTTAAACCACTAGCCTTGTGATGACCCAAATATATATATATATATATATATATATATATATATATGATTAAAGTACAATAATAATAAAATAATAAAAATAGTCATTAAGTTAATATCAATACAGAAGTGTTTTTCTGTAGGATCCTTGATTCCATATTTGATGCCTAAGAAAGACCTTGTCTTAGCGAGTGCTCAGAGACCATTGCGGCTCAGTCGCTCCCTGGAGGTCGGCCTAGTCAAAATGGAATTTCATAGGATAAACAGGATAGACACTGTTTGTACACGTAAATAAGTATATATACATAAAATAGTGTTTTGACAGACATAATTTGTAGAAATACATAATAAGATGATAATAATATAGGTATCATATGTGGGGCCCATAAGACTATGTGGGGTCCACATGAGTCCCGGAGCCATAAGACACTGTTTATATACGTAAATAAGTACATAAAATAATGTTTTAACTGATATAATTTGAAGAAATATATGATAAAATAATAATAATATAGGTATCCTATGCGGGGCCCATAAGACTGTGTGGGTCCCACATGAGTCCCGAAGCCGTATGTAGGCTTACACAAGTCTCAAAGTTATGTAGGATGCATAAAATCGTATAAGAGTTATTCAAGTTACGTATGATCCATTCGGGTCTCGAAGTTGTGTGGGGCCCACATGAGTTTTCAAAATTTAAATTTAATTCTTGTTCAAAAATAAATAATAAAATAAATAAATACTAAAAGTAGTTTAAAATTAATAACAATGATAATAATGATTAGGAAAAAATAATAATAAAATAATAAAATAATTAATTAAGTAATTGATTAATTAATTAGGTAAGTAATTAATTAAAAAATTATTTAGTGGGATTGGTGGCAAGCATTCCCACATGGCCTCCATCCCTATCCCATACCCAACCCATACCTTGCCCATTTTTTAATTTTTAATAATTATAATTTCACCCATCTCCCCACACTTTTACAAATTCCATTTCTTCCCCAAAATTTTCCTATAAATAGGGAGCTCTCAACCTTCATTTTTTCACAACAATTTTCCAAGGAAGAGAAGGATTAGTGAGTGAAAGAATTTGTGGTGGAAAGAGAATTTTTGAATAAATTTTCAAATCACCAACTTTTTCCGATCTCATTTCTTAAAGATAATTATTGTGTTCATAGCACACGGTAAAAGAAGAAGGTAAGTAAATTTTGATTATGTTAGTTTTTTTTTATTTTAAATTCATACCCGAGCTTATTCTATACGTAAATTTTAATTATGTTACTTAGTTCCACAAAATTTTCATGAGTTTATTTTTACGCATATTTAATTATACCAGTTCTATCTTTAATATACTTGCATCTATTTTTGGGTTAAGAAATGTTCCAATCCCCTCGGGTAAATTTTCAGCATTTCTTTCTATTCAAAAATAAAATTATATACATTTTTAACACAAAAATTGTGTGGCATGAGTTTATTTCTACGTTACATTTTTTTTATGTAAATATGAGTAAAGATGAGATTTTCACGATATTATTTTAAATTGCATAAATTATAATAAGATGATTTTCAAACCCCTTATGGCAACGAAAGTTCAAAGTCACAGATGCTCGGTACCGCAGCTTAAAGTTTATACGGATCAGAGTGCACCCACACTGTTTACAGAGTGGTTATTTATGTTAGTGGATTTCTCCTGAGTGCACACCTGGTTTCGGACCAGGACTTAATAAGGAAAATCTCACTTAAAGTTTACGTACGTTGATTTAGTTTGGTCGGCCAGCCAGCTAAGTCCAGTCTTCGGACCGCACAACCCAGTCATGGGGGTAAACATGACTTACGGCAAACAGGCCTAAGGGTGGGTTTTTATAATATATGTTTATACATATTTAATTACGTGTACAAAGTTACTGATGATTTGAAGGAAAAGTGTAAGTTTACGTGAAAAGGATCATTTTGGTGCTTAAATGACGATCTAAGGAAAACGTATAAGGAAAAGTATATGTATGTTTATCATTAAATATTTTTACAATTTTAAAGTTAAAAGTTTAATTTAACAGTTATAGTATATAATTGTAAAAATTTACTGTTGAAATTTATGACAAAAGTTTTATGTAGAAATTTTTAAATTTATGTTTATTCTAAAAGCAGTCTTGAAGTTATAGTATTAAATATTGTTTTACGAAATTCTTTAAAAACTCATTTTGGTCACACACTAATAATAATCTTATTTACTTACTGAGCGTCGTCTCACCCCAATCATATTTTATTTCAGATAACTCTGAAGGACATGTCGAAAATCAGGCTTAGCAAGCATATGGGTGGGGATTAGAAAAATAAAGATTGATTAGAAATATTAGTATGGTTTCAGATATTTATGTTTGTGTAATTTTTCTTCTTTTGAAATAAATGATTGTAATATGGATAATTAGTGCTCTGGTTTAATAAAAATTGAGTTTATTGCTTCCGCTGTAAATCAGTAGTAAAAAGTTAATATCCCAAGCCCCTCGGGGTCGGGGTGTTACAAGCCTGGCTCCTCTAACTTGCTAGACCCGATCCCTAGGATTTCCTGAAAAGATAGTTTGTAAAGTAGGGTGAGGCACAGCTCAGTAAGGGGAAGATTAAGTTAATGTCAATGTGTGGCCAGCATGCATTTAGTGTTCATAAAATAACCGGTTCACTAAGTAAATAAACTCATTTATGAAATCATTCTTATTTGACACTCACACACACAATTAGTCGAGGATAGGGAAGATTACCCGCCCATACAAGTAGCTTCCCTCTGCTCTAATACCATTACTGCTACTAGGACACTCCTATTTCTCAGCAAGCCTTTGAAGTTATCTTATTAATTATCTGTATTCACATAAATTAATTGATATGCATATAAGACACTCCCTGTGACAAACACACCATTTACTTCCTCCATGGCATGGGTTGTACGGCCCGAACGTTGGACCATTGTTCTGGGGGATCCACCCAGACAATAGTCATATGGACTCTCCGCTAACATATTCCGCAGGTATATGCAGCTCCAACTATTGGTCTGATTGCCCTCACCTAGGGGGTACATTCACCTCACGTGAAAATTGGACAAGGTCACACTACACCTCTCAGCACAGGTGTGGGTGCACACGGCCACATAACAAATCACTAGAAATGGTACCGTGCTCACAATACACTAGTCCCCAGGGTTCTTAAAGCATATCATGCAATTTAGATAATAGAAATCACCATTTAAAACATTAATTCACATATATTTCCTGTTATTCCAAAAACCTGGCCCTCGGCCACAAATACAATCTGGCTCATAGCCATTTAAACAAAGCCCCGACCCTCGGTCGTCATATCAAATCCCTGCATTATTCACAAGCATTTCTAGTATTTTGCAAACAAATCTAGTATTTCACAAACAGTTCAGTATTACAAAATCTCAAATTTAGATGTGCAATAATTTATACCAATTAAATCATCTATCACACGATTTCCACATTTTAACATAACCATATAAACAAACAAGCTATCCACCATTCATTTATTCAAAAATACCATACCATATATCCTAGGTTTGTAAAATCCATTTTGAATGGTTGGTTTTCAAAATAACCTTTAAAGTCTTAAATATATATATATATATATATATATATATATATATATATTTAAACATAACAATTAAATTGATTCAATTTCCAATAAAATTATTGACTTAACTTAATCCCCTTACCTGATTCCTGAAAAGTCGGATAAAGACCTCCGCCCCATGACGTTCAAAATCCCTGAAATCTTGAAATTCAAACTTTACCACATTATTCATCACAATCCCCAGAGAAACGTCCACTAAAATCCCCCTAGATTCTGAATACCCTAAATAGCCTATAAAAGTCTAAATTATTAAACTTACCCCGATTTAGGATTGGTGCCCCAGAACTACAACTCGAAAACCCACTCCGGATAGATTGTAGAGAATCTCCCCCATGAATCTCTTGGCAGTTTCTGTTCGTCAATTGGGCTTAAGATTTAAGAAAAATTAAGGTAAGAGTGAGAATTTACCTCACCCCAGGGGATATGCCTATGCCACTCCTACGACAAATCCACTCTGGTAGATATGTCGGTGGTAGAGAATGGAGTCTAGCTGTATTTTCTGATTTTCGATCGGTGTCGATTTGGCCGAAAAATCAAAGAGAGAGAGAGAGAGAGAGAGATGTTGGGGGGGGGGGGGGGCTACTCTTGTGGCTTCTCTAAAATTGAAATCAAATGCTTCCTGAAGCAAAAGCTTTAGGAAGCTTTACTTTTGTATATTATATTTTATAATTTATATTATATCACATATAAAAAAAAAACCATACATTGATCTAAAGAAGAATAGAGAGTAGCAGAGGTTAAGGAGAAGAATAAGACAATAGATAGCGAGTTGCTCTCATTTCCTACCCCGGCGTTGCTTATAGGTTAAGGGGAGGAAGGTAAGGTGCATGCAGGTCCACCAGAAGTCCTCCCATCACCTTTGATGGGCCAATCACCTTCCATTGCCGGCATCTCATCAGGCCTCAGCCGCCTCGACACCTATCACAACCACTGCTCCAAGACCAAAACCACGGCCTCGATCTCCCCAATGCTCCTAGAAGAAAGGGACGAGTTCTAGGGGATTATCGATGGGGTCTCCAACTTGCCGGACGAGTGTTTGGCTTGCGTTTCCCAGCCTCTTGGCCCTAGTGACAAGAAACATTGTTCTCATCAATTGGTGATGGGTGGAGGTCGAGGGACAGAACCATCATTGGTTGTCGCTTAACGCCTAGTCGAATATGCTCTCCATGATTCCTTCCCTCTTCTCTTGGTTCAACGCCGTGACCGAACTTGCTCTGCGGTAGAATCGTAGATTTGCATCTCTGGATTATAAAGGAGCTTGATCTGACAGTGATGTAGCTGGAGACTGGAGTTGTGGAGTCAAGTGGTCTGTGGAGCTGAGGGGCCTGACGCATGTGGAGGAGATGAGGACTTGAGCTTGAGGAGTGGATCGTTCGCAACAGCGCACCAACAGGAGCAGGAGGCAGCCAGAGAACTGAGAGGAGAGCCGCGACCTGCAGGAAAGGAATTAGGATTTAGGGTTTTTTGTGTGGGTGGTTTATGATGTATATAAAGGATTCAAATAAATAGGTCACCAAGCGGGTGACCTGACCCGAACTTGGTTTAACTTGTTTATAAACGGGCGGATCACGGGTTGACCCATTTATAAACTGTTTAGTTTCCTTAAACCTGAACCCATTTTAAACGGATGGGTCATGACCCATTTTTCCAGCCCTATCATTTAGTGGTAAGGCAAATTTAAAAAAATAAAAATAAATAAAAATAAGAGTCTCTTATGGCAAGAATTGGCAATGAAGACCCATCTCTAATTAGTACTAAGTCAGAACCAGAGTATTTTTAGAGATTAGTTAACATACCTGACTTACCAGTTATGTGATTGGAAGCACCGTTGTCGATAGTCCATTTTGTGTCTGCAATGGTGTTGTCCAGCATTAATGCTGCAAGTGCTTGTGGAATGTCATTTTGAGAAACTAGTTTCTTGGGTACCCACCAGCATATTTGTGCAATGTGGCCCATTATGCCACAATATTGACACTGTTGGTCACAATACTTATCCCTCTCGATAGGTGTCATGCGGCATTCACCTACTGGTGGAGGACGACGTTGTGTATTTGATTGAGGGGTATATTTTATTTGGGCTTGCCTTGAGTCCTTGTTTTGTTGTCCTTGAAACCCACATCCGGTTGACATGAATTTTTGTGATGATTCCCGATAGCCTGAAGGGCTTGGTTGGGTACGTCCCTGTTGTTGTCCATAAAATGTCACTTGATGGGTGAGAGATGTGGGTAGAACATCGTTGTGGCTAGAAAACCAATTTCTTCTTTGATCAAAATTTAGAGTTGAGAGACCAACTCAGAGTAGGATGGTCTCGGAGACTTTAAACATAGTTGTTGTAAAGACTGCATAATGTGGACCAAGGCTAGTGAGAAGACAAAATACCTTTTCTTGATCTGGAACAAGCTTTTCAATTGCTGCTAAATTGTCACAAAGACTTTTGAAGATGCGAATATGGTATGTGATTGTTATGTGATCTTCTTTTCGAAGATATGTAACTTGTTGGCGTAAAGTAAACTCGCGTTCTTGTGAGTCTTGGGCATATGCATTTTTTAGAGCCTCCCACACCGCATGAGTTGTGTCGAGGCCAACAACAAGTCCAAGAGTCTACTCAGACAGAGTCCTAATGATCCACTCTCGAAGGAGACGATCGAACTTTCGCCATGTTATGAAAGTATATGTTAATTGAGGAGTTGTGTCCCATGCATTCGTGGGAATACTTGGATTTGGTATGCTCATTTGTGAGATACCCCACTAATTCTTGACTCTCGACTAAAATCAGTGCTTGCTCACGCCACAAGGGATAATTGTTTGGGGTGAGTTTAAGAGTGATGAAGTTGCCAACATTGAGGGATAATGTAGCAATGAAAAAATAGCAAGAAGGATACAAAAAGAAATGGAGCGGAAGGTAAGAAAGAAGATTGAATGATGCAGGAAATGTACAAATTTTTTTTTTTTTGCCTAGTTTTCACAATGGCTCTAATACCATAAATAAAAAATAGAAACATAAAGAATTTGGAAAAAAATAATTTTATTTCAAGGTGTGGCAATGTGAACACTTAGGCTATACAATGGGTAATATTTACGGGGGATGAATTATACAATTGTGGTATTTTCAATTTCATAAGTTCGGTTCCTTGAAGATTGGAACCAGATCTTCAATAAATGTGCAGCAACGGTCATGCCTTGTGATGAGACTGTCGACGGTTTGGTGAAACCGTCAACGATTTGCTTTGGGATTGCGTACTATCTGAAACCGTCAATGTTACCATCAATGGATTGGTGAAACCGTTGATGGTTTGATGAATCCATCGACGGTTCCCATTGGGTGCCAGATTTGCGTGTTGATCTGGAACGTCTTTTTTTGAATTGATTTAATGGTCGTTGGAGTAATCTTCATGCGGATTGAATTCTTCTTTATGTGATAAGGGATTTGCTAAAAATGTCTTCACGCATGAAATTGATTGAGGGGAGATCACCACAAAGGTTACTAATACATACTTCAATATACCATACTATTTCAAGCCCTCAACTCATTTTCAATGCCATTGATATTTATTTTATAGAATGATGAAAAAAAATAGAACAAAAATTTGAACCTAAATTAAGAAATACATTTGATTTCATTTATTTTATTTTATTTCTACATTTCAAGCTTACTATAATTAGTACAAAAAATTCACACACATGTGTACGTCAGGATAAGGTAACCCCAACTTGAGGAAATGGAATGTATACATTATTGTCCGGACGGTACGAAAAGTTAATAAGATGAGCACCGATGACTTTAAATTGGCAAGAATAACTTTACCTAGCAGAACGCTTGATTGAGAACTGCCATGCCCCAGTCCTAGTGGGCCTCTCCCTGGCGCCAGGATCCCAAGGAAAAAAATAAAAGAACTAACCATGAACAGTTACAAACTAAGTTAAATACAATACAAGGCTCCTGCTGGTGGGTACAAATAGGTCAGCACCATATCTGAATTTTCATGAATGTTGCTCTAAAAAGTTTTTGCAACTAAACTTTCATCGAAAATGACCCCACTCCCACACTCCTATAAGTGAATTCATTAAGTGTATAACTACAATTAAACACACCACGTAACAGAAGCTATAAATTCATTAAGAGATAAACTCATCCCTACAATCGTTGTAGTTATATTATTTCAACATAATAGCGATAATCAAAAAAAGTAATAATGATGATCAAACTACTCAATGACTTGTTACACATTGAACCTAATTCATGGAATCTCCGATCACATAAGTTGGGTTGTTGTCATTAGTAGTTTATGTTAAGAGCTTAAGACACATCCCTACGAAGTTTATTTTCGGTTAGTTTTTTAACTAGTATTTTAGTTAAGGAATTCATTAATCAACAGTTGTTTCCCAATTTTCATATTTTATTTAATCATATAGGCATTAGCCACACATTTTTGTGATCATGCTAATAATAGTCCAATTTGACTATTCAATTAATTCAAGTTAGTCTACAAACATACTAACTAAAGACATAACTATGACAATGTGTATGTTATCTACTTGGACAATGCACTATAAAATCACAAATCTATTTTTATTATTATCATACTCAAATTAATTTTCATGTGTCATTTAAGACTCGTAAATTTAGGCGACTTCATCACCATACTACTGTTCTCATGCAAATATGTATCTCATTTGTTCTTATCTTTACAAAAATATTAATAATAATTATCAAGTATACTAATTTATTGCATCTTTATACACCATCATCTATTTCACATATGAATAGAATATCAAAACACTTTAACCCCCACAATTAAAGATAATAAAATTATGTGCCTCACAAAAATCAAAAAATCGTATGATTGGAGAAAAATGAAAATAATTTTTTTTCCCATATCCATAGTGAAAGAGAACAAAATATTAAAAACATTATTTACTAGAAAACAATCGAAAATAAATAGTGTCTTCTCATTTACACACACACACACACATATTATATATAAATATCTCCCATTTAAATAAACAAGTCTATACCAACAATAGTGAGGGAAAAAAACCTTCTAATAAATTGTTTGAACCACAAATTTTTTTTTAATACTTGACTCTAATATAATAATAAATTTCAAACAATATTATAGCTATTATAGCATTGTAATCCCCACATTTCAATATATTTCAAAATCTGACAATATTTAAATAAGTTCAATAAAATATTATTACTCAAATAATATATTTATAACATTGCTATACCAAAAAAAATAAAAAATTAAGAAACAAATAAATTAATCTAAAATACACAATACTCAAACATGCACTCATTTATAAGAAAGCAAGAACATCAAAACTTGTGTAATCCAAAAAACTTAGAAAACACAATTTTTTTTTTTTTGAAAAATTTCAATACATATAATTTATTTTTTTCCCTCCTAAAATAGATAATAGTGTTCGACTTTAAGATTGTAAGAAATTAAGATATTATAAAAAAAATAATTAAATTAAATTAGTGCAACAATCACAACATAGAAGCTGAGGCTTGATAGGACCACTACCACTACCCTTGAAACTGATTTCGCGCCTATGAAGAAAATCTCTTAGTGCAAATAGTCATGCTATAATATTCGATTACCCAATGTAGAGAAGGGAAAAAAAAAAAAAAAAAACAGGATTATAGAAGAAAGAAAAACATGATAACTACTAAAGACTACTGCTGGATGATGGAGAGCATAAGTATTTAAGGAAGAGAAGAAATGCTTCTTTAGTCATGTTTTTTGAAAAAGGCTTGAAGTAACCTTTTTATAAGTTGTATAAAGGAGTAACTTAAATTGGTTATTATAGAAGATTAATGGTATTTGACCGTTCAAATGCAACCATTAATAACTAGCTGTTAAAGAAAATTAAATAAAACAAGAACAGCTGAAAGAAGTAATTGCTACCTTTAATCCAAAAAATAAAGAAACCAAAAACTACTAGAGTTTGAAATATCTCCAACATGCTAAACATAAGCGATCCCTTCTCAAGCACCTATGACAAAATAAAACCTACCAGACAATTAGTAACACCAACTGTCGCCCAGCAGCGTACCCCCTCCATGCATTTTCACAGTACACAGCACATAGTGCTCATAAACTAATAGCTGTAACAGCATCAACAGTACTCATAAGACGTTGGCAGTAAAATTCATAAAATATACTCCATATTCATGCTTATACTCAGATCCATGTACACGAGATAAAAAATATATTAGTGAACGAGGACAACATGTTTAATTTACAACTTAATTTACCCATGATTTATTTTTGAAAATGAAATGGTAAAAAAAAAAATTATCAGAATAAATGCTACAACGTGCATGTCAGTTTTGAGCCTTTTAACACCAGCATCTTCCACCACATTCTCAAGGCGGAAGCTATGGTGCTTGGCTTTCGAGTCTCTTTCTCTGCTTTATTTCACAACATTTTCTGTGGAGATGGATCAGACGTTGAAAGCTCTGCATACATATTGGATATGGCTTTAGCAAAGTATGCCTTAGCTTGAAGTCTCTTGACCTGGAAGAAAATAAGAACATGACAATGTGAGAGCCTGTCATTTTCATTTACTGCACCTCAATTTTGCATCGAGCTTTTGAAACGGAACACCTGCCTTGAATGTTGGAGTGAGCAGACCATTCTCCAAGGTAAAAGGTTCATGCACCAGAGTCACCGCTTTAACTAACTCAAAACCTCTCAGCTGGCACCAAATAAAAGAAAATATATACATACACACGCACATAAAGAAAGGAAATCGAAGATAGTTAGTAAACAGGGGACTCAATGAAATATCTCGCAATAGGTTACCTGCGCTTCCCTCCCAACAGCATCCATATCGGCCAGGACAGCAGTCCTTGCTCTTGGGTCACCGCAGAGCCGTTCTAAACTTTCAACCTGCACTTGCAAATTGTCATAAAATCAAATAGATGGTCTAGGTAGTTTCTTCTGCAAAATTAAAACAAATGTAAACAAACACAAAAACAGCCATATGCCAATGGGTCCGGGCAATCCCATCTAACTTTTTATTATGACAAACAATATTCAGCCTTTACAGAAGGTGATTTGAAACCTAGCGTGCCACATTCATCTTATCCTTTGACAAACAAGACAAGTTTCAGTCTGAAGTTGTATCCAAACTGAAACCAGTTGAGCTCCTCAATCAAGAAATAAACCCCTCCAAATTCTACATATGGAAATTCTGTACAGAAGTCCATCTATAGGTTTAGTGGCCATGATTGAAAATTTGGAACAAGTGAATCGTACCAAATGAAGTAAAGGAGCATATCTTGATAAGTTAACAAGACCAAAATATTCTTCAAAATAAACAAATAAATAAAAATTGTCTTGATTGTATCTTTTACGAAGAGATGTAATGGATTGCATCTCCAGGAAGTAGCAGTGCTTGCCTAGCCTTTGCAATGAATTTACTAGTCCTGTTTATCTTATTTTATTTTCATTTATATTTATTTATTAATTTTGCAGAGGATTATCATTTGAATGCAAACACAGCCAAAACTGCTTATTTGAACTCCCAATAGTTTTACCGGTGTGAATTGAACTGGCAAAAAAATTGTTTTACCAGTGTCAGTCATCAAATAGCAAACAGGTCAACAGAACTTCATCCAGTTCACAATAGTAAAGCATATCAATTTCTTTGGCAACCCAGAACCTTAATGCCTTGAGATGCAGCCCATGCTTTCATTGTATCTTGGTCCACTGAGACAACAGCTACCAAGGAAGAGTTCAGGCTGTCACCTACCAACAAAAACAAATAAGCAATCAATAAGCACTTGGGTAGGGAAACAAAACTGGGCAAAACTGGGCTCCATGTGTGTTCAACTGCAAACATGAATGTGTGTGTGTGTGTGTGAGAGAGAGAGAGAGAGAGAGAGAGAGAGAGAGTAAACTTCATTTTCCTCACCATACACAAAGCACTGAGCAACAAATTTGCATTTAGCATACACATTCTCAATTTTCTCTGGAGCTATGTATTCTCCCTGTGCCAGCTTAAAAATGTTCTTCTTCCTGTCATAATACGTCAAAAATTGAGAGAATGTTAAAAAGAATTCCATGCTACTAACAAAACATATTTATCATTCTCCAATTACAGCCTGGATAAGTGTCTGTGTCCATACTTCTGCTCACCAGAATTACTCAGTCCAGGTCCTGACTAAAAATCAAGACATAAATGCAACCAATATTTTAAAAGGTGCTTCTGAGCTTGTCTCAGGACAAAGCAATTCCTGGGTGCCTTGAGAGGATTTAAAATTTATGAGGTGGTCTGCTTGGGCATGACTCAAGTTGAGGTTTGGTCTGTGCTTTAGCACTTCTCCATTCATAAGGCATACCAGTGAAATTGATCTTTTGTTTCTTAATTTAAGAGAATGTTCTGGTTCCTTTTTCATTTGGTGAGATTAAACAATTTCCAAACAAGCATCTTCCTCAAGACCTTTTTTAGTTCTAAATCATATTCCTTTCTAGAACCATGAACTCAATCTACAACAGCCACAGGAGAGAGAGAGAACTTGTTGATACCAAAATTCACTGAATTTTTCCTTTTTTTTTTTTTGAAGTCGTTAATTGTAACAGATGAAACGCGAAAATGCTTCAGTAGTTACTACAACAATATGAATTTTATTTTAATAACAGCAACTTCATGATTTTGTTGAAGAAACTCAGCAGGCCACTTACATAACATCAAAGAGGTTGCACTCCTTGTCATTCATATTAATTGGAGCCCAGAAAATGTGACAGTTTAAGCTCTCATTTTTTCATATGCACCAGATTGAGTGGGCTGCTAGCAAAGCAGAAAAACACTTCACAGGCCAAGTAACTTTTTTTTTTCATAGAAAAATGAAATTTTATTAAAGAGAGAAGAATGTACAAGGAGAATGAGATTCCCACAGAGACCAAGTAACTTCTGAGCTGAAAATATCTTACTACTAGAAATCCAATTCGCAAGGTTTCAAAACAGTTGTTCATTCTATATTTTAGGAAAATTGCAAGTGAGGGACAAAACAGGGTACAATTTTTTTCTAGCCACCTTGATCATTGTCATTATTTATTCAAAGGCAATCATTAAGGACAGCAATTTTACCTATCAATAATCTTCAGGCGTCCTCCAGGCAACCACAGCCCTATGTCTCCTGTATGCAACCATCCATCTTCATCAATAACTTCCCTACTGCCCATTTGATTATATGTCAGAAAGTTTTCAATTTTTATAAGTTCAAAATAACATTCAAAAGAGCCAGAAATGCAAGTAAAGTGAGTACGTCTGCACTTCATCGTTATAGTAGCCTTGGAAAACAGTGGGACCCCTAACACAAACTTCTCCCCGGGGATGGGGCCGATCCTCTGAAGTATAATTCATTTCAGGAACATCAACTAGCTTTACTTCTGAATCATGAAAAGTTAAAACATAAACTTAGCCCAACATAAAAGCAATAAACATCACAAAAGGGAAAAAAAAAAATCTTATATCCAGAATACAGGTGACAATTATAACCTACCCATTAAAACACCCAACCCACTACAAGTAAATGGATTAAGTTACACCCAAGGACTTAAATTTCGATGGAAATTTTGATTTAAAGAAATTACGGAAATTTATAGTAAATGATGGAAATTTACAATAACACTTTAGGAAATATTAGAATAGATGATTATGCTTAATATGGTATCAAAATACATTAAAAAAATGCATATATGACAAGTTTTTAGTGTGTAAAATATTAAACTGCATATCGCGAAACAAACTATGAACTAAAGAACATTCAAATGGTTATAAAGTTTTGAAACTATTCCTTTAAGATTTAAGGCAACAAATTATCATTTAAACAACTACATTTTCAATAAAAATTATACATTTAATGATCTAATACCACATGGACTTTCTTGGTGGCTCAAAGTCATCTCTCCTATCGCTATTATTAGGATTTCGAGATGACATATATTGTTTATAATAATCACTCCATGTCATATAATTTTACAATATTGAGTATAGGTGTACATGTGTTGTTCATACTCTCCGTAGTCATCTGGTTCATGGCAGTTTCTACTCGGCCATAAGATCTTCGTGTACTAGGATTTCTTCTTGCAGGTTCTACTTGTTGTGTATATCCATAGGATTGTTTTGCATTTGCATACTGGTCATACTCATACCCATATTCTTGGCCTGTTTGTCCATACCCATAGGCATGTGGTTGCCAATTTCCATATTGTTGTGCCTACTTATATGCATATGAAAACGGTTGGCCATATGTAGATTATGAGAAGCTGTTCTGTGTAGATTCATAACCACCATAACTATTAGAGTCATTCTATGTTCCTATACTCATAGATTCCATACTAAGGGAAAAGGTATCCTCTTCTATTTGATGCATCTTCCCTTTTCCTTTTCTACGACTACACTGCCTATCAACTGGACGTGTTTCTCTTTGTGGACCCTCATCTTCTAGTTGGGAAGGACGTGTATATTCCACTTCTGGTCTATAATCTTGTTATCCTTCATTTCCTCCATAGTCCCTACCATCACCACCTTGCCCACTACTACCGCCGGGGTTAGATCCGTCACCACCAGCATCATCGTCGTCATTATCATCATCACCACTAGAGGGCATAGTGGATGAAGTTCCATATCTAGACCCCAGATTCATTTGTGAATCATCACTACTAGATATTACTTCTTCTACCATTACCTGATTAACATCAATGCCAAAGTCATCTTGTGCATGCTTGGCCATTTGTGGATGGGACTTCGTCTCGTTCATCAAGATGGGATGGCCTAATCCATTGAAAAAGTGGATACTCATCCTCATCACCCAATTCAACTGATATGTCAAGAAGGTCCAGGGGATCTTGTTCAGCCATTTTGGCCATTTCGGCCTCCATATCTCCTATTCGAAACTTCATGTTGTAATAACAAAAAACAAGCTGCTAAAGTCTGGTGTAGGCTAGTCTATTTCTTTGCTTTGTGTGAATGAGTGCAAATGTGCTCCAATTTCGTTCACAAGCTGATAAAGATGCAGTTTGTGACAAAATGTGCAATGCTAGCTTTCTTAGGATTGGAGCACTTGATCCATACATCATCCACCAATCAGCTGTGCAAAATGTTTTCAGAATACAAGTTAGTAATTAGTAGATTGTACTTGAAGTTTGTAACTTGGAATTGTACATTTATATATAAATACTTACCAGGTGCCATGGTTGTCCTAACTGCTTTAGCAACTGCTTCTCCAAAGCTTCTTTTAGCATCTCTAAATATAATAATCTAAAAAAAATTGTTATTGAATAATTAAACATGGATTAAGACTTATTTTATTTAAATTTTATTTTAAAAATACACCTCATTTCCAACTTGATCTAGGCCCGAAGAATGTGGCTCAAGGGTGTTAAAAACTTTGTGAACTACATCAAGTAAACAAGGATCTTCCCCAACA
The DNA here is from genome assembly GCF_029873635.1 of Malania oleifera. Taxonomy (NCBI): domain Eukaryota; kingdom Viridiplantae; phylum Streptophyta; class Magnoliopsida; order Santalales; family Ximeniaceae; genus Malania; species Malania oleifera. The sequence goes on from NC_080419.1 coordinate 12,972,312, forward strand.
CCTTCTTTGTATTGACATTTTGGATTTAAGAAATAAGTTGTCAATCAAATAAAGTAAAATATAAATATGTAATAAGTATTTTGATATATGAATTTCTTGAAATTTATAAATATTTTATACCTGCTGCATGAAGAGGATGTTCAAGGGTTCTTTCCCACCGGTCATTGATTACTTTGAGAACCCATCTTGCACTTCTTGCACCTATTTCAATGGCCTCTTTCATCACCCTTATTGCTTTAAACACAACTCCTAATGTTGGCCACACTTCACTATCAACTATACGCAATACTCGATATATTGGCTCATAAATGTTACAAACTTTTGCCACTCTATCCCAAAATTGATGGTTAAGAGCTGTACTTTCAATTTCTCTACCCATTTTTGTTCGACTAAGAGCATGCTCAGCCCATTCATCATATGTGAATAAAGATTTTAAACCTACTCTTTTTTTTTTTGTAGGCTATCAAGTGCAGTGTAGTTTCTAGCAAATCGTGTGGCCCTTGGCCGCATAATATCCCCTTGACAGTGCTCCCTTATTTTAGCAAGCAACCATCCATGATTATATATAAAATTAGTGATCTGTATCCCCTGCAAGATCACTATGCTTATTGCCTCTCTTTTTCTGATCTCTTCAAAAATGAGATCAATACAATGGGCGGCGCAAGGAGTCCAATACAAGTTGAATTTTTTCATTAATTTTAGACCTGATTTTTTGTAGGCACTACCATTATCGGTCACCACTTGGACAACATGTTGCTTTCCTACCTTTTGCACAACATGTTTTAATAGGGAATATATGTATTTATGGTCTTTTATTTTTTCAGAAGCATCTACCGACTATAGAAAAATTGTGCTTCCTTTCGAGTAAACCATGAAATTTATGATGGATAATTTTGTAGGGTTTGTCCATCCATCACACATTACAGTGCAGCCATACGTGGCCCACTTTTTCTTCACTTCTTTTACGTGGTCTTCCATTTCTTTTACCTCTAAATCAAGGTATTTTGTTCTAATTTCATAGGGTGTCGGTGGATCGACTCCCATTCCAGCTGATTGGCAACCCCATACCATGTTTTTAAAATGAGGTGATTTTGCCTTCTCAGGTGGAACATTATCATATATAAAAAATTTTGAAATCAACCTATTCATTTCTTCTTTTATTTTACTTCATTTGAATAAATTTTTCAAGTTTTTTTGTTTTTCTGCGTCTGACTTGTAATATTAAGAAGACTTTGAAATATATGACTCTATTTCTGGCTCTCTCACACTTTGAGATCGACTCATTGGAGGTTACCCTCCACTACTACCAGCCCCTGAACTGCCTCCTTGTTGGCTACTTCCAAACCTACGAGATTGGTCTCTTTCCCATTCCGTTTGTTTTGAAGCATAGAATGCTTGACAATATGTAGACCTTTCATAGGAAGAAATGTCAGGCGGGTATGCAATATCGTCAACATCATCAATTTCATCAATTTGTTGTGGTTGCATCAAGTTCCCATGCAATTCATTTTTTATTTGATCTATTCTTTCTATTTTTTTGGCCTTAGCTGTTTTTTTTCTTTCTAAATCAATTCTCATTTCCTACTTAACTTATGGAGGTACTTTGTCGTAGGATTTTATAATATGCTGCAGGTCGTAATTTTCTAGGTGCATTTTTAATCTTGTTGCACCACCACTCTTAATTTGTATTCCGCTGTATTTGCAAATAAATCCATTCTTTACATTGGGCATCGGGTATCCATGTTCCCATGCTGGATCTTGTTTTCTTCTTTCAGACATTTTTGTAGATAATTTTACTTTCCTACAAGGTAACAATGAATCAAAAATTAGGTGTTAAATTAGTCAACAATTTTAAAAGAAAATTATTTGAGATGTTTTATTATCAATATAATATTAATAAATAAGACAAACATTAAAATATTAAATTAAATTTACAAATGATAATGTAAAAAATTACTAATAAATTATGAAAATTAAATTAGTCAAATAAATGAAATAATTTAAACTATATTAAGCTAAAAAGTACTTTAATTTATTTAATTACTAGGCTATAATGATTAGGTGTTAAATTACTCTAAATTTGTAAAAAATAAAAAATAAATTATTTGGATGTTACTCTACAATTTTAAAATAAAAATATTTAGATGCTAAATAAAGATAAATTAATAACTAAGAGAAATATTAAATTATTAAATTAAAATTACAAAATTAATGATAATTTTTACAAAATTATTATTAAGTAATAAATTTTTAAAATGAATATATTTAAATAAATGAAATAATTTATTAATTTATACTATAATAAGACAATAATAGTAAATTCTTCTAATTTTATTTAGTTACTAAATTTACTAGTTATTAACTTATTATTTACTATACTAGCAAAGTAGTAAGTAGTAACATTAACTGATTAAGGGGTAAATACTGTAAATGGGAGAGGAAGGCATTGCCGTAAATATATTGGGGGCAAGGGAGATTTTGAGTAAATAAAAAAACTTAAAACATGCTATTTAAAACATGAACCACAAATTGCCTTTAGTTTTCAGCCCTTTTATTTCGTGGAGTTGGCTGCTGCTCGTGGAGGGAGGGGCAACAGTGGACTTTGGACTCTTGTCTCTTGTCTCTCTTCTCTCGGTTTCTTGCTCGCAGCTCTGCGAGAGCCTCAGAAAAAAGGAAGATTGCAGGCTGGAGTTCTTGTGGCTGGCTGTGACTACGAGTGTGCGACAACGATGGAGGTGGAGGGTGAAGCCGAAGGCTAGAGGTAGAGGCTTGAAGGGTCAGAGCAGGAGGGGATCTGAAAGCTAGAGCTTTTCGGAGTTTGAACTTCGAAGGTGGAGGCAGGAGGCAGCAAAAAATTTGGAATCTAGGGTTTTTTTTTTTGAAGTTTGAAGACGGAAGAAGAAGAAGGCTTTGAGAGTTTGAGGTATGTATCCGAATGTCGCATGATGTTAATTTATACAAATAAATTGTGTAGTGGTAGCGGTGGAATTATTGGGTTGAATGATGGATCTGCAGAGTATCTCTGCGAGATTTTTGTTTTTCACTGTATACGCTCACGGGTTGCATAACGTGCACAATCACGTGAGAAAAGCAAAATAAAATCTGAGAATACTTAGAACAGCGCTGAAATTCCTCCCTCCAATTTCTTTTTTCCACGTGATTTCCAGAAAATTTCGGAAGAATAGGTGAAATTTTCGAAATTTTCAAAATTTTGAACGAAATTTGCCAAAAGCTCGAAATTTCGGTCGAATTTTTTCAAAACCGAATCTGTCTCTCAATTTCTTTTCGGGACCCCTCGAAATTTCAACATTTCGACCAAAATTTCGACATTTCGACTGAAATTTAAGTCCTTGGTTACACCCATAGAATTATAAAGGTCACAAAGGGTGACCCATTTAGAACCCAAAAATTAAATGGATGCCACTTGGTCTACACCCATCAACCCATTTAACCAAAACATTAGACACAACTTCACACCTGGGGTTCAAACTTCAAAGAGCCCCCATTCTGTACCTGAACCAGGGGTCATCTACATTGAATGGGCTTGCAGAACTTGCAGGTTTGAAACAGAAAAGATCTCAATGACAGATAGAAGTTGCAGCAGAGGAAGAGAGCCTCCTGCTTGGCAATCGCAACTACGAAGGAAGTGGCGGAAAAGCAATTCAAAACAGCCATAAGCAGTGCCACAACCCAAAGCCAGGGCGTGGGGAGCACTATGTGTGCACGGGCGCGGGGGGTTGTATGGGGTTAAGGGGAGAGAGAGAGAGAGAGAGAGAAAGAGATGGCTCAACCTCAGCACACCAGCACTGCTTCTCTTGCTCTGTTCGTTCAAGGAGACGCATGAGAGCTGAGACAAATTTCATACAGGTTGTGTAGGGTAAGAATCATAAGATCTCCATAGGAAGATTTTAAATTTAATTCTAAACCGATTCTGTAGTATAAAGTGTGATGACTGGGGTTGTTTTGTCTGGGTCAGGTTCCATAGGAACAAATGACAAATCCATTTCCAAATTATCCAATTATAAAATATAATTATAAAGCATGTTGCCATAGTATTTAAAATTTTAAAAGATAAATTGGAAAAATTAACTATTTTTTAATTTATAATTATATCTTATTAATTATAATTTTATAAAAATGCACAGTTTAATATGGACAGCAATTGTACGAATACATTAGATGATTCCAAGCAGATGGCAATCAAAATACTGGGGCCAAACTGAAGAACACCCTTTCTGAATAGCATAAATAAGAAATATATTATTTAATTTATGTTAAAATTAAATGGGTAAATGGGTTGGCCCATATTTGAACAGGTAGATAAATGGGTAATTTGGTCATTTAATGACCCAACCCATTCTGATCCATACCCACCAATTTAATGTCTAATCCAGAGTAATCTTTCCGCAATTCTTCTTCATATTTGCAGTTGAAATCAAATGACTATATGTATAATGGGACTTCTACACAGATATCACAGTTCCAAAACACTAGTCGACTGTGTCGATACCTAGATCCTTAAGATACATTATTACATTAAAATGATCATGCAGGAAAAGAAGACTTGATATGTCCAACCCCAAAAATTAAAAATTAAAATTGCAGTTGCATGTGCAAATCAAAATGAATCAGTTCCTCAATCAAACATTAACAGGCCTTTTAAGGAAAAATAAAGGATCAAAATCAAAATCACATTGATCATCAAAAAAGCTAAAACAAATGATAATAATTCAACACATTGATCATCAAAAACCTAAGAAATTATAATTATTCAACCAGGTCTTTCGATTTTTCTCCCTCTTATTTCATGTGAAAATTTCATATTGAGATTTTCAAAATTTTCCTCTTTTATCAAATAAGATTATGTGATTAAAACAAAATTTGCACTCAAAGTGGAGCAGGCAAGAGTCCTTTGTAACCCCAAATCTCATCTGTAGCAGTTTCTTTCTCTAAAGAAATCCCTTTTCCTGGCGTTGCTTCTTTTTTTTCTGCACAGCTTGTTAGAGGCTATTTATGTCTTTTAGTATTATTATTATTATTATTATTATTATTAAGTGTGTTAGTATGTTAATTAGCGAGAGTTAGTAAGGGTATTATTTTCATTAGAATGTATTTAATTTTGCATTATAAATAGAGGGAGAGACCTATCTTCAAGTTAGGTCATTCATTTTAATCAAAATCTCAACATGGTATCAGAGCGTGATCCAACCTAAACCCAATTATACTCAGCCGTAGCCATAAAACATTCCCGTCATTGCCCTTCTCAGATCCACCTCCACCCTTCATTATTTCACAAAATCAACCATGTAGCCAAAAACGTAACCCTCTGAAGCCTACCCCAACAAAACCCCATCACCGGACAAGGCCCCACGCGCTGGCCAACTGCTGACAGTGCCAACCCCCCGTGCCAGCGCGTGAGAAAGTTTTCAGCCACTTTTTTTTTTTTTCACCCCCTTCTACCATGTTATGGTTCCTTCACTAGAAAACATTATCAAGCTGTTGAGCATGTTTCGTGCTCAAAATCCAATTTTTTTTTTACCACGCACTCGCAGTAATGCGTTAATGCTGGCTTAACATGGCTTTTGAATCTTGTTTTGATGATAACAAATAAAAGTTAATTTAACATGTTTTTGTTTAAGTAATGATATTTCAGGAAACCTTGTATGACAAAGGTCAAAAGGATCAAAGAAATGAGAGTTCAAGATCACAAGTACCATAAATCCATACTCCATCAACAAAGTGATCAAAAGAAAGCTCAAGAGGACCAAGATGTTCAAAACATATGGAAGCTTATAGAATATTGAAGCTTAAGTCTAAGGGGATTCAAAGCAAAGATATATGTGAAGACTTCAAGCTTAAGAGTGTTTAAGTCTTTAGGAAGACTTATGTAAGTACTTCATTATAGATATCATTTTGAAATGCTTTGAAGCTCATTAGGGGTTGATATGGACTTAGAGACCTTTATTTTGAAAACCCTGGAAAAAAGATTTTTAAAAGTAACAAAGCAAGATGGCCAAGAGTTTTTGAAACTAAACTGAAAAAACAAATTTTATAACTGTTCAGGCAACTGAACTTTAGACCTTAGGCGCCTGAAGATTTTCCTGAACTGATTCTGAACAGGTAGTGTAGGTCCACGTGACTAACCTCTGAAACCTCAGGCGCCTGACCCTATTTTAAACAAAAAATTTACACTATGTTTAGAAGGCTCAGGTGAGTGACCCTTGTTAACGGCTATAATTTTTAAAGTTTTTTAAATTCAAATTTATATTGATTGTGCCCCAAACTTCATATAAACTTGGGAAACACTCCAAGTAACTTGGGCAACACGAATTAAACACTTTTTGAGCCTATAAATACATGATTTCTCAAATCAAATCAGTACCACGAATTGAAATCTATTTTCAAGCCATATTACTCTCTCTCTAAAAGCTCTCTTGCTTACACATTCATACTGAGAATTGTTGCGATATACGGAGTCTCTTATCACTCTTCTCTGAGCTCAAACCTCTAAGCTACTGATTCATATCAAGAGAAGAATTCCGGTGATACATTCTTGAGCTTCAATTCAGTTTCTCTTTGATATTTCTTTTGAAGTATACTAGTTGAGCTATATTTGTACTAACCAGCTCTATCTGAGAGCATCTCTTGTACAAAAGAAATCTTTCTTGTTTCCTTATTTCTTTGACGGTTCAGGTTCATTGGATCGTTGTACCGAGCGTGGGTAATCACTTGGAGAGGGGGCTCCACCCTAAAGGAGGGATTGTAAACGGTTTGTTCCACCCGCAAATGAACGTTCTAGTGGAATCCCTCGGTGGTCTCGCCTAAGGCAAGGACATAGACTGAGTATAAGCCAAATCTCATAAAAAACTCGGTCTTACTCTTAACCTTTACTCTTTAAATTTTCAGCATATATAAATTGTGTTTCTAAGTGCAGGTAACTGAAAATTGAGATTGAGAAAAACTTTTAATTTAAGTACGTTGATTAATCGTTTGCAGAAATCTTGGTTAAAAGAAGTGCACCAATATTCATTCATACAGGGCTTTATTTAAAACTCTAAGCTGAGTTTTTGCAAACTCTAAGTCAAGGAAGTGTTGCAGCTCTTACAATTGGTTAAGTATCGTGTGGTTGGTTGATTGGTTGATTGTTATTGTTAAAGGTATTTGGCTTGTGTTGATATTGAGTGTGGATTGTGGTTGGTTTAATTGAGCATTTAAAATCAAAACCTTCTTGTGTGTTTGCTAAGTATACAAAAGGTTGTGAATTTGTAAAAAGACTTAAAAGAATTTTATAAACCCAATACTCCCCTCCCCCTCTTGGGACTACACCTTAGTTTTCAGTTAATTTCTGTTTGGTGTATGTAAAAGCTTCTTTGTGAGTTTCCTGGAGCAGTGGCAGTGTTTGTAAGTAAAGTTGTGAGGCTGTGGCAGTGCTATATCAGTAGGTGAGTTGTTCACCTAGTCTGTGGTTGTGTCAATGCTTCACATAGTTTGTGATTGTCCTTATTAGTTTTGATTGATCTTCTTGTTTGACATTGGAGTGGCTGCAAATTTGTGAGTGTTGGGATGGAGTTTATGAATCCCAAAAATATGTTTCCTACATCACTGCAACAGATAGCAACTCAAAAGTTGGATGGAAAAAATTATGTTCAATGGTCAAAATCTGTTCCGGTTTATTTAGTAGGATTAGGAAAATATGACCACTCGCTCCAATCTGATCCTTCTAATGAGAAGAGGAAAGAAGTGTGGATTCAAAAAGATGCCTTGATCCTTTCCCTCTTGTGGAATTCGATAGAGCCATAGATTGCGCGGATGTGTATGCATCTAGATATGTGCAAGGAGATTTGGGATTACACCAAGCTTCTATACTCTAGTAACATTTCAAGTATGTATGATTTATCACATGAGTACTTTCAGTAAAAACAAGGAGATAGGAGCATTGCAGATTATTTTGGAGAGATGAAGCGCATTCATGAAGAGCTTGACGTCGTGCAACCTATAATTGTCAATGTTCATGAGATGCAAAGGCAAAGGAAGCAGATGATAATCAGCAGGGGCAGCATCAAGGTTCTGCAGCCATGGAGAAATTAGAAGAGAAGGAAGGGGAAGGGAGGATAAAGGAGATACCAAGGGGAAAACTCACGTTCATTTTAATTCAAATTCATCAACAACTGCCTACATCATCGCTTTCACACACTATTTATAAGAAAGCCTCCAAACATATGAAATTACACACATACCCCTAAAACTACATTACATTACAAACATACCCCTAGAATACACAATTACTACAAACAACCCCCAAATACACATAATCCTATACTAATTAATACTGAACACACATAATAAACTACTAACCAAACATAATAAACTACAAACTTAACCCCACATATCCTTAACCCAAATTTCCTTAATTATTTTCCAACAAGGATCTTCCCAAGGTCTTACTTCTTGTCCTACATCAACTCTCCCCCAGTTAGAAACAATTCAGCCTCAAATTTTGAAATGTTGGAGGATCAAAAGGGAGAACAAAACTTGGATTCTTTGAAAGCCAGTGCTTGGGAGATACAAGAAACCCCCATTGTTTGGCAGCATCATAGACTTGAATTGAGAGTTGACATCAATGAGCACATCAGGAATGACAAACCCTACAATAGGAATGTTTGAAGGACTTTGGATTTCTTCGAACACATTCATTTCCTTCCTTGTATTGTCAAGCTGAGTATTTATGACTGATTCTTTGTCTTGGTTCATTGGTAGAGCGAATTTCAAAATGATTTTGTTCCCATTATAATGAAAGATATATGTGTTCTCATGTCCTTGAGTCACACCTAAATCATCCAACCAAGAAGAACCAAGTAGTACATGGCCAATGTTAATGGGTATGATGTCACACCAAACATGATCATATAGTCATCCATTTGGATAGGAACTAAACATCTCTCACAAACATGTATGATGATGTTGTCAATCCAAATATATCTCATAAGGCAGCAGGTGAAGTTCCAGATGAAGTTGCATATGAGTAACTCCATTTCTAGAAACCATGTTCACAGGACATCTTCCATCAATGATGAATTTGCATACATTTCCTCCACACTTGATAAATGCATGTAAAAGGTTGAAATTGTGCCCAAATAATGATAAATGGCATTCCTTCGCCCAATAATTTGTCACCATATTGCCATATTTATGCGATATGCTGCAGCTATATATCACCAACAGCCCTTTAACACAATTTGCCTTCAATTCTCAAACTAATCATGCAAACTCATAAACACAACTCCGAATTTTGAAGAAATATCTTTAATTCACCTTGATATTGATTGTCCTGCTGAAATGAAACAAATTCACAAAGAAAACTCACAAATTACATAAACAAAACCTGATTTTTTGATGCTGGCAGCGACAATTTTAAGATTTTTCGTGCCAAAATTAATGTGCTTGCTTGCAATATGTTGGGTCCACAACAAAATATCTCCTTGCAGGTCAAAACATCGTGGAGAAAATCCAAAATCTCACGGCTGAAGCAATCTTTTGTGAGACTGGAAATTGCAGAAAACTGTGGAAGTTTCTCAGTCGCAGGTAGCCGGTGAGTGAGCCTGTTTTGGTGATCGAAAGGCAATGAAATTATAGGGGAAAGGGCGTCGCAGTGTTCTGACTTTGATGGTGTGGGTGGTGTTGCAGAATGGTTGGCTGGAAGGTGGTGTTTGAAGAAATGGGGAGACGGTTGGAATTTTCTGAGAAGTTCAGGAACTGCAGAACTGCTTTTCGGTTTTTAAAAAAAAACTGAAATTCAGAAACAGAGAGAGAGAATTAAGAAGCTGAAGGAGAGAAGAAGAAGATGGGAGGTTGGACGAGTTGCTGGACAGAAATTGGCAAGAGACAGCCACAGAATTCAGAAATAAGAGAGACTTGAGAGAGTTATGGGAGAGAGATGAAGAAGATGGGAGGTTGGAGGAGTTGCCGGACAGAAACTGCCAGGATCTGCCAGAAACTGACGAGAGCCACAGAATTCAGAAATGAGGAAAGAGAGTTGAGAGAGTTATGAGAGAGAATTAAAGGGAAGAGGAAGAAGAGAAGGAGAAGAGAAACAAAGAAGCAAGAGGGCAGAGGGCTGCTGGGCAGCAAAGGATTACGGACAGAGCAGGAGGTCAGAACAGAAAATCAGAGAACAAGAAGAGAAGAAAGAAGAAGCAGCAGCAGAGAGGGAGCAGAAGTTAAAGAACAAAGGAGAGAAGAAAAGAAGACGAGGGCGAGGAGAAGAAGCAGCAGCAGGGAGGTATGGACAAGTTACAGAACAGAGGAGGAGAAGGAAAGAAGAAGTTGCAGCAGAGGGAGATAGAAGTTGCAGAACAGTGGGGAAAAGGAAGAAAAGAAGAAGAGGGGGAAAGAAGGAGATTGAAAAGAAAATATGGGGGAATTGAAATGGAAGAAAGAGATCGTGGTTCGGCTCTGATACCAAATGACGCAGAGGCAGCATCAAGGTTCTACAGCCATAAAGAAATTAGAAGAGAAGAAGGAAGGGGAAGGGGGAGGAGAGAGGAGATACCAGGGGGAAAACTCACGTTCACTTCATTTCAAATTCATCAACAACTGCCTACATCATGACTTTCACACACTATTTATAAGAAAGCCTCTAAACATATGAAATTAATAGCATACCCCTAAAACTACATTACATTACAAACATGCCCCTAGAATGCACAAGTACTTCAAACAACCCCCAACTACACATAATCCTGTACTAATTAATATTGAACACACGTAATAAACTACTAACCACACATAATAAACTACTAACTTAACCCCACAATTCCTTAACTCAACTCTTCTTAATTATTTTCTAGCAAGGATCTTCCCAAGGTCTTACTTATTGTCCTACATCAAAGTCCTTTGGGTTCTAGCGGGCTAGAGACCATAGTTTGAGGCAGTCCGGTCCCAAATACTTAGTAATGCCGAGCTGCCATCATTTTCCGATGTATATTCTCGCGTCCTTTGTGCTTCCTTTAGCACACATTCTCTTGCTCTTGCTCTTGCATTTGGCTTTGAGAGGACAACATTTTCTACACAAGGTGATTCTAGTTCTTTACCAAACAACCGCAAAAGTTATCAAGGTGGTTCGAGAAGTCGTGGTGGTAGAGACGGACGAGGTAGAGGCACCCTTTGCAAGTGCACTTATTGTAGATGGAGTAATCATACTATTGAGCTGTGTTGGGATCTCCACAATAGACCTTCACGTGTTGCCAATGCAGCTACCACTAACTTCACACCTTTGCGGGCAGCCAAAGTAGCCACCACCAACTCTACACCTTTTTCGGGCTGAGTAGGGGGCAATGTAGTGTATCCATGTCAAAGGAGGAGTATTCCAAGTTCCAACAGTATCAAGCGTCACAAAAAGCTTCTCTTCCCATTGCATCTCATGCCCAAACGAGTACTCCTACAGCATGCTTCTCATCCAATGTTTCTCATGCTAGTCCTTGGGTCATAGACTCCAATGCCACTGATCATATCGTAGGTATACCTAACTTTTCCATTCTTCAATATCTTGCAAATTTACCTTGTGTTACTCTTGCTTATGGATACACCACTGCAGTCAAGGGAATTGGGAATGTAAATCCCATTTCTTCTATTTCTCTTCCTTCGGTTTTGTATACTCCCAAATTTCCTTTTAAACTTATGTTTGTTAGCAAGATTACTAAATCCATGAATTGTTCAGGGACATTCTTCCCTGATTCTGTGGTTATCCAGATTTGAAGACAAGGAAGACGATTGGCGAAGGGGGTGAAGCTAGAGCACTTTATCACTTTGAGACGCTATCTCCTTCTATCACCTGCACTGCTACTACCATACCTCTCCAAATTCATAGTCATCTCGGTCATCCTTCATTAGAAAAGTTAAAACAACCTATTCCTGATTTGAGTTTTGTGTATAGTCTTTATTGTATTGTGAGTCTTGTAAGTTGGGAAAGCACAATCTTGTCTCTTCCACTTCTCGAGTCAACAAACAGGCTACAAGCCCTTTCATGTCAGTTCATTCTGATGTTTGGGGTCCTAGTAGAGTTGTGGTCAAGTTGGGTTTTGGGTACTTTGTAACCTTTATGGATGATTATTCAAGAATGATATAGTGATATTTAATAAAATATTGTTCTAAGTTATTTCATGTACTTTGAGTCTTTTGTTTTGAAATAAAGATTCATTGTGGTTTTCCAATACGAATACTTCGAAGTGATAATGCTAAGGTGTATTTCAATGCACAATTCACTACTTATATGACTCAGTTGGTATTTTCTATCATCTTGTGCCGACACTCCTCAATGAAAAGGAGTTGCAGAGAAGAAAAAAAGACATCCTTGAAATCACTCACACCTTAATTTATCAAATGCATGTACCTAAAGTGGATTGGAGTGACGTTGTACTTACAGCTTGCTATCTGGTCAATAGGATGCCATCCTTTGTTCTTAGTGGTAAAATTCCATACTCCATTCTCTTTCCTAATTCACCTTTATTCTCTCTCCCTCCCCGTATCTTCAGGTGTGTGACCTTTGTTCAACAACTAACTCTTGGGTTGGATAAGTTGGATCCTTGTGCTATAAAATGTGTCTTTCTGGGCTACTCATATACTCAAAAAAGGGAAATCGTTGTTATAGTCCTGTGCTACATCGCTTCTTTGGTTCTATCAATGTTACCTTCTTTGAGTCTACACCTCACTCCACCTAATCCTCGAATGGTTATGAACTTAATGAGTCTCTTCCTCTGCTTAATCTTATTGATTCTACTTTGTTGTCCTTGCCCAACCAACCATCTAAGTCTCCGTGTAGTTCGAATCCTTCTCATCCTCTTGATCATCCTAATTTGCAGGTGTATTCACTACGGCAGCTCCAAGGAAGAGAGACCCCTCTAGCTTATGCTGCCATGCCTTTGGTTTCCTCGTCTGATGATCATACTTCCCATGATGATGATTCTCCGATTGCTATTCAAAAAGGTAAATGCACATGTACTCAATATCCCATTTCCAACTATGTTTGTTATGACTTATTATCACCATCTTATTATTGTTTTGTTATTGTTCTATCACCTACTACCTTTCCTAAATTTGTTTCGGAAGCCTCAGTCCACTTTGGGTAGAGGAATGCTATGGTTGAAGAAATGAATGTTTTACAGGGCGATAGCACTTGGGACTTGGTATCTCTTCCTCTTGAGAAGTCTATGATAGGTTGTCGCTAGGTTTACACTGTGAAAGTCAACCCGAGTGGTTATGTGGTTTGTCTAAACGCCCGTGTTGTTGCTAAGGGGTATACTCAGGTGTATGGTTTGGATTATTTTGACACTTTTTTTTCCAATTGCCAAACTTAGATCAATACATCTGTTCATCTCCTCATCTACTACTTGTCACTGGCCTCTGCATTACTTAGATGTGAAGAATGTCTTCTTGCATGGTGACCTTGAGGAGGAGGTCTATATGGAGCAAGTTTGTTGCTCAAGGGGAGTCAAGCTTAGTGTGTCGGCTCAAGAAGGCACTATATGGTTTGAAACAATCTCCTAGAGCATGGTTTGATTGTTTTACTGTTGTAGTACTTGAGTTTGGTCTTAGACGGTGTGCAATGTATCATTCTATATATTATTGTCATACTTCATCGAGTAGGATCCCTCTTGTTGTTTATATCGGTGATATTGTTATTGCAAGTGATGATGATAAAGGTATTCAGAGTCTCAAACTTTTTTCTACAGACTAAGTTTCAAACCAAAAATTTGGGACTATTGAAATACTTCTAGGGTATAGAAGTGTCTAAATCTTGTATGGGTACTGTTTTGTCAATAGATGAAATATGTTCTTGATCTATTGGATGAAACTGGATTGTTAGGATCTAAACTAGTTGATACACCCATGGATCTTAACAAGAAGTTAGTGCTAGATATGGGTGATTTGCTACTAATCCTGGACATTATCAGAGACTTGTTGAAAAGTTGAATTATCTCACAGTCACTCAGCCAAATATATCTTTTGCAACAAGTGTTGTGAGTCAATTTCTAGATTCCCTAAGGACAAGTCACTAGGACGCAGTTATTCGCATCTTGAGATATCTAAAAGGTGCACCTACGAGAGGTTTTTTATATTGGGATTAGAGTCACACTTATAGCCATGGATATCTTGGTGGTGATTTGGTTTCTTGGAAGACTAAGAAACAATCTGTGGTGACCATGTCAAGTGCTGAATCAAAATATAGAGCTATGACTCACACTACTTATGAACTTTTCCAGTTGAAGAACATGTTGGAAGAATTCAATTTTTCACATTCTCAGCCTATGAAGTTGATGTGTGATAATCAAGCTGCTCTTCATATTGCCTCCAACCCGGTGTTTCATAAGTGGACAAAGCACGTTATTGTCACTTTGTTCGAGAGAAACTTGTGCAGAAGCTCATTAATACTATCATAAAGTCTGATATGCATCTTGCTGATTTGTTTACCAAAGCTTTGGGGGGTGCTCGTGTCAAACTTATTTGTAACAAGCTGCGAGCATATGGCATTTAAGTTCCAGCTTGAGGGGGAGTGTTAGAGGTTATTTATGTCTTTTAGTAGTATTATTGTGTGAGTATGTTAATTAGTGAGAGTTAGTAAGGGTATTATTGTCGTCAGAATGTATTTAATTTGTATAACAAATTGAGGGAGAGGCCTATCTTAGGTCATTCATTTTAATCAAAATCTCAACACAGCTTTTAGGATTGGATCCATGTCAATGGGACACACTTCAAAAGTCAAGATCATAAGCGAATGTGCGTAAGCTTCCTTAACAAATAATCATTGCTTCCAAATAATCATTGCTTCACAAAATAAATTTGACCAATTATACATATACAAAATCCAAGTAATGGTACTACCTTACATGGACGAAATGTTATAGGAAGTGTTTTGTTTTTCAGATGATTAAAATGTGGACAATCTATGAGAGAAAATAAGAGTTTTTGCATCCTATACCAAAGGATTCTAGTAAAAGTAGACATGCTGCACGGCATCTAGCACATTGGTTTGAAGAATGCAAACTCATCTTGTAACTCAAGTTCAATAACTCACCACAAGCTGAATTTGGCGCGCCAACATGACCAGATAGATTGTCACTCTGTGACATTGAGCTTATAATACAAGATGTTTCAGTCATTCCATAACCTTCGATAACCGGACACCCAAAGCATCTGTAAAGTAATCCCAACTAGTTATCACACACAAACAAAAATATGAACAGAACAATTGACTAGTTAATAAATAGAGACAAGCATTCATTTGCAAAGAAAAAACAACTAACTTACACCCTCAAAAAGTCCATGACATTTGGAGACAAAGGTGAGGCACCTGAACCCATTAACCGAACTCGTCCTCCAAGCTTTTCCTTAATTTTATTAAATACTAATCTGTCCCACACCAGAGATGGATTGTTGCCTGAAAAAGTACACATAAGACGACAAATAATTGTCAAAAGCAATGTATACAGCACCTGGGGAAACATACAGTCAAGATGAAAAGTAAGTAGATATAGGTCTGAAATTATAATCAGATAACACAAAAAGTTTCGGAAAGTACACATGTGGCACAGACCCATAGATGAATGTGCATCCAAACAAAAAATATGAAAAATATCTAAGTGGGATGATTTTTAATTTGATAGAGAAAATATTTGAACATTATTATGAATGGATAGAAGAAATACAAATTGCATGCTACTGTGTCGCTCAGTTGATATCAAGAGGTAACCTCAGGCATAGGTGGGTGTTTGTACCAGCTGACACAGAATAGGGCTTCTGTATTTCAGGGTTATACCATAATAAGACCCACACGGAGAGGGAAGAATGGTGAAGACAAGAAGATTGGGGCACCAATTTCTAAACCAACTTCAAATTACGTATGAATGGCATTAACAGAACTTATGTTCAGCAACTGATTCACATTAAAATATTATTCCAAAAAAAAAAAAATGCCTCACATTAAAGTAACCGCAAGTAGGATCATTTCCTTTCCTCTTGAAACGCGTGTTCTTCAAGGGATTTTGCTTCCCCTAGGCCTATTCACTTTATTGTCAGAACCATTTCTTTGCAAAAATATAACACTAGCAAGCCAGATTTAAAGGCTTCAAATGCCATCCTAAATCATTGCTTCATCCATTCAACAAGTTATTTTATCAGAGTCAAATATTCTCATGAACATGAGTGAGTGAGACCATAACTTGGGCGCTAACCACGCAAACAGCATGAAAATGTGTAAAATAAGGGGCAAATCCACCAGCAGGTCAGTTGGGGCACTTGCCTCAATGAAATTTAAAATAAAATAAAATAAAAACGAAAAAATAAAAACAAGGGGGTTGACATCTAATTTGATAATCGCCCCTGAAAAATTTATGCTTACAGCACCCCCCTCAGATTAATTAAAAAAATGAGGGATGTTACACAAATTTGCATATAATTTTAGAGCCAATTTTTGGCTCTAATTTTCAATAGTAAAAGGATTATAAGGTTAGGCTTTTATATTTTAATTGTAAAGTAAGATCGTATAGCAATTAGCCAGTTTCTGGCTCTGGAAAAGCACTGCTCGCATCAAAGAAATGTAAAGAGCAAGAGGATTTCTCTATAATATATGTTGCATCCATGTTGCATATATGTGTCTATGTTGTATGTAATTATGCACATATCTTTCCCCCACCATGAAAATTTTATGCTCTGTTAGTAAAGCTGATAGAAACTGGTGAGTGACAAGCCTCAAGAAGCATGCCATTTGACACAGCTTTCTAAAATTTACCTTAAATATATTATTTTAAGGGTAGTTCTTATCACCAATTATTTATTACTTTACAGTTTTGTTAGAAGTAATAGTCCATCCACTACATTCATGATTCAGTGCATCTAGAGTTGAACAAAAAATGTCCACTGCTGATGTATCTTCGGGAATCATGGTTTGTGCTAATATGATAGTTGCATGAAGCGAGAGCAGGAGTAGGTGCAGGGAAGCAAGGAGATGTAAACCATCTAGGATGCATCTAAGCAGATTATATATCATTTAGGCAAAAATATGTATAAAACTATACAGTATGAATTTGTATAAAATATTGTCAAAGAAATATGTCTAACCCAGACATATAAACTAAAACTAATACAAAATCTCCAAATTTTCACATAGCAATGCCAAAGAAGTCACAGAATCACATTTTAATTTTATCTCTATTTAAACAAAATGATAAACTCTTAGCATGTGGCTTGCTAAAAGAATTTTGAAGTTTAAAATGATAGATCTTTGAACTTTGAGAGGAGGATGTTGGACGTGTCCTCAGACTTAGAAGGATTTTCTGTTGGTTGATTTGTTGGCTTTGGTAATCAAAAGAAGGTGAAGGTTTTGTGGCAATCTTCTGTTTATACAATTACTTGGGTTAATTTGTGGAGAGGAATGATCAGATTTGCGTGAATATGCTTCATATTTAGATCTTATTCGGGACAGGGTTGTGGCTCTTGGCTTCATTGTGGGTGTTCACTTCTAGTAGGTTTGGTAATACAACTCCCTGATATTCAATGGGATTGGTTGTTTTAGCCTATTTTTTTAAATATATTTACCTAATAGTTTGTTGTTACTTTTTACTTTGTAAGTGAGGACTCCTCTTCCTCTTTGTTTTAGATTCTTCTTTCTTGATGATTATTTTCTTTTTCTGTCAAAATAAATGAGCAAGGTTATCTTATAAAAGAGGGTCCAGTACCACCAAGGTTCTGTGAAAGAAGCATTGAATCCACATTAAGAGACAGAATAGTAACCTAGTAAGGTTACAATTATAGCTAATCTGAGGGGAAAAATTGTAAATGAAGTGATAAAGACCATAAAAAAAAAAAAAACACTCCATTTGCAGTTCATAACATCCCTTACCACTCAATATCGCTTGCTTCTTAGCATTGTATGCAACATTAAATATCCTCTCCCTAAGAACACCAGATGTCTTCACAGCATTTGCAATGCTACAGAAACCAAAGCACTTAAAGGATGACTGAACGTTCATCTCAATTGCAATTACAGAAATAATTTAGGCAGAACCAGATAACGAATTTACCCAGCATATATTCTGTTGAACAGCCGTGGAACACTGCAGAAGATAGTGGGTCTTAGAGCAACCATATCATCCATTAATTTCAAATTGTCCTGTTGTGCAGTAAATAAAGCTTGTCTCAGGGAAAAATATTGCGAAGTTTAAAATCCATAAAGCATGTGCATGTAAACCATCAAAGGATGGTTTTCTCCAAAACTGAGATAGAATAAAATGCAAGGATGACAATTTAAGTTACAAAAAAGTGTTAGAATAATTATCAGCTTTTAGAAACAAATTGCAATTCTGCAGGCAAGCTTACTGTGATTAAGAAATCATTTTCTTGAATACTCTATTTTTTTTACTATCAGCTAAGGAAATATTCATTGAAGGGCACCAAGAGAGTGCCACCCATGTACAAACAATGAAAAGGAAAACACCTCTCATATAACATCAAGAAGAAATTTTATTATTAACATGAGAACTACGACTTCAGTAGACACTACTCTGCTGTATCATCATGATTTAGTAACCAAAACTAACAAACAGTCATATAAGTCCAATAATGTTTGGACATTTGCACAGGGAATTGAATGAAAAAACAGCATAGATTACAGTTTAAACAATAAAAACAAACAAACAAACAAACAAAAAACAAAACAAAAAAAAATAGTAAACTTGTCAATTTCCTTTGCTGAGCCCTAGATGAAAAATAATGAATTGCACAACGAAAAGTAATGAATCGTACAACATTTTCAAAATAAGAAAAAACACAGACATTTCTGCCAAAATTCATGAATGCTTGGCATGAAGGAAACAGCAACACTTCTGCAGACATCATGGAAATAGTAAACGCCCCCAAAAAAAAGGTTAAGAAAATCAAACTAAAAAAGAATACATATTAGAACACCTCATAATTATTTCAAACATAGGGGATCGTTTGGAACCACTAAAAAAAAAGTACTTATTTGGAAAAGTACTAACAATACGTACTAAATATGAAAAGTTTAAGAAATCATAAAGTTTTGCTTAGTTGTGTATAAAAAAGTGTTGGTTACAAGTATTATTTGGATCAATTTTATTCTAAATATTATGTGAATATATTATTATCATGTGAATAATATTATTATATTTCAACATATAAGTAATATTTTTGTATAGCAACATATAATTTACATAAACAATAATACATAAAATTAAATCATGTCAACATTTTTAATTGATATTATTGAATTAATATCCATAGTTAACATTTTAATATTTTTTAATTAACAAATTACTTAATAGTTATGTTAATTAAAATTTTTAATATACATTTTTAATATTGTCTAAGTGACAAAGTAATTCACATTTTCAGTTACAATTTTTAGGTAAAATTTTAAATGTTTTCGAGCAATTAATGTTATCAATTTGATTAGTATTTCTAATTAATATTTGCAATTAAAATTTTAATATTTTCTGATTAACGAATTAATTATACATCAATTAAAATTTTTAATTTTATCTGATTGAAAATTAACATTTTGAGCTAACACTTCGAAACATTTTAAATATTGTCGAATTAAAAATAATTAATTTTTAATAATATTTCTAATGAACATTTTTATATTTTCTAATCAAAAAATTAATTAATTAAATTTTAAAATTTGTCCAAGTAAAAAATTAATTAAGTATTTAATTAAATTTTATGATTAATATTATTAATTAAAATTTTAAAATTTTCTAATTAAAAAGATGATTAATATTTATGTTAATTTAACATTTTTTAATGGACAATTTTAATAATTTCTATTAAATAAAACATATATGACTATGATATTTTAATAAAAATATTATAATTTATGTTATAATATTAATAGATTAAAAATACTTTACAATTAATAGATTAAAAATATTTTACGATTTTTCATTAGTTCTTAATTAATAAAAACGATTGTCAGGCACATAGATTATTTAGTTTATAAGTTTGCCACCATTTATGAAAAGTATCTACTTATATAAGGAGCTAGAGATTACTTCTCAAAAAATGCTTATTTTTACTCAAAAAACGTAGCTTTGAATAATTTTTTTGCAATAAATACTAATCTGGGTGCAAGTCAAACAACATTTTTTAACAAAATTACTTCTTTTTTAAGTAGTTCCAAACGGGTACATAGTTCTTGTGAGGTGTCCTGCTTTATGCATAATTTCTCTATTTAAAAATTCAAATACAATAAAGTCCACTCCAGCATATTCCCTCTACATTTGTTTCTCTGAATAACTCCTGTAAATATTTCCTCTTTCCACACCCCCTCAACCCACTCTTCTTAAATTTGGAACAAAGGTTTGGCGGTGCCACTTCAAAATGTGGAACATCAGGAGTACACTTATATAGATATATTTGGTGAAAAACGTGATAGCCCAGGTCTGGCCCAGCCCGAACACATCAAAAGCCCCTGAAAATCAGCATCATAAATACCATGATGTCATCTTTGCATCGTGCTCATTGATAGGAAGGCTTTCGATTTCAAAAAGTAGAGGGTTCTCTCTGGTACTACAGAATCTAATATCATTAAGCCTTCATCTGTGAACTTACAAGAACATGTATTCAAAAGGCTGGCTAATCCATTAGCAAGTTTCTTGTTTACAAAAACTTCTTCCCCTTGGATATGTACTTTCAGGGCTACAGACAATAAAACCTCCCTGAGGTTGCTAGTAATTCCAAAGAACAATATTGGTCCATGCAAAGGTATCCAAAATGAGGCCAAATGCAGCCCCTGATAGTTTTGGTTGGCGTCAAGGCTGAGGGCTGGTGGCAGTTTCTGCAAACAGTTTCAGAAAAGGTGGATAGAGATCTGGCAGGCATGAATTTCAGTTCGGATGCCATGACTGCAGATCTGAGATATCATTTAGAGGGAATCAACAGAAGATGGACACAGTAACCAAGATGTCTCAAGCAGGGATAGGCAATCTATTTTTAAGCTGCTTTGCAGTCAGAATAACCCATTGTTTCAAGATTGTTTCAAAGTCAATTTAGAGTTCCTGTGGCCATGTAGGGTCCTCCGACATGGATCATGTGTAGTTCGGTAGATGGAAAAGTGGACATAAACTTGGGAAGTTTTGATTTGGCATGGGTAATTCTTGCCCCAGGTATAATCACCTACCTTTTCCAAATTTTAAAGTTAAAGGGAATGCAGGCTTGAACCAACCATCTATTTCATATGCGCCTAATGGAGTTGTAGTAAGGCCCAATAATTGGGGGCTCCTGAAAACAATGGGCCAGGAGATAAGCCCGTCTTTAAAGCATGAAGCTCTCACAATCCTTCTATTTTCAACACAGACAGAGATGTTAGAGAAGGGCTTGCGCAATGACTCAGAGACACAATGATGCTGAACATCATACCATGCAGCACACACAGGTATGAATCCCTTAATTCTGATAACCAAATTCAATTCCTTTAGGTTACTTTTGGTTCATAGAATGCCTATTCCCAAAGACTAGATTAGTTTTAATAGATTAATTACAATTACTTATATAAGAAATTATGTCATTACTATAAAGTAAATAACAATGTGGAATTTTTTGAGAGTATAATAAGGTATAGACAAGGAATAACAATTCCAAAATTTCATTATGGGAATATTTATTCCTTTCATATTACATCTTGAATGAAATAATTAGGGACATATAAGGAATAGCTATTCCCTTGATTCTTAAAATTTAAACTATATTTTATCTAATTCCAAAAACAGCTATTCTGTCGAACCAATAATTGGGGGCTCCTGAAATAATGGGCCAGGAGATAAGCCCATTTTAAAGCATGGAGCTCTCGCAATCCTTCTATTTTCAACAGACCAACAGAGATGTTAGAAAAGGGCTTGCGCAATGACTCAGTGACACATTGATGCTGAACAGCACAACATGCAGCACACACAGGTATGAATCCCGATATTCTGATAACCAAATTCAATTCTCTTAGAATGCAATGTGACCCTCAAAATGGCTTACAATGCATCTATATATAGATAGTTTCCTAAATTCTGAAGAAACATAAAATCCTAATTTAATAAATTAAAATAGTGCCATGGAAATTTTAAAAAAAAAAAGTCAGAATCCTAATCATTTCCTAATGATGCATAAGGCTTCCCAATATGACCATTCCTCCACAATGACCTCTCATTATCACCATCAATGCCTCCCACGTCCGAAAAGTTTGACCTAGAATGTCAAATAACTGATGTTGGATTCAAAGGATAGAAACAGGTCCACAACGACCTAACATCCCCAAGCAATCCATACATCTAGGAAAATGGTTGAAAACATAGTTGATATCAGATCAAGTCAATCGTAACACTCATAACAATCTCATGGCCATTGTAGATCTGTTATTTGAACTATGAAGCATAGTTGAATCTTATGATTTATGATTTGATTCATACAATTCAGATCAATTCCACACCAAATCGATTTGTCATCGTGTGTAATAATTGGTTAGTGTAATTATTTTGACTAATAATTTGATCGGTCCCATTATTTCCTTCCTTCACTTCTTTGTATGGTGAAGCTATAACTTTTACTCCTCTGTAATCAACCTTTAACGAATCTAATGGAGGATGTATAGAGGATATTTCTTGATTTTTATCAACTAATTTCCAATTCCTTTTATTATCATGGATAGTACAAACTGTGTATTTATCATCCATTCTGATTTTATTTTTTCTCTTTCTTCCTTATTATGCTTTCTAAAAAATTCATCTCTATTTTTCTTATTAGATTTGTACTTAGTCTTCTCTTAAGATTTCCATGTTGATTTCAAATTTTTTTATCCATGTTCAATAAATTTTTTCTTTGGTCTTCATCCAAGGCTTGGGATATAGATATAGATATAGTTTGTGAGATTGATCCTTCAAAGTCTTCTTGATAATAACCCTGAGGAACTTCTGATTCAAAATTTACTCCTCTTAGCTTGTAATATTTATTAGGCTTAGTATAAACACTTAAAATACTTTTTCTACTCAATTCTTCAGGTTGTTTAATTGAACTTGACGGTCCTAGACTTCTAATTAATGGTGTTTGAAAACTTATTTTAACATTTCCATTTGGGTCTTGAATAATACTTGTTGCAACTGTCTTTTGAATTCCCATATAGCATTGACTTTGAAGTACTTACAACAATCCTTCTAATCATGGTCTCCTTAATCACTAAGTCCTTCAGCCTCCTTCAGCCTCTCGAGGTTCACTTTTGACTTTAAGATTTGCTTGGCCTTTAACTTTTTCATTTGTCGTTCATTGCTTTGGTATTAAGAATCTTTGAATTTCAAACTTGCGGGGAGATTGTCAAAATTGAGAATTTTTGACTTGTGGGAAGATTGTCAAAATTAAAAATCTTTGAATTTCAAACTTGTGGGAAAAATTTCAAAATTAATTTTATAATTTATTTTTTTTTTTTTGAAAAGTTACCTAAATGGAAGATTTTCAAAATTAATTCTATAATTTAATATTTTTTGAAAAATTTACTTAAATGGAAAATTTTCAAAATTAATTCTATAATTTAATGTTTTTTGAAAAGTTACCTAAATGCTTCATGTTAAATGAGGAAACTTTTCTTTGAAAAAGTCTATAAATACCTTCTTTGAGCAATGAAAAAATACACAAGCAAAAGTAGCAAAAAAATCAAATGAGCAATACGCCGAAGTTATATACGATCCCTGCACTGAAATTCTCCTAAAATTTTGTGTGTTCACATCATTTTGCTGGAGAAAAACTATACGATATTGGTGGATTGACAAACAAGAGATTGGTTCTGAGTTGCATTCAAAATTTTTTTTAAGAATCATTGGTGACTTCTAAATCTTTAAAGTTTCACATTTTCTATTTAGCTTTGATTTTTGAAGTATGATTTAGAATTTAATTTGTACAACCTGCTTTGAATTGTGAGAGTGTTTTTGTACGCAGATCTATTTCTTTCATCTTGATTTTTTACGGTTCAAAGGTTTGTTGGATCGTTGGACCAAGCACAAGTTGTTGCTTGGAGAGGTTTTTCTTCCTAAAAAAGAGGGTAATTGTTGTAAGGTTTTTGTTCCACCCGGAAGGAACAAAGTATAGTGAATTCCTTAGGTGGTTGACCTAAGGCGAGGACGTAGGCTGGGGTAAGCCAAACCTTGTAAAAGTGGTGGTGTCACTCTCTTTCCCTTACTCTCTTTTACATTTCAGCAACGATATAACTTGCGTGGATGTTTTAAAATTTTTAATCATAAAGTAACGTATATTGGAAACTAAGTAAACCCAAAGTCTAATTTGTTTTTTGGGCTTGCAGAAACCGAAAGGGAGTACATTGGTTAATCAATCTTTTGCGGAAACCGAAAGGAAATATGTTGATTGGTTAACATTCCAAAACCTATTAGCTGAAGGTTTATTTAAATTCTAATATTAAAAAGGTACTTGGATGTCATTTTAATATTCAAATTCAAAAGCCAACTACAGGAACTTCACAATCATATACAGGTTCACTAAATATTCCAAATTGATTTCTTGGTGTATGGTTGTTTTGCTTGAATAGCTGATTAATTGATTGTGGTTGTTGTGATTGTGGATTAATTATAGGAAATATGAGTTTGTGTGGATTGTCCGGTTAACAAGAATACAAGAAAGCCTTAAAAGATTATAAAAAGGAACAAAAAGGATCTAAGGAATTTTTAAAAGACCCAATTCACCCCCCCTCTTGGGACTACACCTTAGGTTTCAATTGGTATCAGAGCCCAGTTATAGCAAAACCTAACAAGTAGCTATATAAAGATCAAAATGGCACAAATAGGAGTAGCTCCCTTTGGTGAGGGTCAATCCTCAACTAGGCCACCCATTTTTTGTGGATTAAATTACACCTTTTGGAAGCAACGAATGAGCATCTACCTTCAAACAATGGATTGGAAGGTATGGAATGTTGTCATAAATGGAAATTTAATCCCCACTAAACTAGTTGATGGAAAAGAAGTACCTAAAGAAGATAAAGAACTAAACGACTCAGATTACGAAATGTTGCAAATTAACTCAAGTGCAATAAACGCCCCATACTATGCACTTGATGCAAATGAATTCAATAGAGTAATGGCGTGTAAAACAGCCAAAGAGATTTGGGATAAATTGAAAGTAACCTATGAAGGCACGGTAAATGTTAGGGAAAGTATAATCGATATGTTAACCAGTGAATACGAAGCTTTTAGGATGAACTCCGATGAAAGTATAACAAGCATGTACACTAGGTTCACACATATCATAAACTCACTAAGTGCCTTAGGAAAAAATTATTCTACCCATGAGATAATCCGCAAAATTCTAAGAGCACTTCCACCTATTTGGGAACCAAAAGCCACAGCCATTATGGAAGGGAGAAATCTTAAAACAACTTCCTTAGATGAACTCATAGGATCTCTTCTAACCTATGAAATGATGTTGAAAGAAAGAAGCATTGAAAACAAAAATAAGAAGTCTATAGCTCTAAAAGCTTTGAAAGAATATTCAAGTGAGGAAGATAATGAATCTAGTGAATTAGAAGATGAAGACTTAGCTCTCATAACTAAAAAACTTGGAAAATTCTTATGAAGAAACCAAAAATTCGCTAGAAAATTTAATGGATCAAAAGCTGAAAAAGGAGAAAGTAATAAAAAAGAATACAAAAACAAAAATGATCCTCCCACTTGCTATCAATGTAAAAAGGTCAGGCACATCAAACCGGAATGCCCACAACTCAAGAAGGAAAAGAAGAAAAAGAAGCCTGCAATGAAGGCAACTTGGGATGACACTAGTTCGAGTGAATCGGAAAGTGAGTCAAGTAATCGAGAAGTAGCAAACATGTGCTTTATGGTGCATAACGAAGAGGTAAACTCTTATTATTCTCTCTCTAAAGATTCGTGTAATGAATCTTGTAGTAATTCGTGTGAAAGTATGCCCTCTTACAAAGAACTTCAAGCTGAATTACTCTTTCTACATAACAAGTTTATTAAAGTCTCAAAGAGGAATACAAGCTTGAAACAACAAAACAAAGCACTTAGAAATCAACTTGAATCCGCAAAACTTGTTGAAGAAGAAAAAGACTTAAAAGATTGAAGAACTTGAGAAGAAAGTAGATAACTTGTCTCAAAAATTAGCTAAGTCTCAAGTAAATGAAGATAGTAAAAAAGTGCAAGAAATAAATGATCTCAAAAACCAAATTCAAGAGAGAGAAAAAGTCATCTACAACTTTACCAAAGGTAAAGATAACTTCGAAAAGATGGTAGGACGACAAAGGTTGGCAAAAAACAAAGAAGGAATTGGTTATAATGGAGCACCAAACAAAAGAAAGAAAAACTTTTTTATGGGATATTTTGTAAATCAATCTAAATATTATGCAAGCAGTTCATCAACGAATGAGCACACCACTTGCTACATGTGCAAAAATAAAGGACACATAATGTTTAATTGTCCACTTAAGAAAAAGTATATTAAAGTAAAGAATGAGTGGAAGATAAAATGCTAAAACTAAGCAAAATTTAAAAAAAGTTAAGAAGGTTTGGGTTCCAAAAGTAACAACTTAAATCCTTTTTTGTAGGTTTGCTTTAGGACCACTCCGTCTAAGGATAAATGGTACTTGGACAGCGGATGTTCAAGGCATATGATGGAAGATAAATCTAAGTTCACCTCTCTCACTCAAAAGGATGGAGGATTTGTAACCTTCGGTGACAATGCAAAAGGCAAGATCATCGGAATTGGTAAATTAGGCAAAGATTTCACTTATTATAGATGATGTCTTGTTAGTAGATGGTCTAAAGCATAATTTACTAAGCATTAGTCAACTTAACGACAAAGGATTTGAAATAATGTTTAAGAGAGACAAATGCATAATTCAAGATTCTAAGGATCAAAAGACATTATTCACTACACTTAGAATGAACAATGTATATTGCATAAACCTTGATAGCTTGATCTCTCAAGACATAACTTGCTTAGCAGCCATGAGCAAGAATAGTTGGCTTTGGCATAGAAGGTCAGAACAGGCAAGCATGGATCTTATATCCAAGCTCTCTAAAAAGAATTTAGTTAAAGGCTTGCCTAACACCAAATATGTCAAAGATAAAGTGTGTGATGCTTGTCAATTAGGAAAACAAATCAAGAAAAGCTTCAAAAAGAAGAAACATATATCAACTAGTAGACCCCTAGAACTCATACACTTAGACTTGTTTGGTCCTAGTAGAACCCAAAGTTTAGGAGGAAAACAATACGCCTTCGTAATCGTTGATGATTACTCAAGATACACATGGGTGTTGTTCCTAACTAACAAAGAAGAAGCTTGCAACTCATTAATCACTTTACGTAAGAAGCTTTAAAATGAGAAAGGGTATAATGTCTCAAATATTAGAAGTGACCAAGGAAGAGAATTTAAGAATCAAAATATTGAAAAATTTTGTAATGAACATGGCATAAATCACAACTTTTCAGCACCTAGAAGCCCACAACAAAATGGAGTTGAGGAAAAGAAAAATAGAACCCTCCAAGAAATGGCAAGAACTATGCTAAATGAAAATGACCTACCTAAATATTTTTGGGCCGAAGCTGTAAATACAACTAGCTATATAATTAATAGGGTTTCCATTAGATCAAACTTAAACAAGAAAGCCTAACATAAATTACTTTCATTTCTTTGGATGTAAGTGTTTCGTTCTAAATAACAAAGACAACTTAGGAAAATTTGATGCTAAATCGGATGAAGGCATTTTCCTAGGATACTCCACAAATAGTAAAGGCTATAGAGTCTACAACAAAAAAACACTCACCATAGTTGAATCAATTCACGTAGAGTTTGATGAATCTAACCCTTTTTCAAGAGAAGTCAAAAATGAAGAAAAAGATGATATGTTCAAAAAGGTGGATGAGATAGAAATCAAGGAAGAAAAGGAAATAAACGAAAAAAAGTCAAAAGATGAACTCATAGAAAATATGGAATTACCAAGAGAATGAAAGTATAAGAAAGATCACCCTCAAGAACAAATTATAGGTAAACCATCTAGAGGTGACTACTAGATCTTCACTAAAGAACCTTTGCAATCATTATGCATTCCTAATGAAAGTATAAGAAAGATCACCCTCAAGAACAAATTATAGGTGAACCATCTAGAGGTGACTACTAGATCTTCACTAAAGAATCTTTGCAATCATTATGCATTCCTATCCCAAATGAACCTAAAGATGTTGAAGGAGCCCTTAAGGATGAATCTTGGATAGTTGCAATGCAAGAAGAATTAAACCAATTTGAAAGAAGCCAAGTATGGAAATTAGTACTCAAACCGGAAAATCATTCGATCATAGGAACTAAATGGGTATTTAGAAATAAAAATGATGAAAATGATATAATCACTAGAAATAAAGTTAGACTTGTAGCAAAGAGGTACAACCAAGAAGAAGGAATAAACTATGATGAAACCTTTGCCCCCATAGCTAAAATGGAAGCTACTAGAATGTTGTTAGCCTATACTTCCTACAAAGAATTTAAGTTATACCAAATGGATGTCAAAAGTGCATTCTTGAATGTATTAATGAAGAGGTATATGTTGCACAACCCCCTGGTTTTGAGGATATTGAAAATCCTAACCATGTATTTAGACTAACTAAGGCTTTGTATGGACTAAAACATGCCCCTAGGGCTTGGTATGAAAGACCTAGTGGATTTCTAATTGAGAAGGGATTTTCAAAAGGAAAAATTGATAGTACCTTGTTCATTAAAAATAAGGAAGATGACATACTTTTAGTTCAAATCTACGTAGATGATATAATATTTGGTGCTACAAATGAACATCGATGTAAAGAATTTGCAAAATGTACGCAAGAAGAATTTGAAATGAGCATGATGGGCGAATTAAACTATTTTCTTGGACTGCAAATTAAACAAGCAAAGAATGGGACTTTTATAAGTCAATCCAAATACATAAAAGAAATGATACAAAAAATTGGTATGAAAAATAGTAAACCCATAGGCACACCTATGAGTACCACCATCAGCCTAGACAAAGATGAAAAAGGAAAATCCGTAGACACAAAGCACTATAGAGGTATGATTGGAAGTCTATTATATCTAACAGTCAGTAGACCCGATATAATGTTTAGTGTGTGTATGTGTGCACGTTTTCAATCAGCACCTAAGGAATCACACCAAATAGCTGTTAAAAGAATCCTAAGATACTTAATAGGCACTATGGACTTAGGACTATAGTACCCTAAAGACACCGGTTTTGAAATGATCAGTTATTCAGATGCGGACTATGCCGGTTGTAAGATAGATAGAAAAAGCACAAGTGACACATGCCACTTAGGAAGATCTTTAGTTTCTTGATTTCCTAAGAAACAAAATTTCGTGGCTTTGTTAACTGCTGAGGCCGAATATGTAGCAGCTAGTAGTTGTTGTGCACAAACTCTTTACATGAAACAACAATTAAGAGATTTCAATTTGAAATACACAACTGTACCAATTAAGTGTGATAATACGAGTGCGATTAACATATCTAAAAATCCTATTTCACACTCAAGAACAAAGCACGTTGACATAAGACACCACTTCCTAAGAGATCATGTTCAAAAAGAAGACATCATTCTAGAATTCATCAATACAAATGATCAATGGGCTGATATCTTAACTAAACCACTCTCAGAAGATAGATTTACAACCATTAAAAGAGAGTTTGGTCTACTACATAGTAGAAAAACAAACTAAAAGGACAAGGCTTAGAGAAAAATCTACAGTTAGCCAACTGACTCTAAGGTCAGCCAACTAACTGAAGTGTTTTTCTTTTGGAACAGAGGCCAGTCAGCCAACTGACTGAGGTAAATCGCCTTGAACCCGAAAGCAGTCAGCCAACTGACACTGAGGTCAGCCTACTGACTGATAGAGCAACCCTAGACTTATTAGTGCTACAAGAATAATTTTATTGTACCTAACAAATGAAAAATGGTAAAAAAAAAAAATCAAAATCAAAATGGTCATTTTATTTTAATTTTAAGTTAAAATTATGTATAAAATGAATGCTTTAATCCACCAAAAACCTAGTTCTAGACATTAAAGTATTCTAACCAAAGGTTGTCAAAACAATTAAAAACTAAAAAAAAAAAAAAAGAGGTGTCCCTAGGAAATAAGCCCAGTTTTGCGAGGATAAGGGGAGAGTCGTCACAATGTACACAGCCTTACCCCTTATTTTATGCAAAGAAGTTGTTTCCTTAGACTTGAACCTGTGACCAACCGGTCAGAACAACCTTCGTTGATCCAAGGCCCACCCTCGTAACAAGTTGTCATTAAAAAAAAAAAAAAACAAGAAAACTAGCAACATAAACAAATGCATTGCCATAATTTGTTTATTTACTATACAAAAAAATAGAAAATTGGAAAACAAAAAAATGATGATAAACAACCCCTTAATGATGGATAAGGCTTCTCATTAAGATCAGTCATTCATAATGACCTCTCTCTTGATCGATGGCGGCCTTTGTCAGTATGCTATTTTTAGTTCTACTACTAGGGCTACAATAAGGATAAAGTAGTTAGTCATGATTAGTCTAGCACACCACTTAGATTCCCTATTCACAGTGTTCTACAAAGCTTTGGAAGGCTTTAAGTGGTATCAAGCAGAGCCAGGGACAAGTGCCCTTGCATATTGATGTTAACTAAAGTTCAAAACTAGATGAGGATTTATGATATAAACTATGAATATTGTAGACAACAGTCTTTGAATAAATTGAGGTAAGAGGACACCCATTATTAGATTCAGTTAGTCAAACCGGGGAGCAAGCAAGTTGCAGTGGAGCTTTGCAAATGTAATACTTTGGTCATTATGAATAATAGGCTGCAAGCCCGTTTATGTTAGTTCATTCTGATGTTTGGGGTCCTAGAAGGGCTATGTCCAAGTTGGGATTCCGATACTTTGTAACCTTTGTCGATGATTATTCAAAATGACTTGGTTATATTTAATAAAAGATCGTTCTAAGTTATTTCATGTATTTTGCGCCTTTTTTCTCAAATAAAGACTGGTTTGGTTTGCTAGTTCAAAAACTTCGAAGTGATAATGCTAAAGAGGATTTTAGTGCACAAATCACTACTTATATGACTCAGTTTGGTATTGTTCATCAATCATCCTATGCCCACACTCTTTAACAAAATGGGGTAGCAACAAGGAAAAATAGACATCTTGAAATTACTCGCACCTTACTTTATCAAATGCATGTACCTAAAGTGTTTTGGAGTGACATTGTACTTACTGCCAAGGTGTTAAAATTTAGATTTCGACTCAAATTTCGAAGCTCCAGAAGAGCGGAAATTTTGATTTAAATGTCAATTTCGATTTCAATTTGGAAAAATAATGGAAATCAGTAGTGACGCATGGAATTCTTTTATGAAGCTTTGGAAATGATTAGTAGACATAATAATGTAAGTTTTAGTACTAATATAATACAAGTAAATACATCTATGTTGTGTATGAGGTGGAGAAGTTGTAATATAATATATGCATCAAACATATTTGTAAGATAATGTACATTAAACATATTTAGTGAATCAGTTAGCACAAATGAAATTCATAAATCATTTAAATATTATTTATTATATAAATAACGATAATTTAGACATGAATGGTTAAACAAAATGTTGTGGTAGGTTTATTTTTTCATATAATTTCAAAAGCACTTGTAATAATCTTTTGTTTCGATAAAAATAAATAAATAATTTAAGAGATAAATTTCACTTCACTCCTAAATCTCTCATTTGAATTCCGAGGAAATTTCAATGCATAGTTCAAATTTTGACAAGTTTCACTAAAATTTCGAGATTTCAATAAATTTCGAATGATTCATTGAGATTTCGATGGACATTATGCAAGACGGAAATCGACTACTATTTTGTTTTTGAGGGTCACAGAAATCAGAAATTTTAAGACCATGCTTACTGCTTATTATCTTATCAACAAAATGTCATCATTTGTTCTTAGTGGGAAAATTCCCTACTCTATTCTCTTTCCTAATTCACCTTTATCTTCTCTTCCTCCTCGTATATTTGGGTGTGTCCTTTGTTCATTAACTAACTCCTGGGGTGGATAAGTTGGATCCTCGTCATAAAAAATGTGTCTTTCTAGGCTACTCATATACTCAAAAAAGGGATATAGTTGTTATAGTCTTGTGTTGCATCACTTTTTTGTTTTTGCCGATGTTACCTTCTTTGAGTCTACACCTTACTACACCCAGTCACTGAATGCTTCTAAGCTCAATGAGTCTCTTCCTTTACCTAATCTTCCAGATTCTATGTTGTGTCCTTGCCAAACCAACCATCTGAGTCTCCATGTAGTTCAAGCCCTTCTCATCGTCTTGATCATCCTAATTTGCAAGTGTATCCACGACGAGCCCTTCTCATCGACTTGGTGCATTTTTGGCCTAAAACGACTCAAAAACGCCTTTCAAATCACTGCTACTGACAAGTCTATGGTTGGTTGTCGTTGGGTTTACACAGTGAAAGTCAATCCTAATGGTTCTGTGGCTCGTTTAAAGGCCAGTCTTGTTGCTAAAGGATACACTCAGGTGTATGGTCTGGATTATTCTAATAATTTTTCTCCAGTTGCAAACTTACTTCAATACATTTGTTCATCACCTTGGCTACTACTTGTCACTAGCCTCTGCATCAGTTAGATGTGAAAATTGCCTTCATGCATGGTGACCTTGAGGAGAAGGTTTATATAGAGCAACCATCTCAGTTTGTTGCTCAGGGGGAGTCAGGCTTAGTGTATCAGCTCAAAAAGGCTCTATATGGTTTAAAACAGTCTCCCAGAGCATGGTTTGATTGTTTTAGTGTTGTAGTGCTTAAGTTTGATCTTCGATAGTGTGATGTGGATAATTTCGTGTTTTATCATCATACTTCATCGGGTAGGATCCTTTTTATTGTTTATGCGGATGATAATGTTATTACAGGTGATGATGATAAAGGTATTCAGAGTCTCAAACTTTTTCTACGAACTAAGTTTCAAACCAAAGATTTAGGACCATTGAAATACTTCTTGGGTGAAGTACCATTGAAATACTTCTTGGGTGAAGTATCTAGATCTAAACCAGTTGATACGCCCATGGATCCTAACAGCAAGTTAATGTTGGATATGGATGATTTGCTACCTAATCCTGGACAATACTGGAGACTTGTTGGAAAATGGAATTATCTCATAGTCACTCGGCCAGATTTATCTTTTGCAACAAGTGTTATGAGTCATTTTCTAGATTCACCGAGGGCAGGTCATTTGGACATAGTAATTCGCATCTTGAGACATCTCAAAGGTGCACCCAAGAGAGGTCTTTTATATCATGATCAAGGTCACACTTATATCCATGGATATATACAGATGCAGATTGGGTTGGATCGCCTTCCGACAAGAGATCCACAACTTGGTACTATATCTTGGTTGGTGGTAATTTGGTTTATTGGAAGAGTAAGAAATAAACTGTGGTGGAAAGGTCAAGTGCCGATCAGAATATACAGCTATGACTCACACTGCTTGTGAACTTTTTTGGTTAAAGAATATGTTGGAAGAATTGGGTATTTCTCATTCTTAGCCTATGAAGTTGATGCGTGACAATCAAGTTGCTCTTCATATTGCCTCCAACCCGGTCTTTTATGAGCGGACAAAGCACATTGAAATTGATTGCCACTTTGTCCGAGAGAAACTTGTGCAAAAGCTCATTACTAGAGCTTATGTGAAGTCGGACATGCAGCTTGCTAGTTTGTTTACCAAAGCATTGGGGGGTGCTCATGTTAAATTCATTTGTAACAAGCTAGAAGCATATGACATTTATGCTCCAGCTTGAGAGAGAGTGTTGGAGGTTATTTAAGTCTTTTAGTATTATTATTATTATGTTAGTATGTTAATTAGTGAGAGTTAGTAAGGGTATTATTGTCATTAGAATGTGTTTAATTTGTATTATAAATAGAGGGAGAGACCTATCTTCAAGTTAGGTCATTCATTTTAATCACATCTTAACAGCTATGTTCAGCTCTTTATCAGGTAGGGTCCCACTCCATTCCAATTTGATAATACATGGCTCACACACTATTCTTTTCTTCATTTGTTAAGGAAATGGATAAACAATTCCTTTGAGGGGTAATTTGGTTTTTGTTTTATGAAGTGATTGAAATGTTTAAGAAGTCTTTAAACAAATGGAACATGGAGGTTTTGGTGATGTGAGGGTTAGGAAGGTTACCATTTTGAACATGATAGAGCCATAGAGGCCATTAATCATTTGGAGGATCAAAGCATTCTTCTAAAGATGAGCACTCTCCATAAGGACACGGCCTTAAGTAGATTGCCTCTTAAGAGTGATCTAGAAGATTTGCTTTTAAGGAGATAGAAGGTTAGATTTGAATGGGTCCACTAAAATAAAAAGGTAGATTGTAATTCTTAAGTTCTTCCACAGTAACAAGTCCCAAATTTCCAATTCTCAATAGTGCTGAGTTGCCTTCTTTTGCTAATGTTTATTATTGTGTACGTCGTGCCTCCTTTTCAGCCTTCATTCCTTACAAAAGGTAGTTCCAACAATCAGTCCGGTGGTATCAAAAAAGGTTCTTGAAGTGGTTTGGGTGATCACGGAGGAAGGGATGGATGTGGTAAGGCTACCCCAGGCAAGTATACTCACTGTGGATCGAGAGTGGGGGATAGTGTTCATTTTATGTGGGTCCTGTTGGTATTTTCATGGTACACCCCCACGAATCGCCAATGCAACCACCACAAATTCCCCCCCATGATGGTTCAATAGTTGAAAAGTTGCATATTATATCTATATCAAAGGATGAGTATTCAAAGCTTCCATTGTATTTAGCATTCAAAGCAAGCATCTCTTCCCATTGTACCCCTTGGTTAGATAGGTAACCTTACAACTTGTCTGTCATCTAGTATCCCTCTTACTAGTCCTTCGTCATAATTTAGCTGTCATTCATCATATGACAAGCACAACCAATTTCTTTTCCGTTCTTGCATAATCTAACAACTTACCAATTTCATTATTCTTGCCAATGGGTTCAACAACATTGGTCAAGGAAATAAGGACACTTAACCTCACCCCCTCTGCCTCTCTCTCTTATTTTCTTTATATTCCTAGACTCCTGTTTGGTCTCATGTCTATTGGAAACATTAAAAATCAATGAATTGTTCAATAACCTTTCTTTCCTCATTCTATTGTTACTTAGAATTTAAAGTGGAAGACCGGCGAAGGACACAAGGCTGGTGTACTTCACTACTTTGAGTCACTGTCTCCTTCTACCTCCTATACTACAATTGCCACATTGCTTCAAATCCATTGTTGCCACGGTCATCCTTCATTGGACAAGCTAAAATAGTTGGTCACTATTTGAGTTAATTGATGACTACTCCAAATGACTTGGCTTTATTTAATAAAGGATCGTTTTGAGTTATTTAATATTTTCCTCAACTTATCAAATATTTTCCAATTACATGGTGCCAACAACATGAATCCCTTTTGCTGCTCTGCTCTATCCATGATACTCTAAACAATTTCAACACAACTCCTAAGACTGATAACATCCATGAGCACTATATGCACATAAATTTGTACCACATAATCCTCATTCTTCCAACTTTCCTCAACTTATCAAAACCTTTTCCATGGTGCCAACAACATGAAACTCTTGCAGTTCTGCTCTATCCATGACTATTTCCACTTAAAGCAGTCTTTGACTTTTCTATTTGTCTATATTGATAACAAGAAAAATTAACATGCTCCCTTCATTCTTAAATTTTAGATGTCACCGCATCATTTCTGTAAACATATGCTTGGTGTCAACTGCCCTGAATAATTTCTTCTTAGATAGCAACACATGCCAGACTTGATGAAACTAATCAACCAGTAAGCTTTAACAAGTGGAATAAAAAGAAAAAATAATTATTCAGTTCAGACACATACTCCCTGGTAGAATCCAACCGCAACTCCAGAATATGTTGTCATGACCATGTTAGCCCGTTCATAGATGTGTGCCAAAGGAAGATATGATATGTAACTACAAAAGAAAAAAAATGTCAAATAATATCAAATGAAACGAGCAATATGGTATAAATACTATAAATGCAGCAATAGTCTCCATGTAATATTAAAAAACCCATTGATACTCACATGTCAGAGGAATTGAATTTAATAGCAAGGCTGGCCCCAGCAACACTTGCAATCAGGTTTCCATGGGATAATACAGCTCCCTTGTCAGGGAGGAAAAAAAATTAATCACTGTAGGAGGTCATCAAATAAATACTAACAGCATAATTTCATCAGCAAACAAAAGTTCATGGGAACTTGGATGATACCTTTGGTGCCCCAGTTGTACCACTTGTATAGCAAATAGTTGCAGTCTCATTTGGTTTCGGTGGACAAAAAGGCTGAATACTACTGCTGCCCTAAAGGAAAACGTTCATATAAAAGAGTTGGAGAATAAGTCTCGTTAAAAAACAGCAAAAAATTCCAAAAACAGACTTTATATATTTAAAAAGAAAAAAGGAGAGAGTAAACAAATCAACAACAAAAATTCCATCCAACAGGTTCTTCAAAAGAACCCAATTTCGACACAAGAAAACCTTGGCAAGAAAGGCCAATTACTGTGAATGCACACCTGATGGGAGATTGCTATAATTTGCGGAGATAATTGTCCCAGTCTAACATGGACACACGTATCAAACATGACAAATGACCAGATATATAATCATTATAAGCATCACAATAATACTCTACTATCAAAAATAAAACAAACAAACAAGGAACAAACCTATGCAAACATAAACATTTGTACGAGAAAGCTGTGGGTGAAAATGGAAAAAATAATGTTTACCCCTTCCTATCAACCATGAACAACATAATGCACTAGACACATGCCACTAGTTCACAATCAAATTACAGTCTATGGAATCTCCCACCAATACCATCCTGCTTCTGTTTAAAGAGTGATTATTGCATAAACTTTCAATATTCATTAGAGTAACATTGCCAGAAAAAACTAAAATAAAATAAGGATTTGCTGTAAGGAAAGAAATCGAAGAACACACAATTACCTGTTTAAGCAATTTGGAATATGAGACAACCTCAATTCCAGCTGTAGATGAGACTGCAAGCAACTGATCATCTACCCCACCAACAACCTGTGTAATAGGAAATGAGAATAAAAGTACTAGGTGAAAACTGGAAAATTGTAGCAGTAACACTTTTAGCTTGTTCAGAATTCAATTAGGAAAGCTGGGTATACTT
The DNA here is from genome assembly GCF_029873635.1 of Malania oleifera. Classification (NCBI taxonomy): domain Eukaryota; kingdom Viridiplantae; phylum Streptophyta; class Magnoliopsida; order Santalales; family Ximeniaceae; genus Malania; species Malania oleifera. The sequence continues at coordinate 13,009,623 of NC_080419.1, forward strand.
TCTTACCACTACTAGTCTTACAGATGGAGTCTCAGACAAAAAGTTCAGCAACTGCAAATTGAAAGCGCAAAGATAACATACATTTTAAAAGCAAATTCTGAATTATATTGCTAAAACTAATTCATAAAATTGAAAGAAACATAATGTGAGACATGAAAATTGACAATCAACAAGGCAGAGCTGGAGTCAATATGGAACTTTATATGATATGGGTAATAGCAGGTAAAGAAACCTGTAACTATTCATTATAGTACAATAAAATAATATGGGTATTAGCAGGTAAAGAAACTTGTAACTATCAAACTAACTCCTGTCATCCTTTATAAGGAAAGAAACAGCCCACAGAGGCTGTATGTATGAAAAAGAAAATCATTTTCATTTTCCCTAAAGTCAATTGGTCGGGAATATTGAATAATTGGGTAAAACGGAAGACCCGACTCAATGATAGGTCTCTCCCTCTATTTATAATATATGTCAAGTACAATAGGAATGACCATAATACCCTTACTAACTCACACTCGTTACTAACTAAACTCTAACAATTAATAATAGTGCTAAATGACTAAATAACCATTAACACACCCCCTCAAGCTGGAGCATATACATCATATGCTCCTAGCTTGTTACAAATGAATTCCACAAAAGCACCTCCCAAGGCTTTAGTCAACAAATCAGCAAGTTGAAACACAGACTTCACATGAGTGGTAGTAATGAGCTTCTGTACAAGTTTCTCTCGAATAAAATGGCGACCAACTTTAATGTGCTTTGTCGCCTCATAGAAGACAGGGTTGGAGGCAAATGAATAGCAACTCGATTATCACGCATCAACTCCATAGGCTGAGAATATGGAAAACCTAGTTCTTTCAACATGTTCTTCAGCCAAACAAGTTCACATGCAGCGTACGCCACAGCCCTATATTCTGACTTAGCACTCGACCTAGCCTCTACAGTTTATTTCTTACTTTTTCAAGACACCAAATTACCACTAACAAATATACAATACCTAATTGCGGATCTTTGGTCAGAAGGTGACCCGACCCAATCTGTATTTGTGTATCCTTGAATATGAGTGTGCCCTCGATCCTGATAAAAGAGACCTCCCCCATGCACCTTTGAGATATCTCAAAATGAGAATTACTGCATCCCAATGACTTATTCTCGAGGAATCGAGAAGTTGACTCACAACACTTGTTGCAAAGGATATATCTAGTCGAGTGACTGTGAGATTATTCAACTTTCCAACAAGTCTCCTGTACCGACCTAGGTTAGCGGTTAGGCAACAAATCACCCATATCTAGCACTAACTTACTATTGGGATCCATGGGTGTACCAACAGGTTTGGATCCCAATAGCCCGGTCTCATGTAAAAGATCAAAAACATACTTTCTTTAAGACAAGACAGTTCCCATACAAGATCTCGATACTTCTATAACCAAAATGTACTTCAATGGTCCCAAGTCCTTGGTTTGAAACTTACTCTGTAGGAAAAGCTTTAGGTCTTGGATGCCTCGATCATCATCACTAGTGATCACAATTTCATCCACATACACAATAAGATAAATCCTGCAAGATGGAGTATGACGATAAAATACAAAGTGATCTACTACACACCAATGAAGGTCAAACTCAGGTACTACAACACTAAAATGGCCAAACCATGCTATTGGAGATTATTTTAATCCATACAATGATTTCTTAAGTCAACAAACTAAGCTTGACTCCCCCTAAGCAAAAACCCTAGTTGGCTGCTCCACATATACCTCCTCATGAAGATCACCATGTAGGAAAGCATTATTCACATCTAACTGATGTAGGGGCTAATGACAAGTGGTGACTAAAGAAATGAACAAACAAACTAAGGAAAGTTTAGTGATTGGAGAGAATACGTTTGAATAATCCAAACCATACACCTGAGTATACCCCTTAGCAACAAGGCAAGCCTTCAAATGAGTCACAGAACCATCAGGATTGACTTTCACATTGTACACCTAGTGACAACCAACCACAAACTTATTAGGAGGAAGAGGTACCAAATCCCAAGTATCATTATCATGTAGTGCACACATCTCTTCAACCATTGCTATCCTCCACCCAAAATGGGATAAGGCTTTAGAAATAGATTTTGGACAAGCAACAGAAGACAGATTACTAAAAAAACAGTAGTAAAAGGGTGACAAGAAATCATAACAAACAAATTAGAGATCGAATGTTAGGTACAAGTGCATTTATCTTTTCGAACAACTATAAGAGGATTAACATCATGAGAAATAAGATCATTCGATGAGGGAACTAGAGGCACAATAATAGAGGCTGGAAAAGGCACTTCCCCCTTGAGTCATTGTGTGCATACCTACAAATTGGGATGATCCAAGGAACGAGAAGGACTCGAACTGGATCAGGATGTAGGAGGATTGGACACAGATACTAGGATTGGTTCTAGAAGGCAAGGCGAGGAAGAGGCTCATTGAAGTCAACAAAACTTAAGGAATCATAGTATGGTGTAGACTCAAAGAAGATGATATCAGCAATGACAAAGAATCAATATAAAGTAGGACTATAACATCAATATCCTTTTTGAGTACAAGAATAGCACAGAAAGATACATAGGATAGCACGAGGATCCAACTTAATTATTCCTAGAGTTAACTGATGGAAAAAAACACAACCAAATATACGAGGAGGAAGGAAAAACAAAAGAGCCTTAGGGAAGATAAATGAAATGAGATTTTACCGCCAAGGACAAAGGATGGCATTTTATTGATGAGGGAGCAAGCTGTGAGCACAACATCACTTCAAAAAACTTTGGAGACATTCATTTGATACAATATGGTACGAGTGACTTCAACAATATGTTTGTTTTTTCTGTTCTGCAACCCCATTTTGTTGTGGAGTATGGGCACAAGGAGACTGATGGATCATACCAGAGCTAGTCATATAAGTACTGAATTGGATACTAAAGTACTCCTTAGCATTATCACTACGAAGTATCCTGACTGGCATATTAAATTGAGTCCTTATTTGGGAACAGAAGGCACAAAAGATATCAAACAACTCAGAATGATCTTTCATTAAATATAACCAAGTCATCCTAGAGTAGTCATCAACAAATGTAACAAAGTACCGAAACCCCAACTTTGATGTGACACGACTAGGACCCCAAATATCAGAATGGACTAGCATGAAAAGACTAACCACTTGTTTGTCAATCCGGGAAGCAAAGGGAACACAATGGTGCTTGCCCAATTCACAAGATTCACACTCAAAATTAGACACATAACTCATTATACGAACTAGCTGTCCCTATCCCCTTAACAGTAGTAGTGGACCCATCAGTACGACTAACCTGAGGTAGATTTTTAGGATCCTGGAGATCAGAAAAGAATTTGGTTGCACCTATTATATGGTCAGTGGCAGTAGAATCAATAACCCAAGAACTAGTAGGAAGGATACCAGATGACATAGAGACTGTAGGATTACCTTTTTGGGCAAAAGATGCTTGTTAAGACAATTGATTGTGGAAACCTTGAATACACCTCTGATATAGTCATGGTGCGCGGTTCACTCAAACAAGTGACTAACAAAGGAACCAAACTTTGGGGATTCGCAAACTCCATCCCAACATTCACAAACTCAAACCAACCACGAACAAGGTGACCCACCATGAACAAGTTACAAATAAACAAGTACAAGGCTGCCATAGCGCCAAGAAACTCAGACGCAGCCCAAGAAAGTGGAACAATTGGAGAGATGAACCACTGAAACTACCATTGAGAAATCACCAACTAACTTACATAACACTGCCACAGCATCACAGAAACAGCTTATGGGCACTGTCACTGCTCCAAGAAAGTCACCAATGACTGTTATTAACACTGAATAACAACTAACAAATTATCATGAGTGCATGGTCACAACAAAGACTGGAACTTTGAGCAAAACACATGTCCAACAGCTTGATATTTTGATGTATGAAAGGAATTAGAACATTGAAGCAAAAAAAGGGGAGATCTTTGGGCAAAAAACATCACGAAAAACTCCAATAACATGTTAATAGAGAGATTGGATCACTGCTAGATAATTTCAGGTCAAAACCATGCCTGAAAGTAGCTTCACAGGCCAGCGCGTGGGGTCAGCCCTGGCAGCCTTCGACCAGCACATGAGGGCGCGTGGGACACTGCCTGGCAATGGCATTTCAATGGGCGGCAGATTGGCATCTGTGGATGACTATGGTGTTGGTTTGGTAACATCTATAGTAGATTTGATGTTCTCGAACTGGCAGTATAGCCCAGAAAATTCCAGCAACTGGTCTGACTTTCTGCTGCTGCTGGGTGTTTTCTAGGGTTATGGTATTGCAGAAAAATCTTCTATGACGATAGACATGCAACGGATTTTGGGTCTTAGGCTTCGGTTTTGATGGTGGTGGTAACAATTAGGGTTTAGGTTTCAGAATCATGCTCTGATACCATGTTGAATAATTGGGTAAAATGGAAGACCTAAACTCGATGATAGGACTCTCCCTCTATTTATAATATATGTCAAGTACAATTGGAATGACCATAATACCCTTACTAACCCACACTTATTACTAACCAAACTCTATAATTAATAATAATGCTAAATGACTAAATAACCATCAACAGGGAACAACCGAGCCACATTAACAGCTAACTTTCTATTAGTTTACCAGAACTATTGGGGTTGACCACATGGATCTTTTTTCTCCATGCAATTCAATTTAAGGCTACTCCTCTTAAATTAAATTTTATTATATACTTTTAACTACATCGGTCTAGAACAAGAAAGGAAAAGAGGATCAAAAGATATCTCCACTGTTGAATCTGTTAAACAATGTATCTCGGCTTTAACGCTCCCCCACATGTGCAGCCTGACAGCACATGGAGAGAGACACAAATAACACTCATGAAATGGAACACAATAATTTTTTTTAAACACCACAAAATAAGAGCAGGAAACAAGACCAAAACCTGGGACCTCCTGGTAACCAGCTCTGGTACCATGTTAAGCAACCACTTTACCTAAAAGCTTAAGAAATTAATGAGGGATTTCTTATGGTCGAGTTGGGGAGAGAGTCAAAGAGATCACCTTTTAGGTTGGGAGACTCTGTGTAGGTCTAAAAGGGAGGGAGGTCTGGTCTTGGTAATTTAGTGTCCAAAAACATTTCTTTGGTGGGGAAATGGTTATGGCGCTTTCCTTTAGAATCTAATTCTCTCTGGCATAATGTAATTCACAGTGAATTTGGTCTACTACAGAATGGGTGGGATGCCAAAGCTGGAGTTAATATTAATCATGTGAGCCCTCGGAAGTTCATAACTCAGATTTATGATTATTTCTTTCCTAAAGTCCAGTACAGCAAATTTGTTTCTGGGAGGACCCTTGAATTGGGGAGATTCTGTTGGTTTTTGCTTTTCTCCATCTTCCTCAAGTCCCTAAGATACCCTTTTTTCTGATTTTTTTTTTTTTTTTTTTACAAGGGGATAGTCTCTCTTGGAATTTCCATTTTGGGAGAACCTCAACAATAGAGAGATTCATGAGTTGGCTTTTTTAACCAGTTTGCTTGATTATTTTTCTTTCATTTGGGGAATGCTAAAAGGGTTTGGAGCTAAGATACTTCTAGGGATTTCTCTTGTAAATCTTTTTTCTCTTATTTGACTCGCAAACCTAATGAGGATCATTTGGGTTTGTACTCTTTGATTTGGAAAGCTAAAGCTCCCTAAAAAAGAAAAGCTTTTATTTAACTGTGGTACTTGATAGAACTAATACTAATGATGTGCTTCAAAAGAGAAGACCTAATAAAGCCCTATCACTGGAATGTATCCTTTATTTGAGTAGTGGGAAGACTTGCTCACACTTGTTTCTTCATTGTTTACTTGGGCTGTCTGGAATAAATTATTTGGTATATGTGGGGAAGCCTGGATTTGTCCCTCCACTTTGAAGGCTTTTTGTTCTATCACATTCAGAGGTTTTGGAAAAGAAAGGATGGGAAAGCCTTGTGGTGTTGCACTATTATGGTTGTTATTTGGTGTGTTTGGTTTGGAGAGAAACACCAGAATTTTCAAAGGGGTGGCGACAGCTAATAATTTGGTTTGGAGTAGAGTGGCTTATCTTGCGTCGTTGTGAGTGTCGGCTAATGGCTGTTTTTGTTCTCTGGGAGACCTGCAGGGGGACAGATTGGCTCTGCTTCATTGACTTGGCTTTAAGATTATGATTATATCCTGATGTAACTTTCTGTTATTGTTGCAAAGGGAGGATTTCTTATGCTCCCATTTTCCTTTCTTTTCCACTTTTTTTTTGTTGTACATTCTTCTCACTTCTAATAAATTTCTTTGTTTATTGAAAAAAAAAAAAGGTTGTGGGCCACTCAAGCTTTAATAGGATCAAAATTTAATTGAATTTCACTTGAGATCACATTTGATCTTTGAGGCCCAGTGAACAACAACAACAAAACTAAGCCTTAGTCCCACTAGGTGGGGTCGGCCAAATGAATCATTTTCCACCAATTTATGCGATCATGGACCATTTCTTTTGATCGATTCAAACAAGGTGTTAAATTTCGATTTCGACTCAAATTTCGAAGCTCCAAAAGTATGGAAATTTCAACTTTGATGTTAATTTTGATTTTGTTTTGAAAAAATAACAGAAATTAGTAGTAAATCATAAAATTCTTTGTGAAACTTTAGAAATGGTTAACAAACATAATAATATAAGTTTTAGGACTAATATATAACAAATTAAATACATCTATGTTTTGTATGAAGTAGAAAAGTTGTAAAATATTATGTGTATCAAACATATTTGTGAGATAATGTACATTAAACATATTTTGTTAATACAAATGAAATTCATAAATTATTTAAATATTATTTATTATACAAATAATGATAATTTAGACATGAATGGTTAAATACAATGTTACTGTAAGTTTATTTTTTCATGTAATTTCAAAAGAACTTGTAATATTTTGTTTCAATGAAATAAATAAAATAAATTAAAAGAGAAATTTCACTACACTCCGAAATCTCTCATTTGAATTTCGACAAAATTTCATTGTATAGTTAAAATTTCGACATGTTTCGCTAAAATTTCGAGATTTCAATAAATTTCGGATGATTCATTGAGATTTCGATGGAAATTATGCAAGATGGAAATTGATCACTATTTCGATTTCAAGGGTGACTGAAATCGGAAATTTCGGCAATTTCGTGGAATTTTAAGACCATGGATTCAAGGATATTAAATCCTTACTCATTATATCTTCCCAAGTTATTTTAGGTCTACCCCTACCCCTTCTACTGCCCCCCACAGAAACTAAGTCACTCTTCCTCACAGATGCACTATGTGGCCTATGTTGCAAGTGTCCATACCATCTGAGTCGTCCCTCCCATATCTTATCTTCTATAGGAGCTACACCTAACTTACCACGAACATGTTCATTCCTTAATTTATCTTTCAATGTTATATCACTCATCCATCTAAGCATTCTCATCTCGGCAACTTTTACTTTTTGGATATTATGTTTCTTCGTCGCCCGACATTCTGATCCATATAGCATAGTCGGTCTTATAGCTGTCCTATAAAACTTCCCTTTCAATTTTAAGGGTATTCTACGATCACAGAGCACACTTGAAGCACTTTTCCATTTTACCCAACCTGCTTTAACTCTATGCATTACATCATCTTCAAATTCTCCTTCAGCTTGCATAATAGATCCAAGGGATCTAAATCTACAAGTACTATTTATTTCTTCATCATCAAGTTTAACTTTGTCTCCAATATTTCTCCTATCATTACTAAAATTAAATTTCATACATCTTGTCTTATTTCTACTTATCCTAAATCCTCTAGATTGCAAAGCTTCTCTCCATAATTCTAACTCAGCCTCTACTCCGTCCTAGTTTCGTCAATTAATACAATATCATCCACAAACAACATATACCATGGAACCTCCTTTTGAATACTTTTAGTCAATTGGTCCATCACTAAAGCAAAAATATAAGGACTCAAAGCAGATCCTTGATGTACACCTATGGTGATTGGAAATTCTCTATTTTCTCCATCTATAGTCCTTACACTAGTCATTACTCCATCATGCATATCCTTAATGACATCCGTATACCTACTACATACACCCTTTTTTTCTAAAACCCACCATAGAACTTCCCTAAGTTTCCTATCATATGCTTTCTCAGGGTCAATAAATATCATATGCAAGTCCCTCTTCTTTTCCCTAAAATTTTCCATTAATCTTCTTAAAAGATAAATAGCTTCTGTAGTAGATCTCCCAGGCATAAAACCAAATTGATTTTCTGAGACCTTCGTTTCTAACCTTAATCTTTGTTCAACCACCCTTTCCCATAGTTTCATTGTATGACTCATAACTTTAATTCCACGATAGTTATTACAATTTTGAATATCACTTTTACTTTTGTATATAGGTATTAAAGTGTTTTTCCTCCATTCATCTGGCATTTTCTTAGTTTTTACAACTGTATTAAATAAATTAGTTAACCATATAATTCTGTTACCACCTAAGCATTTCCAAACTTCAATTGGGATGTTATTTGGTCCCATAACTTTTCTATTTTTCATCTTTTTTAGTGCAAATTTAACTTCGTTAACTCTAATTTTGCGAATAAATCTCATATTTTGTCTTTTCCTCATTTGACAATTCCAAGTTTAAGCCTTCTATTTGATTTTCATTAAACAACTTACTAAAGTAACTTCGACATCTTTCTTTAATGTCTTTGTCCTTAACCAAGACAATATCATCCTCACTTTTTATATATATTACATTTCCTAAGTCCTTACTCTTCCTTTCTTTAACTTTACCAAGTTTACATATATCTCTTTCCCCTTCTTTTGGACCTAATCTATCATACAAACTATTAAATGATTTATATTTAGCTTCACTAACGGCCTTTTTTGTATCTTTTTTTGCCTCCTTATATTTTTCAAAGTTATCTCTATATCTACATTTTTGCCACATTTTATACCAAATTCTTTTTGTCTTTATGATTTTTTGTATATTTTCATCCCACCACCAACTCTCTTTGCTATTCGAGAATCTTCCCCTCGATTCACCTAAAATCTCTTTTGCTATCTTTTTAATAGAGCTAACTAATCTATTCCAAAGAGTATTTGTATCTATCCCATCCTCTATGGTCCAATCTCCATCTTTGATCATTTTATCTTTAAATTTTATTATATTTTCTCCTTTTAGGTTCCATCATCTAGTTTTCTTACGCTGGTTTATTTTATCTTTTTTCTTCCAATTTTTAATACATATATCTAACACTAAGACTCTATGTTGTGTGGTTAGGCTTTCATCTGGAATAACTTTACAATCCTTGCATGATAATTGATCTACCCTCCTAGTTAAAAAAAAGAATCTATTTGACTTCTATTTTGTCCACTTTTAAAGTTTATTAAGTGTTTTTCTCTCTTCTTAAAGTAACTATTCATTATACTAAAATCATATGACATAACGAAGTCTAAGATCATCTCCCCAAACTCATTTTTGTCTCCATATCCATATCCTCATCCTCTCATAATTTTTATTATCTCTTCCAACGTGTCCATTCAGATCTCCTCCTATAAATATTTTCTCAGTCCCTGGTATGCCTTGTATAATACTATCCATATCTTCCCAAAATTGTCTCTTAAGATTTTCTGCTAAACTAACTTAAGGAGCATAAGCACTAATGATATTTATTATCTCTTGTCCTAATACCATCTTGATTTTTATAATTCTATCCCCTACTCTAGTTACATCCACAACGCTATCTTTTAAGTTTTTGTCTATAATAATGCCTACTCCATTCTTATGTTTTTCTTTTCCAGTATACCAAAGTTTAAATCTTGATTTATCAATTTCTCTAACTTTCTCCCCCACCCACTTAGATTCTTGAAGGCAAATTATATAAATTTTTCTTCTGATCATTGTATCCACACTTTCCATGTTTTTACCCGTAAGTGTCCCTATATTCCAAGTTGCTAATCTAATCCTAGTTTCCTGAACTAACGTCTTTACCTGCCCACGTCCAGAATGATGCAGGAACCCTTACATATTTGACACCGTATCCAGGCACTGACAAGGCACGTCACTTTGGGGCGATGACCTAGCCCACCCTAGCCCACTTTTCGCTACACCTGGGTGGTTCAAGTGCAATGCGTCGCTCGTTGGGGACGCCCTGACAAATATTCGGTAAGGATTCATATCATAGTGATCTAACAAATTTTACGCTGACTGTCAGCTACCTAACGGAATCCTCCTCCTTTACTTGGGCTTGGGACCGACTGTGTGTGAAAAAATTGGGACATTAAGTGCATCACAGTGAAAGCAAACAAAATTGGAATGTCCTTCTCCAAGTTTTTATGCCATTTTTAAAGCAAGGAAATTTGGGCTGGTCCATCAATTATCAAATAGGGTCCAAATTTGATCATAAACAACCCATGGAAATGAGGGCTCCATCACATCAAAATAGTTCATACATCAAAAGGCCAATCAGTATTCACAATAATGTCAAAATTTACCCTGGCCCAATAAAAGGGGAAATTTGTAAAATTAACAAATTTGAATTGGAATATCATCCAGATCCTTCAATCTTTCCTAAAAATTCTCTAAACCCAAACATCATTATTCCACAAAATCACCTATGGTCAAGATAAACTTTTTAGGTACATTCTCACTCATCAAGCATCTACCTCTGGAGTTTCTTTTTAACAGGTAAATATATGTTAACCCTAGCCTCCCTTGTGAAGAGTCAGAGGATGAGACACCGGCCAGAAGTCCATGGCCCAACATCTAAATCTTCACTCTTAACAAAGTAAAGACAGAACATCACAAAGTTTCTATTCGCACCCTGAACAAGTTCTCAAAGTTTCTGTAGGAACCAAATCAGTTATCACTTATCACTAATCCCATCCACAATCCAGGAGATACAAGATGCATTATGAATTTTTTTTCATATTGGAAATTGTGTGATACTCATAATTTAGATTTCCAAAACCCAGACAAAATCATCAGACTAAATGTCCAAATCCATATTCACAACTTTAATAAGAAAAATGGAAGTCGGAAAAATGTCTGACTAAGGTTTCCAGCCTAAAGATATTATAAATTTACAACTGCAATCAAATAACGACTAATATAAATGTAATCCACTGCCGAGCTTAATGAATATTCCTTAATGTCAAAGGATGGCATTAAAAGAGCATATTTTATACTCACAGTATTCAATGTTTGTGGCAAACAAAATATAGCTTGTACAACAGCATGATTTACAATATACTTGGCAGCGTCTGGGCCTGCATGGCAAACGGTAATAAATTGTAATACCCACAGGCTTAGCAAAACAAGGTCCACATCCAATTCGACTTCCCTTTAGGGAAACAACAGACCTAGAGTGTCATATAAAGGTACTGATATAAATGAGTATGCAGAGCAGGCATGATCAACAATAAGCCATTCTGGTCTGTTGATGAAGTATAGCCCAACGCAGGATCCCTGTAATAAATAAGCCAGATGAGGTAATCAGAAATTTAAGTGAGAAATGATATCAGAAATTCTGGACATTGTCACTAGACATGCCAATGTCCAAAGCATTGCAAGCCTCTACAAAAAAAAAAGTTAAAAAAGCAAAATAATGCTCAAACATGAGCTTATTATCCACATGACTTACCTTAGTTAGCCTGTGATACATTAGTCCAGAGCCTATTGCTGATCGGGCAGTACCTGCTTCTCCATACGTCATCCATTTGTACCTTTAGTGTAGAAAATTATTTTAAGTGGATAAGAGAATTTTAATAACTCATTTTCGCTCAATTTTAAATGAAAAACTTACTCTCCAATTGTTCCATCGACCTGAATTCGTGAACCCAGATATTTGTGATCTCGGAAAGTCTCAACTGAGTGCCTAATTTGACAAAGGGAAATTAGCTAGTCCAGATTTCTAAGCAAAATAAACACACACACACCCTTCAAATCTGTAGAAATAATATATAGCTTATGTATTAAGAGAGAAGTTCTAATTTATAGAAGACAACACAAGGTGCTCACACAAAATTATCATGCAATGTGCCAATATTGGGATGATCAGGAAATCTACTCACTAGCTTTAATGGGGAGAGTACAGATCTGCCAAGAGAAGTAGATTGCTGTCAGCAATCATGGATCAATAAAGTTTTAACTGAAGCAAAACAGAGAATGCACACCTGTACACGTTCCACTTTCCTGTGTGCAGCTTCTCTGGGAGCACAACACTATACCCCTGATCTGCTTAGAAATCAACAGCAGCATTGACAACGTTAACATGCTTATAACATAATGGGAACATAACACGATAAATGAAACATATGAATGTTTAAGCAGCTAACAGGACCAACACATGCTCATCAACTGATTAAAGCATACACACTTTACTTGTTAGAAGATTTCCATATGAAGAAAAAGAAAATATGATGACCCATGCAAATTTCAAATATAGAACAGCACAAGAAGTATTCATGACTCTGTAACAGAAGAAAGTAACCGACTGCAGAAGAACCATCTACAACATGTTTCCCATCTTTTCCTTTGCCACGTAATGTCAAAAGCCAAAATCTGAAAAGGATACGTGTCTTACTGTTTGCTCAACAGAACACAACCAATCTCAGAATCTTCAAGGAACCAAGACTAACTTCTCTAAAAGCTAGCAATCCCAATTCTTTAACTATAGAGCTAGGAATTCCAGGTTAGAACCCTATTTTTTGCTAGGCCAGCTCAGAAGCCTACAACAACATGCTTCTCAAGAAAACTTTAGGGGTGACAAATAGAGGAAGCTCCAATTTCTGAAGTAAAATTTGTGCAATCGAACAGAGATAGAGGAGATGATGCAAGCAAAAGACAGAGATGAAGCAAAAATCAGACCACTGCAAAGGGTACCATTAGACTATTAGTCCATCAGCCATCTAATGCCAATGTAATCAGCTGCTGTGTATGTCATTTCCTCTTCCCAACAGTACTCTTCATCTTTTGCACACACAAACAAATACTTGGATGCAGACATATGGAAGTCCAGATTTCCTTCTCTTTCTCTACTGACGACATCTCCAGAATAAAATACGGAAGAGTTCTTTCCCATAATTTTTGTTGCGGGCTCATTAAAGCAGCATGAATTTAATGTAGGCAATAAAAGTTACTAGAGAGGATCCAAGTCTTTTTTAATAATATCAATGTTCCTCTACGCGGCTCCAAAATGATTTGTGGTACAGACGTTACAGGATCACCACTCGTATAAAAATTTCAAACAAAAGTGCATTTTGGGTCCCATAAGAAAAAGTTCATAGAAGCAATAAACGGCATCCAAATCACGACCGACCCCATCCATTTTGCCAATAATTATTCCACCAACCCATAAAATCTAACTCATTAAGTATAAGAAGAAAACTTACGACATAATATCAACCAAGAAAACTATCAGATGGCAGCAGACTGACTCAAGAGGAACCCCCACTTACACATGATATTGCACGAAGACCAAAACCAACAATACGAGAATCGCACTCCACCGCTTCCCATACAAACCCTAGCTTAATCGAGCAAACTATAGCTTTCAAATCATCAAAAGCAACACCGATAGACAGCGATACATTCAACACATGATCGAAAGCGTAAAGAAAAGCAAAAAGGGAAAACAAAAGCGCAAGGCGCTAGCAGGAAACAGAAAGGGGAAAGGTCAAAAGGAGATTATCTTACCAGAGACGAACTCACTGGCGGTCCAGTTCAATCGGAGATGCGACAGAGAGTCGCCGGCGGCGGGAAGGATATGGCCGTGGATTGCTTTCAGGCGACGCTGAGCTGCTGAATCCATGATCCGGTGAGCTTCACCCGCATTATCAGCGCTGGCCATTTCAGAGAGAAAAAAATGCAGAATGAGACGGAAGCACGCCGAGAGAGAGAGAGAGAGCGCACGGGGAGGTGTTTGCGGTCATCAACCGTTTTCCATTTACGAATAAAAAATTGAAAAAATTAAAAAGTAGATAAATAATGATGTCAAATGTCAATGTCAGGTTTCCGTATCAGAATAAAGTAATATTATAATAATAATAATAATAATGTCCGGCGGAGTCTTCCGACGGCGAGCAGCCGAATGCGCGACTCTTCTTTGGCCCGAACAAGTGGGATTTCCAATTAAACATTATAATAATTGTGAATCGCAGCTTTTAATTTTCCAATTTTGTTTTATGTCACGTGACACTTGCGGGCGCGGCAGCTGCGCCCAGGATTGACCAATAATAAGATATGACTGCCTCCGTTAATTTCTAAGACATGACTGCCGAAAAGGCATACGACTTTTAATTTTGAACAATCCCAATTGTCAAACATGTTTGGTTTGTTCTTTAGTCATATATAAAGGAGAATTTTTGTCATTAGGAAAAACAAACAATAATTCAAACAAGAAATGCCCCCGGCACAGCTGGGAATTACTGCGAGCCCCTCTTCGTGCAGTCCAATAGAGGGAACCAGTGTCGGTATCCAAGATAAATAGGTGACTATGGTGTTGAATGAAAGAATATTGGAAGGAATGGGAATGATAGAGAAAAGTTGTTTGCAGATGGAAAGGGGCAACTGTGGTAAGATGGCCATGGAAAAGAGGTCATGGGATGATGATGAAACAATCGGTTCAGACGATTTGGGAATCAAAGACTTGACTGAAGGAGTTGATGCTCCAGTTGGGATTGAGTCCAGAGATACTAGTGATGTGGTTGCCATTGCTTGAGCTCAGGAGCCTTTAGCTGAGTTGCAGGAACCTGCAGAGTCGGAGCAACTGCAACAAGAAAATCAGGAGGAGAGGATGGTCTTGAGGAACAACAAAAAGGTGCCCTGGGCTGAATTGTTTGTTAACAACAGGAACCCGGCAAGCTGAGGATCCCTCCTAGTGTTCCCTGTTGACAGTGATGAGGTTCGTATTCCAGCCTCAGAACTAATTGATTCGAGGGGGATTGCGAACATGCATTTGGTAGGTTACTTTACAGGGAAATTTCCAGGTAGAGCGGCCTTTAACTCTCTAATGAGGACATGGAAAGTTCCAGTGGAAACAATGCAACACAATAGGGGTTGGATAATTTTCAAATTTCAGAGAGAGGAGGATCTCTGTAACGTCCTTAAGAATGGCCCCTACATTATATATGGAATAACTCTGATCCTAAAGCAGATGCCAAGATTTTTTCAATTTGACCCGAAGCAGAGAACTACTCTTCCTGTTTTTTCAATTTGACCCGGAGCAGAGAACAACTCTTCCAGTTTGGGTGCAACTGAAAAACTTGCCCCTTGAAATATAAACTCCTGCTGCAATTGGAAGGGTTTGCTCTGCAATTGGAAAGCCAATGCATATGGACAAACTCACCACCAACAAGGATAGGCCCTCGTATGCCAGAGTCGTATGCCAGAGCCCTTGTGGAAATTGATGTTTCGAAGGAGGTGAAACATAGGATCAAAGTGTGGTTACTAGATGACATATAGATTGTATAGGAGGTGTGTTATGAGAACCTGTCAAGATTCTGCAAATACTGTAAGTCGGTTGACCACTTGGAGAATTATTGCACAGTAAAAAAGGAAAGAAAAGGGATTGTTGAAGGGAGGAGTAAAAAGAATGAGAAGAATAAGCTCGAAGGACTGGCTGGTAAGTCTGTGAAACCTGTAGAAGGGAGTCCTGAGGAAGGCCCTGGTTCTACACCCATTATAGTCTAGGACAAGTGGCCTACAATTCAGGGAAGGAAGGATCAATCAGAGAGCTCTGGTGTTGTTCTCTGCCCTCAAATTCTTCAACATGTGGGTTTCTTGCTCGCTACTTTTGAACAGCATCATACACAAGGGACTACAAAATAAATCTCTGTTACTCACACACACAACTCAGAGCTTGTGCTTGCTATGTAGGATCCATAAAAGCTTTGGTTGAGTGGCTAAGTTTCGGATCTGTCATATGTTAGACTTTGTTGATGGTCATCTGCACTTTGCTAGTTTGAGACTTGTTTGACTCTTATGCTTAGAGGAAAATTGTTAGTAACCTTAAAGAACTGCTAATGGGTTGTTGTCATCAAAACAAGGCTAGAATGAAAGCCCTTAGCCCCGAGGTCTAATGCATATTTCTCTCTCTCTCTCTCTCTCTCTCTCTCTCTCTCTCTCTCTCTCTCTCTCTCTCTCTCTCTCTCTCTCTCTCTCTCTCTCTCTCTCTAAATCGGCACCCCTCACTCTCTATCTACTATTCTTCATCGTTCGTCGCCCAAATCGACGATCGGAAGTTACCACGAGGATTTGAGGGAAATTCTCTACAAGTCTAGCAGAGTGGATTCTTGAGCAGGGTCTTTTCAAGCATCACCCCAAAGTTGAGGTAAGGGTAGAAATGAGTTATTTATTTAATTGATTAAAAAGGGGTGTATAGGTATAGGGATGGTTAATGATTGATGTTCTGGGGAAATGTGTTTTCAGGGTTTTGGAGTCGTATCGCTGTAGAGTGGGCTATAGGAGTGTTGTAGGAATTTTCTCTCAGTAAACAGGTAAAGGGATTAAGTTAAGTCAAGAGTTTTATTAAAGTTGAACCGATTCAAATGTTATATATGTATATTTATGTTTTCAGTTTTTATTTTGAAAACCAACCGTTCAAAATGAACGTTTCAATCCTAGGATATATGATATAGTATTTTGAGTAAAAATGAATGGTGGAAAGTTGGTTTTACATTATAAACTAAATATAATGTGTTTCTCGGTTGCCTATGAGCTAGGTTTAAAATACTGAAAATATGTGGCAAGTGATTGATTTTATGGTTTATCGGGAAACCGAATTTAGGAATGATTGTGAAATATACTGGAACTATTTGCGAAATACTAGAACTGTTTGTGAAAATGCATGGATTTGATATAGCGGTTGTGAGCCGAGTTTTATATGACGGCCGAGGGCCGGAATTTAATATAGCGGCTTTGAGCCGAGTTCTAAATGATGGCCGAGGGCCAGGATTATGTTCAGTGATTATGAGCCGAGATGCATATAACAATCGGGGGCCGAGTTTTATAATATGACAGATTTTTATACGTAATGAGTTTGAAATACAATTTTTATTACTTAAACTGCATGATATGCTTTAGGAATCCTGAGGACCAATTATGTCATAAGCACGGTATCGTTGCTAGAGATTCAGTATTTGACCATGTGCGCCCACACTGTTCTAGATAGAAGTATAGGGTGGTCTTAGCCGATTGGCCTTAGTAGAGGGTGTACCTTCCCTGACAGTCCAGACCAGGAAGTGGTAAAGCAATCGGACCCATAAGCAAGTTGCGGATGCCTGTAGTCAGAGTTAGCAGCAGATGAATAATTTGACTTTGTCTAGGTTGATCCCCCAGGGCTTAGTCCAGCCTTCGAGCTACACAACTCGTACCCTAGGGGAAGTAAATGGTGTTTAGTCTCAGGGAATGTCTTTTATACATATCTGTAGATTTATGTAAATGATGTTATTTATTTACTTAATTGTTTATACCATGGAAATAAGATGAATATTTTCAATTATGTAAAGTAAGTACAATGTAAAATAGGTATTTTCGGTTAAATGGAGGATGGATGATTTCTGTAAACACTAAATGCATGTTGATCACACACTGATATTAACTTAATATTTCTTACTAAGAAGTGTCTTACCCCAATATACAAATTATCTTTTCAAGACCATCTCGAGGTCAAGTTTAGCGAACTCCGAGGCGGGTTGATAGCCAGTTAGTTTTTGTGAGTGTCAATAAGAACTCTTCTGTATATAAGTTGGGTTTGAAGCCCTGAATATGTAACACCCTAAATATGTAACATGGGTGCATGGAATGAGTTGTTTTTGTTGTACTGTGTTAATGGGTTGTAATATGGATAATTGGAGACTATTGTGTATAAAGGTACTTAGAACTCTGGTAATGGATTATGGAGGATATTATATTTATTTTCGCTGCATTTATATTACTGATTATGGTATCAGGTACACAGATGTCACTAAAGTAGCACCCCGGGCCTACGTGGCGGGTCGGAGCGTTACGAGATCAGAATGGATTTGGAGAGACTCGGGGTGGAGCTTGTAAAAGGTAATCATCAGGCGTTTACAGCTAATTTGGTTGTACAACCCATAATACAGGAAAGAATTAAAGCTGCTCAGGTGAAAGATATGGAGTTAATGAAGATTATGGATAAGGTGTGGAGTGGTCAGGAGGCGGAGTTCAATATTTCAGATGACGGAGCTTTGAGGTTTCGTACCAGACTTTATGTGCCAGCTGATGCTGAAATTAAGAAAGTTATTCTGGAAGAAGCGCTCGATCTCTGTATACTGTACACCTTGGTAGCACTAAAATGGACGGGGATCTTCAAGAATCTTTTTGGTGGAACAATATGAAAAAAGAGATCGCTGAATTTGTGAATCAGTATTTGACGTGCCAACAAGTGAAAGATGAGCATCAGAGACCAACGAGATCATTGCAACCACTTCATATTCTTGAATGGAAGTGGGAGCACATTACAATGAAAGTGGGTAGTTGTAGATTGACTGGCGAAGATTGCCCACTTCTTGCCTATCAGGGTTAACTACTCCATGAGTAGACTAGCATAGTTGTACATTCAGAAGATAGTTAGATTACATGGCGTACCAATGTCCATAGTATCGAACCGAGACCCACGGTTCACATCTCGTTTCTAGAAGAATTTGCAAGGAGCCAGATGAAGAGGACGATACAGATACTGGAGGATATGCTACGAGCATGCGTGCTGGACTTTGGTGGCAGTTGGACCGAGTTTATACCACTAGTCGAGTTTACTTATAATAACAACTATCAGACCAGCATTGAGAAGACATCATATGAGGCGTTATATGGCAGGAGGTGCTGATCCCCGTTGTATTGGGAAGAGATTGGGGAAAGACAAATTTTGGGGTTAGAGCTAATATAGCAAACTCATGATAAAGTCATACTTATCAAAGATAGGATCAGAACAACGAGTTGGCAGAAAAGCTATGCAGACACTCGCCGACGAGAGTTAGAGTTTGACGTAGGGGATCATGTATTTTTGAAACTTACCCCGATGAAAGGGGTGATGAGGTTTGGGAGGAAGGGTAAGTTGAGTCCTAGGTACATTGGACCATTCGAGATACTTGAAAGAGTGAATCTAGTTGCCTACATGTTAGCCTTACCGCCAATTCTATCTAGAATTCATGACGTATTTCACATTTCCTTGTTGAGGAAATATGTTCCAGATCCCTTCCATGTGATCAGTTATAAGGCACTGGAGGTTAGGGATACTCTGACATATGAAGAAGTGTCAATGCAGATTTTGGATCGGAAAGAGTAGGAACTCCACACCAAAAAATTCCACTAGTAAAAGTTTTATGGCACAATCATGCAGTCAAGGAAGTTTCGTGGGAATTGGAGGATCAGATGCACCAGAAATATCCACATCTATTTAGTGGATCCACATCTATTTAGTGGAGCTCAGAGCTAAGCTAGTAAGTAAAAGTAGATAATAAGGTATGTATTTTGATTTGTATAGTGTAGTGTAGGATAAATAGTATTTTGGTTTTAGGATATGAACGGTTTTGGGAGGATTTTCTTTGAATGGTTGTAATCTCCCAGAACTCTTTCTTGTAACCACGGTATTCCTCCGCCATAAGTGAGAGTAATTAATAAAATTGCGATGTTTTTCCTTAAGAATGGAAATGTGATAGACAGCAAATTTCTAGGACGAGATTTTATAAGAATGGGAGAATGTAAAGATCCGGAAAATTGAAATGATAAGAAAAATAGAAGAAAAGAAGAAAATGGTTTGGTGAGTAGAAAACCAGCGATGATTTTTTGGAGTAGTAAGAAAACCATTGACGGTTTTGTATTTACCGCAGGTTGGTTACAGGTAAAATGGTAAAAAGGGGCAGGTTAAAACCCAAACGGTCGCCGATTTGGTGAGGGGTGCAGAAAACCATTGATGGTTTTCTCGGCAGTGTTGAAATTAAAGAACCACAAGCCGTTTTGTTAAATCAAAAAAAATCACTCTCTCTCTAAACCCTGTGACCCTAACCCCTTCTCTCTTCATTTTCGCTCCGATTATAGCCCGTTTTGATGATTCGAAGCAGCCACGAGGTTCGTAGGGTGTTTCTGTGCAAATTAACCGAAGCGGATTGTTGAGTTAGAGTTCCGGGGCACCACTCCAAAACCAAGGTAAGTAAAGTATTTTAGGGTTTAATTGTTAATGTGGAGTATATGGGGCCTAGGAAATGCTAAATAGGAAATATTTTGGGGATTGAGTTGATTAATTTTGGGAAAATGTAATTTCAGTGTTTTGAACTTCGAACGTTATGGGGCATGGATTTAATATTATTTTGTCAGCAAAATATATTTTCCTAAGCTAGATAATTTATTATAGAGTAGTACTCACTTGTGCATGGCATGAGTATAAATTTTACTATAAATAATAGAATGTTAGAATATTTTATGAATTCACAGGGCAAACATGATTTGATAATAGATTTTAGAAAAATTATAAGCAGTACAAAAATTATGATATTTTCAGTACACTGTGATTATACAGCTGGCACAGATGTCGTGATTATTCAGTCGGCCCAGATGTTGTGAACAGATATATATATATATATATATATCAGTTTATTTAGAAATTTTGATATGACAAATTTAATGTAGAAATATGAAATGAGACATGTTTCAATTATTTATTATATGAAATGTACTATATGATATCAGAATCCGTGATGGAATAGGTTTGTTATGAGCACGGTCCTGTAACTAGCTAGTCAGATCAGATAGTGTAACCCCTGTGAGCGACCCGAGAAGTGTTGCGGAGAGTAGGATGGGCGGACCAGGTTGATGTTAGCTTATAGTACAACCACACTATTCAAAAAGTGTTGGGCTAGAGGTCAATTAGCCCCGAAGTGTTGCGGAGAGTAGGATACCCACTGTGTGCCAACCCAAGAAGTGTTGCGGAAAGCAGGATGGGCGGACCAGCTAGGGTGGGCAATTGTGTATAGTTATGTCATGTTTGACTTAACCTGGTAGGCCAGCCAGAGTTAAGTCCAGCCCATAGGCCGCACAACTCGAATCATGCGGGGTTAATTTATGATATGCAACTATCCATCCAAGGCATAATTTCAGTAATATACAAATATAGCAAATATTTTATATGTATACAGAAATTTAGTACGATATAGTATGTTAAGTTGATTTACGATTTATTCAAAATAATACATAACAATATATTATGTTATGTACAGATTTTCCTTACTTATCAGATACAGTTGATCACGAACAATATATGTTTATAACACAATAATACTCATGTTACCACACATTGATATTAGTCTATTTCCCTTACAGAGAGGTGTCTCACCTAGCAATACAAATATTTCAGGAAACCCTGATATACGAGCGGACTGAGCTTCCAGATAGAGGAGGCTGATAGTACTACCCTGGCTGAAGGGTAAGTAGTTGGGTTGAAATCAGGATGGATTTTTGGGGATATGAACCCAGGGTATTTATAGTTCTTTTTGGGATGTATATGTGTATTTTGGTTATAGTAAAACTCTAGTATTGTATATAAGGTTGAATAAATCATGGTTTCCGCTGCATAGTTGTCATGTATGTATAGACAAGTATATCCCCAATACCCTTTTGGGTCTGGGTTGACTTTGATTATGTTTTTTTGGTATCAGAGTTTATTATTATGGAGTGGAAGACAAGGATGTCAGGAGAGTGCCGGGGAGAAGAAGTTTCATGGCCATTGGGATAGGATTTCGCTGGCGAGGAAAAATTTCATGGCCGTCGGCTTAGAAGAAGATAAGTGAAGCTGATGAGGCCCTTTAATTTTTCAAAGATTCACCGAGAGTGCTGGGCGGCAGCAAGGAGGAGGGTATGTGAGCTGCGGGAAATTGGAGGGGTCATGAGCTGTTGAAAATGGAGCTAAGGACAACAGCTGCTTTGCTGTAAATTGGTGTTTAGAGAAGAAGCGGCCATTGGTAAAGGGAAAAAGCTGTTTCTCGACGACGAGAATAAGAGCAACAAAAGAAGAAATTGTTTTCCTTTTGTCAATTTTAGGAATCGACAGGCTCTGATACCATAATGAAGAAATTAATCTGGTATTTTTATTACTTAATGATACAAGCTATACATTGCTTTTTATACATGCTTAGGAGTGAATGCTGATATATACACAGTAAATGTAGCGTAATTGCAATCAAGCCTCAATTCCAAGACTCAATGAGAGAATTGAGGCTTGATTGGAGGAGCGATTGATGGCTTGACCGGAGGAGCAACGATAGGTGTGGTAGCTATTGACTTATCAATGCCCAGTGTACATTGTACATATCCATTTGATCAATATATTTACACTTTACTGATAAAAAAAAAAAAAATACCCCCGACACAGGCTCAGGTGGTAAGGATGGAAGCCAGATAGCCTTGAAAGAGAAATACATTTGGGGTTCGAACCCTGCCAGTTGAGTGCATATCTGTGATTTACATCTTACGCAGGTGGATGACATTGTCGGCGTAGGCGGGGTTTGGTACTACACCGGGGGTTCCAATTAGGCTCGTCAGTGGCTGGAGTCCCTCGTTAAAAAAAAAAAAAAGATTTGTTTGTGCATTTTTGTCATGGTAGTGGGAAATTAGGATAATAAATTTAATAATAATTTGTATAATTTTGAAGCGTGAAAGATTGTTGTCATTAAAGTGATAATTACTTCGGCTTCAATTGAATTTATCGCATAAAGAATAGTTAATTCACTTTTAAGATATGACAAAATAATTAGAAATCTACATAGAGTAATCCTAAAAATTTATTTACAGAACTTCTCCTAAAATAAAGTGTTTAATTATGATAATCTGATAAAATAATATCAAATATTTTATTTTCTCTTATATTTTCCAAACGATATAGGAGAGAAACCACATTTCTCTATTTTCTTTCCTTTATAGTTATACAGATGATATAAGAAAAAAATATTCCGTTCTCTTTTCTTTTATTTTTTATGAAAGAAATCATTATCATTTATTTTTATTTCTCTCCTATTTATCCCAACAAAGTGTAAGCCCCACTATGTGAGTGTAGACATAAACAAAATTTGCAATGCAAAAAAGAAAAAAAAAATTAGTCAGACTCAAATTAATAAAAAATTTAACATGGGTTTTATGAATGGTGGGCTTAACAAAGAGTCGTGGGTTTAACAAATTAAAATATGGTTAGCTAGCATATTAGCCTAGTTTACGTACATAAGGACACATAGCAAGACATTGGGGGCCATGAAATTAAACCCTACCCTACTCTTGGCCTATAAAAACCTTAGTTGGCTTCTTAGATGGGGATCCCCAAGACGAAAAAAGAAGGGAGAGTTAGAACTTCACTTGAAAAGAGAAATACAAACACCTAATCAAGGATCAAGCTTTCATTCTTCGATAATCTCGGCAATTGAAGAATACTCAAATTATAGTCAATATCAAATGATCGATTTTTCTTCCAAACATCCATAGCTGTCGTGATTAGGCTCACATTCACGAAGATTGGATACAAATCCATCTTTCCAATGAATTGTCAACTTCATCAAATCAATTGATCTTGTTAAATTGATCTAAGATTAAACAAACTAAACTTCCCTAAATTATCAAATTGATCTTTTGAAAGTGTAACGACAAAATCCATACCTTGAAATTAAGGCAAACGAATTTTTGTACAAATATTTCATTTTTTGAAATAATAAGTATAATATCTCTATGGATATTATAATGAAGAGTAAGAATTCCTTTGATTCGATCTCCTTCAAAGTAGATTTGTTGATTTGAGAATTTGAGGAGCGTGTCTTCGAATCAAATGGTGAGAATCTTCTAGACAACAAATTTAATTATGTCGGAAGATAGGTTTGTATCCAATTTTTTTGGGTGCAAGTTTGATCACGAATGATGGATGTTTGAGCTAGGAGTGAATTAGCCAAAGACAATCCAAAATATGTCGATATATCTTTTGTAACGACTTGACAATAAAATAGAATCTTTTTCCCTAGTTTTAGATCCAATCATTAACCTAAACAACGGAAGGCTAATCATATAAAATAAATCCACACATAATACAATACTAGAGTGTCAAATCAACCCACGATATACAATCATCACTGTTCTCTCGAAACTATCCTTACTGATACCAAGGGTTTACAAAAACATGTCACCCAAAAATACTCACTCTCAAACAGGGCAGTACAATAGCCCATCTACTTGCGAGCCTACTCCGCTCACCTAGCTGGTTCACCTGAAAAACAATTCAACACTGGGATGAGCCAACGCTCAGTAAGACGAAACATGTTATTACTAGTGTGTGGCCACTGAGCTATAGTTTGGTAAAAATAATCTGATTTAATAATAGTATGAATAATTGAATCTGAAAATACTGATATTACATAACGTATAATAAAACTATTAACTATATAACTTAACATATCAATCTGTATGAAATTACTTTTCATATTAATACTACTATTCTTGAAAGTCTGATAGTACTCATAATATCTGAGAAATTTCCCTGGATGGCTGTATGTCATGATTTAACCCATCATGACAGGGTTATGCAGCCCGAAGGCGGGACCTATCCTAGCTGGCCTACCAAGGTAAGTCAATTGAACTCTGACAGTCTGATCGCCCCCCTCAATTCATATCTGATGGAGAGCTAGTCTCGACGTGGGCACGATCGACCTTATACCACTTACAATCTGACTAAAGTGGTTGCACTCTGAACTGAATGTCTGTAGCTGCGGTACCGTGCTCTACTGAATCTGATCCATCAGGGTCTGATACTATATAGGTAGCTGATATCTTTAACATACCGTTTTACCATGATTTCTGAAATAACCAATACCCATAGAATTTATCTTAAAATCTAAATTAACTGACTGAAAATCTGATTTCTGTATAATTGAACTGTTACCTGTATAACTAAATATTGGGGCATTATGGTACTGAAAAATTGATTATTCTGAAATTACTGAAAATATATTTTCTGAGTATACTGTACATTGAAAGTCCTTTATTCTATAAACGTGTAAATATCATGGTATTTCTGTTCATAAACTGTAAACATGGTATTCATGGTTTATGTAAATATGGTACTATACTCTAATCAACCCAAGCCACACTAATAAATATTATTATAATCAGGCTCTGAAAACCGTATATATAATTTGAATAATAACTTGATAACAACCTATATTTTGTACTGAAATCATAATGAAGTTTCCTAGCATAGCATGTTCCCCTTACCTGACTATTGAAAAGCCCCTATGGCAACACCTGTAGGGCTTCTTACTCAACACCTTGAAAATAATATACGCCAGAATAGAATATCATTATTTCTTTGTCTCCATCATTTCCTACAACTGTCAAAAAGCCAAAAATTGACTAAAAGGCCTTACCCTGATTCTGGGGAGAAATTCGAATTGATCCCACCAACGATCCACTCCAACAAACTTGAAGAGAACTTTGCCAGGAGCGTCGTGGTGGCCTCAGATCGTCGATCCGGTGAACGACGAGGCCAAAATCGAAGAGAGATGGAGGAGAGACCGTAGGAGAGAGAGTGGGGAAGGTTTGCGTTGAATTTCTGCGATTAAAACCAAGTTTAGGGCTATTTATATTGCGGCCTTTGTCAACGAGCCACGTCATCTCATCGAGAAGGTCCAAAAGCAGGTTTGTCAACGAAATTCAGAATTAAAAAAAAACAGCCGCTCGGTATTTTCTTGTCGACAAAATGCTTCCTCGTCGACGAGGTCTTCATGTACCCTCATCGATGAATCCCCTGTATTCGTCGACGAGACCTTAGGAAAATTCTTGGGTTATTACATTCCAAAATGTAACGTCGTCGACAAAGTCGGCTACCTCCTTCTGTTACTGTTTCCATTCCCCTCCCTCTTTATTATTTAAATACCATTATTCTTCGGGTTGTTACATCTTTACTGTAGAATTTGCTAATGAACGGAGATTCGATCAAGGTATGACTTCTCTCTTCATTCTTCTTTTTGTGTTTCCTTTCTCTTTAAGTTCCTTAAGAAATGTTGTAGAAGGTTTTTATAGAAAAAAACTAAAATTGGATGAGTCTATTGAGAATAATTACTCTAAAATTTATGAGTCCATTAAGAATAATTAGTCTAAAATTTATTTAATTTTGACCAATCAAATTAATTGTAGACATTTATATATTTGCTTAAATATCTACAAGTAATTACAATGATTGGTCATAATTAAATTTATTTTGACTAATTGAATTAAATATAAAAATATACCATAAAACTCACTCAAAAACAACCTCGAGCTCTCTAATCAACAGTCTAATTGATCCAAGATCAAATAAACCCAATTTTTACAGATTGTCAAATTGATCTTTCAAAAGGCTCATCATCATCTTTGAGAACATGCTCCTCGAACCCTCGGATCAATATATTTTGAAGCATGAAATGTTACTATTTTTAAAGTGATAACTTTTTTCGTTTCAAATGAGTTTGCTGCATAAAGAATAGTCAATTTATCTTCTTGATACAGCAAAATAATTGGAAATTTACATATTCAATCCTAAATATTTATCAATAGATATTCTCTTGAAATACAATGTTTGATTATGGAAAACTGAGATGAAAAGAGAGATGAAAAAAACTTATATTACAATCTAAGTTGGGGATTGTTGGAATTTTATGGATTGTAATATAAAGGTTAATGAAAAAACTTGTCTCACATCCAAAGCTTGAAAGATTCAAAATGGGTTTATAAAGCATTTTCCATCTTACTCGATAAAATTGAATTTAAATTGAACTTAATAATTATATATATAATAACACCTAAAAGAGACTGTAACGATCCGAAAATTTTCGTTCAATTTCTCTGATACCACTTGTAATGACCTGAATTTTTCATATAACGGAAGACCTTAATAATCAATTACCAGAGTACTAAATCATCTCAATATAATAATATCATCTATGACGTCACAAATTACATCCCTACCACTCAGAAACATTAAAACATAATAAAATAATACAATTCTAGATAAGACCTTCTATTCCACCCACACTACTGCTGCGTTACTCTGATTAATCCTATCCTCCACGTGAATTTGTAAAATATTAATGTTTTCATGGGGTGAGACACCTCTTAGTAAGTGGGGATTAATTATTATCAATGTGTGGTAGGTGAGTTGTCATGTAACAAGATATAACAATTTATTAACACACTTTTACTGTAATATCATTAGTACTGTACTCACATTTATATACATATATATGTGATAATACATATTTCCATTTCAAACGTATTTTAACTCGCCAAATGCTTTATTCTCATAAATCTATATACATGACTGTATAACTGTAGCTTGGTATAAAATCATTGTTGGCCTTACAAGGCTTAACCTCTTGTTTTGATGATAACAAATGAAGAAAAGGTTTGATGATATTGTGTGTTCAAGTTGATGATATTGCGTGTTCAAGTAATAATGTTTTTCAGGCAACTTAAAAGTATGAGATATATCTTGAAGAGATCAAAAAGGGAGGCTCAAAAGACATTTGAAGATGGATTGAACTTAAAGCTTCAAGAGAGTCATGAAGTTTCAAAGAACAAGAAATGTTTGTTTTGTTAGGAAATCTTCATGTAAGTACTTCAAAGTTAAAAATATCATCATGAATGAAATGAAGCTCATTAGGGGATAAATATGGACTTAAAGATCTTATTTTAATATCCCAAGAAAATGTTTTTCAAGAGTAAGAAAGCAAAGAAACCAAAAATCTTTGAAAAAGAAAAAATGAAAATAGTTGTGAACTGCTCAAGCGACCGAGGTTAAAACCTCAAGCAACCGAAGATTTTTTCTAAAGAAAATAAAGCAGGCAGTGTACCTTTAGGCACCTGACCTGAATCTTCAGGCTCCTAAACGTACCTTATTCTACTGAGGTTGGACTTCAGGCGACCGAAGTACGGCAACGAGAAGATCTTTTAATCTTCTCATATTTTAAAATATAGCCGTTTGAGTTTCAAACTTTCTAAAAATTTGGGAAACTCTCTAAGGAAACTTTTGCAACATGGAAACAAGTTTGAAAGCCTATAAATACATGGTTTTACAAATCAAAATTACACCAAGCAATTGAAAATTCTTTCAAGATATCTTTTACTTAAAGCTCTTGCTATTTTGTTTCTAAAGTTCTGAATTGCTGCAAAATTTATGATAAATCTCTGAGTTTTTACAACTTCTCTAAAGCATTCGATTTAAGTTCTTGATCCACATCAAAGAGAAGTAATCCGGTGATATTCACATAGAGCTTCTTACTTCATTCTTTTGATATTTTGATTTTAGAGTATATTAGTTTCTAATGTGTACTAATCAGCTCTTTGTGTGAGCATTATTTGTACGCATCTATTTGAATTATTTCTTGTGGATTGATGATTCCAAGGATTGTTTGGATCGTTGACTAAGCAAAGGGACATTGTTTAGAGAGGCGGGCTCTAGCCTATATAAGGAGTGACTGGACGAGGGATATCGTTTGGAGAAGGCGGGCTCTAGCCTTAACCAAGGAGTTCTGTAAAGGTATTGTTCCACCCGTTAAAGGAACAAGTTTAGTAAATCCTTTGGTGGTTTTCCAAAGGCGAGGACGTAGGCTGGGTATAAGCCAAACCTCGTAAAAATCTCCGTCTCATTCTCTCTTTCCCTTACTCTTTATTTTCAGCATATTTAAATTACGTGGATGGTTTAAAGTTGAAAATCATATAAACTACATATATTTGGAAATCAAACAAACTTAAAGTTTAATTTTTGATTTGGGTTGCGGAAACCGAAAGGGAGTATGTTGGTTACACCATATCTTGCGGAAACCTTACGGGAGTACGTTACTTGGTTAACATCCTAAAGATAAATTTACCAAATAGTTTATTTGAGTTCTAAATATTTGGAAAGAGTGATTTGATTCATCTATACAGGGCTTTACATCAACAAGCATAAATTCTCATTCAACTATAGGGCTTACAAATTCATAATCACAGGGCTTATATAAACAAACAAACTATCTCAAGATCTTATATTACCAAAGTGCTGAATACTTTATATCTTGGTTTGGTTGTTTGTTGTTTGACTTGCACTTGGAAAATAAATTGATTGTTTGGTTTGAAGATTGTGTTTAATTGATTGGTTGTTTAATAAAGTTGATTGATTGGTGAAATTAAACAAACAAGTTAAAGAATTGTTTAAGTATTTAAAGAAGTTAAGGATTCTTAAAAGAAGTTAAAAGAAAGTTTTAAAAACCAATTCACCCCCCCTTTTGGGAAGTTATTCCTAATTTCAATCATATTTCTGTATGTATTCATAACTTAGTACAGATTCACATTTCTGTATAAATAATCATAACTCTATACTAATCTGCTATACAAATCCTCATGCTTACCTATATACGAGGAGGATAACCTCATGCTGGTCCATATACAAGGAGGGATTCTGCTATACTCATCATCATGTTGACCTGTATATGAGGAGGATAACCTCATATTGGCTCGTATACAGGAAGGGACTATACTCTATACTCATAAAACTATCATATCGTAATACTGTATGGAACTGTCATATCATAGCTTTATAATATTCTGTCATACACATCCTCATGCTGACCTATATATGAGAAGGATAACCTCATACTGGCCTGTATATAGGGAGGGACTCTACTATACACATCCTCATGCTAACCTGTATGCGAGAAGGATAACCTTATACTAGTCCGTATACAGGAAGGGAATCTGCTATACACATCCTCATGTTGACCTGTATACGAGAAGGATAATTTCATGCTTGCCCGTATACAAGGAGGAAATCTACTATACACATCCTCATGCTGACCTATATACGAGAAGGATAACCTCATGCTGGCTTGTATACAGGGAGGGACTCTACTATACACAACCCCATGTTGACCCATATACGAAAAGGATACAACCTCATGTTGGTTCGTATACGAGGAGGGACTCTGGTATACTTATCTACATAACTCTGTATACAATCATCTTTCATACTGATCACAGCATAAAGACGGTCATATCATAACTTACTGAACATAAAATTTATACTCTATTAATAGAATATTTTTAAACCATAGTTCCTGTACTATTTTATGGTTTTCCTAAAAACTTATTATAACATGCTTATTTTGGGAAATTGTAGTATTTCGATATAACATAATTTTCATAGAAAATCATACTCATGCCACACAAGTATAAGTAACATTCTAAACATGAAATCTATCTAATATCATATTTTCTAATAATACATATTAAATCTATTTTCTTGTTCAATAACAGTATTCCCAAACATTGTACTATTACTTATGTAATTTCTAAAAATAAATGTTATATCGTATTTATTTACTCATGCCACACAACTTGAGTGATAATTCAGGTATAATGATCAACCTAGAATACCTATATACTTCTGCTGGAAATAATCATATACTCAACTCTGGAATCTTACTTAAATTCAACAACTAATTTTTCCCATGACATACACATAATAATTAATTCATACCTTCTATTACCTTAAGCCTGATAATTCAGAAAAATCATATTTAATATTTCTATAATCACATGCTCTATTCAAATTAGTTAAACTTCTGAAAATACCTAACATAATTTACTCCCCTTACCTAACTGGCTAGGAGGCTCGCCACCAACTTTATTCACATGCCCCCGGCGTATTATCCTCAAAATCCTGAAACAACATATATATACACACACACACACACACACACACAAATTCCTCAGTAAATCACTAAATTTCCTAGAAAATCATCTCACTCATATTTCCTAAACCTGTATACTCGTAATTTCCTAGACTATAATTTACCTGGGCTCCTGGAAAGATATCCGCTGGGGTTCTCAACCCATGCTTGTAGGGTCCCAAAAATACCCTAACCTTAAAAATATAACACCCTAATTTTACTTCATAAAACTCTAGTATATTCCCATACAACACAAAATCTAAACCCAAATGAGCCTGATAATACTGAAAATACCCACATAATTTACTTACCCTGATTTTGGGATGGTGTCCAAATTGGCCTAACCAACAATCTACTCCAGCAGACTTGTAGAGAATCTCCCCAAGATCAACGTGGCGACTTCTAAACATAAAAACGGGGAGAAACAGGACGAGAAATTTAGAGAGAAGTAGAGAGAGCTGTGCAGGAGAGAGAGAAAGCTGAGTGAAAATGATTTCTCTCGCTGAAATGTGATTTTCACCTATTTATAGATCTCCTACCATGTGGCCTCGTCGACGAGCCACAACACCTCTTTGACGAGTCCAAGAAGGGAGTTCGTCGATGAATTCATATCCTCGTCGACGAATTTCAGGCCCTGAAATCAGTCCTTTAGGTAAATTCTAGTAAATGAGGCACGTGTCCATGTTGACGGACCCAAGAAGACGACTCGTCGACGAGCACTCTGCACTCGTCGATGAGACCCAGCTGAGGCCCCCTTTGAAAACTCTTTTCCCTATTCTTTCTTTATTATTTAATTTCTTTAATTATCCAGGTTACTACATTCTCCCCTGCTTATAAAATTTCATCCTCGAAATTTGCTATCTATATTGAACACCATCTTTCGAGGAATATGAGCTACTTATTTTATTTATTACCCTCACTTATGACGAAAGAATACCATGGTTACAAATATGGTTCTGGGAGATTACAAATATCCATATAAAAGAATAATTTCTCCCAAAATCAAAACACTATCTTATCCTATAGTTTAAAATACAACCATACATTCATCATTCTGTACTAAATAAAATAAAACTATTGTTATTTGAATAATACCAATCAAAATAGAAACTATTACATGTACTGATTAACCTGCACAAACGAAACTTTACATACTTGCCTGAATCTTTACCTTATTTTCTGCTTATTGCTAGTTCCCATTGAATAGGTGTGGGTATTTCTGTTGTATTTGCTCCTCGATTTCCTATGAAACTTCTTCCATTGCGTGATTCCTCCATAGGACTTTTACTAATAGATTTTTTTTACTGAGCAATTCCTGTTCTTTCCTTTCCAGAATCTGCACTGGTGTTTCCTCATATGTCAAAGTATATCTGGGTTCTATCCTACATAGCTGATCACGTAGGAGGGATCTAAGACGTATTTCCCCTAATATGGAAACATGAAATACGTCACATATTATGGATAAAACTGATGGTAAAGTTGGTCGATAAGTAACTAACCCCACTCTCTCAAGTATCTCGAATGGCCAATAAACCTAGGGCTCAGCTTACCCCTCCTTCCAAACCTCCAAAATTCCTTTCAGTGACGTTATTTTCAGAAACCCATGATCTCCCACATTCAACTCCAATTTTCTGTGGCAAGTATCTGCGTGACTTTTTTGCCGACTCCGAGTTGCACTAATCCTTTCTTTAATAAGTCGGACTTTATCGTACGCCTCTTGCTGCAGTAACTCTGGCCCAAAAACTTGGCTCTCATCCACTTCATCCCAATACAGTGGAGAACAACACCTCCTACCATATAACGCCTCGTATGGTGTCATACCGATGCTGATCTGATAGTTATTATTATATGCAAACTCAACTAACGGCAGATATTAGGTCCAGCTACCTCTGAAATCCAGCATGCATGCACACAACATATCCTCAAGTATCTAGATCGTCCCCTCAGTCTGCCCATCAGAAATACTAAATTCCCTTCTTAGTCCATCTTGTACTTTAGCTATCCGCTTTGCTAATTCTGCGTCGTGCATCTGTGCAGCCTTAATTTTTCTTTAGCAAAGTCGACTGAAGTACCAAACTAGTAATAAATGCCTGGTGATCTTCCTCTATCAACTTTGCCCCAAGTTTTTCCGATTCCATTTGGATCTGATGCTACTTCACCACTGCTGATACGGAGGAACTCCCTGATTCTCGGCTCAACACATCAGTTATAATTTGGGTGGTACTGATGGTACAATCATAATCTATGATCAACCCTCGCCACCTTCTCTGCCTCATATAACCTTCATAACTTACCATCCATCTTTCGAGTCACATGCTCGCAAAGTTGTTCTTTATATTGCTATTCCTGCAAACATTCATTTATTACTTATGGAAGCAAGAATAGGCCTTGCCAAAACTGCACATACTATATTACTAGAATTCCACAATATATATAAATACATTCTAGTATCATTATTGCATCACCCAAAACCAATATATATATATATATATATACCTATGTACATATACACACCACTGAGTTACGCAAGCACTCACTTGCAACTATACTTTCTCAATCTTGCCCTATAATGTTAAGTTTGATCCTCTGAAGGTTCTGAACATTAAAATGTTTATTGGGGTGGGGCATTATTCATCAGCCCACGACATTCTCATACAATGTGGCCGAGTCTACCGCACTGATCAGTAACGCCCCGACCCTCTACATGGGCTCGAAGTGCTACTAATCCATTCATTTACCTAATAATTCACATAATAATATCATGTACGTAGCGAAAAATCCTGATAATCCATAAATCAATATGCAACGGAAAACATAAATATAGTCCTCAATCATATAATACCATAGCTTAGTATTCCTATCTATATTCCAAATTAACTATTCACCACCTATAATCACATATGTACATGTCTCCAAAACATAATCCTCAAATACCAGTATTAACAACTCTTCATCTATCTAAAGATTTCAGTACATAAAACATAAAACATAAAATATACATCTCAAAATTAACATAAAAATATACCCTTTTCTGTTTCTATTTCTAAAACCTCGAGCTCTCTAAACTCGATCTCAAGGAAATCTTGAAAAAAATAAATTCATATTTGGGTAAGACACATTTCAGTAAGGGAAGAAACAATATATTAAAATAGTGTGTGGCCGACATGAGGTTTGTAAATAATATATTATACATCATTTACAAATCATTAAACTTAATTTCTAAAATCATTTTTTGATCCTATTCAAACACATGTAAGGTATTTTACCCACGAGATTACTCAAGGATAGGGGTGATTACCCGCCCACATAAGTTGCACCCCTCTGCTTTGATACATTAGGCAACCTAAAGGTCATAGTTGAAGCATACCAGGACACTCACCTTACTCGGTAAGCCCTCAAATGATAGATTGACCTCGTACTCACACAGTTCATGCAAAAGTTTTCCAGGGATAGCCCCAAGAATAAGGAAATTTACCCACCTATACAAGTAGTTTCCCTCTGCCCTAATACGTTATGCAGCCTACTGCTACACCTGATACTTACAAGTGCACTCGCATTTCTCAGCAAGCCCTCGGGCGAAGAGTACGCCCTGCCCAATCACATCATGTTCTACTTACATAGGTACTTCTAATATCATAATACTTTATTCTTTCTGTCATTATTCAATCATACACATCTGTTCATGTTCATAGCTTAAACATTACGTTGCGTTTCACTTTACGTGGCTCTTTCTTATTTTACATCGTTCATATTTCACACTTCATACCATTTCATTCATTTTCATTTCATACTCATTTTTCATTTCTTTCCATTTCATAACTAGCATCTTTACAGCCGTTGTTAATTAATCTTGGCATCTTTTCAGTTGTGGTTGGTTAGCTTCAGCATCTTTTTAGCCATGGTCGGCATCTTTTCAGTCGTAGTTGGTTAGCTTCGGCATCCTTTCAGCCGTGGTCGGCATCTTTTCCACTATGGTTGGTTAGCTTCAGCATCCTTTTAGCCGTGGTTAGTTCCATGATTGCATTAACACTCACATGCAATATATTTCATATATCATACTCAGTTCACTTTCTGTATATCTTGCATATCATATATATAACATATTTTCATAAAAAATTCTATTTTACTCATGCCACACAATTTAGTAATAAAATTCATACATATATTTCTTGTAAAATAAGTCAACCCACATTTAACATTTATATGCTAAAAATATACCTTTCATTTCTTACAAAATTATCCGGAAAATATTTTCCACTTTCATCAGTTCATTTTTACATATACATATCTAATAAACAGCCCTAAACTCGGAAAAACATAATTTAAATGGTTGGCATTTTAAACTCATACCAAAACATATACACGTATATATAACAAAATTTATTTTCCATCAAATTCATAAAAAAAATCTGTTTTAATATATATTTTCCCCCTTACCTGGTTTCTTGAACTTGGCCAACAAGGATCCCGAAAAATACCTGCGGTGCTCACCCGAATCTTAAATCAAAAATCCTAGTTCCATTAAATCAACCCTAAATAAAATACTATTTTAAAATTTCTTAGGCCCATAAATTCTAAATAAATAATTATACCCTAAAATATAACTAATTTGCCAAATTTCTTAAATCCCACTCTCGCTTTGGAGTGGGGCCTAGAAAACCCAATTGGAAATTTACTCACGTCAAAATGACGACGATCACAACTAGAACCCTATGGTGGTGTCTGATCATCCATTTGACTGAAGATCTAAGGGAAAATTGAGAAATTAGGAAAAAATTACCTTACCCCAGTAATGGTGCCTACGCCGCTCCCACAATAAATTTGTTCAAGTAGAAATGTCGGTGGCGGAGTTAGCAATCCAATGACACATTCTGTTTCTCAATCGGTCGAATATCCATTGAGAAATGAGGGAAGAGAGAGAGGCAGAGATGGAGAGTGGACGACTGAGAAAGGAAAGAGACTGAGAGACAAGCTTCTGTTCTGTATCTCCTAAAAGCTTCAAGCTTCCTTCTTTTGTTTTTTTTTACCTTCACTTATTTTATATATATTATAACAATATTATATTATATTATGTTGGCCTAACTAAACTTTTCAATCTTGTTTTGATGATAACAAAATGAAGGATGCTTTAACATGTGGTGTTGAGTAATGTGTTTTTAGGTAAAAGGACTCTCAAAATTGATAAACTAAAAGGTCAATGCTAATCTAGTGGAAGTTCCTCAGAATATCAAAGGCAATGAATGACAAATGAAGAAGTTAGGGGCAAGCAAACCCAAAGTCAAAAGTGAACCTCAAGAGGTTGAAGAACCTACTGATTTAAGGAGATCATAATTAAAAGGACTGTTGTAAGTACTTCTAAACCAAATGTCATTTAGATATATGAAGCTCTCATAAATCAAAAGAAACTAAGAAACACCTTGTTAAAAGAGTTTAAAATATATTTTTAAAATCAAAGCAACAAAAGTCTTAAAGGAATGAGAGTTTTCAAAAATAAAAAGAAATCAGGCACCTGACTGACGATTGTCTGTTTATG
This sequence comes from Malania oleifera, assembly GCF_029873635.1. Taxonomy (NCBI): domain Eukaryota; kingdom Viridiplantae; phylum Streptophyta; class Magnoliopsida; order Santalales; family Ximeniaceae; genus Malania; species Malania oleifera. Next base: position 13,045,942 of record NC_080419.1, read on the forward strand.
GACAGACGACTGGAAAAATTTGAGTGTTTTAAACTGAAGACAGTGTCCTGGCAGACGATTGCCAGTATTCTGAGTTTCATATTTAACCATGGCACACGACTGCCATGTCGTGGCAGACGACTGCCACGCGGAACAGATTTCAAATCTCAAACAGGAAATTCTCTTTTAAAATTTTGAATTTTAAAATAAAGTAAACAATTCTTTTTAAAATATTACCTAACTTGATGGGGATATTGATTTTTGAAAAAGCATATAAATACCTCCTTGAGTAATGAAAAATTTTGAATTTTAAAATTAAGTCAACAATTTTTTTCAAATATTACCTAACTTGATTGAGACATTGATCTTTGAAAAGGCATATAAATACCTCATTGGGTAATGAAAAATTTTGAAATTCAAGATTAAGTCAACATGTTTTTCAAATATTACCTAACTTGATGGGGACATTGATCTTTGAAAAAACCTATAAATACCACCTTAGGTAATGAAAAATATACATAAGATAGAATACAAAAGAAGAGAGATTATTAAGTCTTTTACTGAAACTCTTCTTGTGCTGAAATTCTCCTTGAGCTCCATTTGCCCGCATCATTTTGTTGGAGAGAAAGAAATTCTCCTTGAGTTCAATTTGCTCACTTCTTTTGCTGGAGAGGAATTCTACTATTTTGGTAGATTGAAAATATCAAAGTTTGGTTCCGGGTTGCAATTCAATTTTTTTTAGGAACCATCGGTGACTTCTAAAACTTTAGAGTTTCATATATTCTATTTTACTTTGATTTTAGAAGTACAATTTAGATCTCAATTTGTACAACCTGCTCTAAATTTTTAGAGTATTTTTTGTATGCAAATTTATTTTCCTTCTTCTTGTACTTTGAACGGTTCAAATGATTGATTGGATCATTGGACTAAGCACAGGCTGGTGCTTGGAGAGGTTTTTCTCTTCCTAAAAAAGAGGGTAAATTGTGTAAAGTTTTTTATTCCACCTGGAAGGAACAAGATTTAGTTAACTCCTTAGGTGGTTGAGCTAAGGCGAGGACGTAGGCTGGGGTAAGCCGAACCTCATAAAAAGTGGTGGTGTTATTCTCTTCTCCTTACTCTCCTTTTAATTTCAGCAACAATATAACTTGCGTGAATGACTTAATACTTGAAATCATAAAGTAATACTTATTAGAATTTAAGTAAACCCAAAAAGGCCTAATTTGTTCTTGGGCTTGCGGAAACCGAAAGGGAGTACGTTGGTTAATCGATCTCTTGCAGAAATCGAAAGGAAGTAAGTTGATTGGTTAACACCCAAAACTTGTTAGCTGAAGGTTTAATTAAGTTTTGATATTGAAAATGTGTTTAGTTGTCATTGCAATATTTTAATTCATAAATCAATAATAAGAATTGAACAATCATTTGCAGGACCTTTAAATATTCCGAATTGATTTCTTGTCTTGTGGTTGTTGTGTGTGAATGGTAAATTAATTGATTATGTTTATTGATTGTGAATTGATCAAAAGGAAATAAGAGTTAGTGTGTATTGCCTAATTAATGAAAATATGAGATAACCTTAAGAGATTGTAAAAAGAGACAAGAGCTCATAAAGAGGATCAAAGAAATTTTTAATAAACCCAATTCACCCCCGCTCTTGGAACTACACGTTAGGTTTCATATTATATACTTATATATATAACCACTATTTTACTTAACTAAATTAATTCAATTTAGTAATAATTAATTAATTAATTACTAATTACTCTTAATTAATTTTTTTCATACTATTTATTTTTATTTATTAATTTAATAATGTTTAACTAATTAATTAATTAATAATTTTAATTTATTAATTTAAAAAAAAAATTTCGGGTTATTACATTTTTCCCTCCTTTAGAAAATTTCATCCTCAAAATTTCTTTACTAATCAATCATTCATAACCACATTAAATCATTATTATCTTAATCATAAACTCATACCTGTGCCCTAAACAACCTCTGCCTCCATCTAAAATCAATGAGTACACTCGTGTTGGTCCACCTCCACCTAGAGGTACTTGCTATTTCCCCCCAATACCATAACCTTTGAAATCAACTAATCAACCTCATACCACACATTTTCATATGCTCCAATTTAAATATCAAACACCCAACTTGACCACAAATCATTTAAGCACATCACCTAAATTATTCTCCTTCAAAGATTTTTTTTTTCCCCTAAATCAACCAACTTAATCTTCGAGTTCAAATCCTAAGTTCTTATTTCTCTGCTTGGAAACATCATCATCGATAAATTTTCCATAATTTTATGAAGCTAGCTACTTCAAAAAAAAAATACAGAAGACCATCAAGGGATTTCTGCCCCCAAGCTTACGAAACACAACTCAGAATTCCTAACGGTATCTTAATCTATCCATCTCTATCCTTATCACAACTCAATCCTATACTCTGGTATAAATCATTCCTAACCTAATACTCTAATATTTCCATATCCAGGCGATGTGAAATTAATCACACTTCCGGCTGGACATTGCTTTGATACCATCTGTAACGCCCCGACCCTCTATGTGGGCTCGAAGTGTTACTAATCAATTCATTTACTTGATAATCCACATACTAATATCATGTACACAACGGAGAATCCTGATAATCCATAAATATACGCGGCGGAAAACATAAATATAGTCCTCAATCATATAATACAAGAGTTTACTATTCCTATCCATATTCAAAATTAAAATATTTACCACCTGTAATCGCATATGTACATGTCTCCAAAACATAATCCTCAAAAACCAGTATTAACAACTATTCATCTATCTGAAGACTTCAATACATAAAACATAAAACATAAAATATAAAATTTACATCTCAAAATTAACATAAAAATATACTCTTTTCTCTTTCTATTTCCTAAAAATGCTATAAAACCTCGAGCTCTCAAAGCTCGATCTCAAGGAAATCCTAAAAAGGATAAATTCGTATTCGGGTGAGACACGTTTCAGTAAGGGAAGAAACAATATATTAAAACAGTGTGTGCCGACATGAGGTTTGTAAATAACATATTGTACATCATTTACAAATCATTAAACTTAATTTCTGAAATCATTTTCTGATCCTATTCAAACACATGAAAGGTATTTTACCCACGAGATTACTTAAGGATAGGGGTGATTACCCACCTATATAAGTAGCACCCCTCTGCTCTAATACATTAGGCAACCCAAAGGTCACAATTGAAGCATACTAGGGCACTCACCTTACTTGGTAAGCTCTCAAGTGATAGATTAACCTTGTACTCGCACAGTTCACTTAACTAAATTAATTCAATCTAATAATAATAATAATTAATTAATAAATTAATTACTAATTACTCTTAATTAAATTTTTTTCATACTATTTATTTTTATATATTTATTTAATACATTAATTTAATAATGTTTAACTAATTAATTGATTAAGAATTTTAATTTATTAATTAATTAATTTATTTATTTTTTGGTTTATTACAGATAATAGTTATCTGTTCCAACTCGGCATTCCCCCTATGCCTCTTGTTACATTTAGTACAAATAGGGCATAATGGATTGCCCTGTCCAGCTTGGTTTCCTATATCCTATCTCTGACCTTCACTATTTCTGTTCCTCAAACCCTGGCTAGAACCCACCTAAAACCCTGGAGATGTGGGCCTCTTCCTCTGGTTCTTCATCCTAACTTTCCTCTGCATGCGCTCATTTACTACAACGGTCCTATCTACTAGTTCCGAGAAATACTGTACCTTTAAGACTGCCACCTGTTCATAGATTTCTTGTCTCAACCCTCTCTCAAACTTCTTTGCCTTCTTAGTTTCATTTGGGACAATGTAGGGGGTAAAGCGTGATAGCTCAATAAACTTTACTGCGTACTACTGCACCGTAAGATACCCCTGGGTCAAATTCAGGAATTCTTCCACCTTAGCTTCTCTAATGGTGGCAGGAAAGTAACGATCAAAGAAAATTTCTTTAAATCTGCACCAGGTCATGATTTCTGGCATCGGCCTCTGTTCCTCCAGCAATCTCACAGCTATCCACCACCTCTCAGCCTCTCCTAATAACCTATACATGGCATAGAGGACCCTCTGCTCATCAGTGTAGCGCAGTACTGTTAGGATCTTTTCAATCTACTGCATCCAGTTCTCCACCATAATTGGGTCGGTACTTCCTGAAAAGGCTAGAGGATTCATCTAGATGATCCGCTTTATAGTGCAACCCTGGTCCACTGTCGTGCAATCCTACCCTTTAAAACTCTGTGCTATCTTAGCTATAACCTACTGAGCAGCTCTCTGCAAGACTGCGTCGAAATCATGGTCATCCATATTAGAGGGCCTTGCATCATTACTACTAGCATGATAATTGTTGTTCCCAGGGCCCATTTTGAAAAGAAATAAGACAAAACAATCTTTAGAATATCATTATCATAACACGATCGATACAACCATTTAACCAAGAAGCAATAAATTGTACTATTTCTATCATGACTCGAAAATCTATATATATATATATATATATATATATATATATATATTTAAAATAAACTGCAAAACATAACATTATGATACTCCTATATAATCTGCTATAACATCTCAGGCCCCAAGTGAGCACTAAGGAAACCTAATTATATTACACGCCTATGTAATGGAAAAATATAAAACCATCCATCCATATAAAAAATATGAGAATTTTAGTAACTCATCCCAACCATACACACATATATACACATTACCCCAGTACCATATACACAAAAATACTATCTCCTGTATACACTTACCCAGCAAATAGGGTAGTGTACTCGCCTTCTCAATCTACGAGCTTGATTCGCTTACCTAATTGGATCACCTGAAAAATATTAAATCACTGAGATGAGACAATGCTCAGTAAGAGGAAATATGCTATTACTAGTGTGTGGTGACTGAGTTTCATAAATACTATATTGACAATATCTGAAACTGTAAAAGCTGCTAAAACAATATACAATATAATTTGCATC